>NC_136490.1:107946792-108046792 GCF_053919585.1 Euprymna scolopes
AACTCTCCTCCCCCTTTTCATATTGATCAGAGATATTTAATGGGGTTAAGGCTTGGAAAATACGGTAGCCAGATCATGAGAGTTCTCCGCCGTAGCCCTAGACTCAAGGAAGGATGCAGTCGCTCTAGTACAATGCGATGCTGCATTGTCACGCATTAAACTATCTGAAAGCTAGAGACAATTATCGGTCATCTACGCATGGCGAAAAATGATTATCCAAAAACGCTCGTCCATGCATTGCTGGTAAGATTTACACCTTCTCGCATTAGGAATAGTCCATCCAACTTATCCGTAGTGATTCCCGCCTAAAACATGATGACAACGCCTCCTCGTTGGCAATGAACTCTGTAAGTGGTGTGAGTTCCGTTCAAATTTTAAACTTTGGCCCCTCCATCCGAACTGTCAAAAGTAGTACAGATCACAACCGTAAATAGGACACGTTGGAAATTCATTTTTATGTAATTCTATGTCCAAGCCATGCGTTTTTTCGTTGTTTTCTCAATGCAACACTTCGAAGAGTTTTGATGTTCCTTACAATTCAACACACTGTATCCTGCCTGGATCTTAGAGTAATTTCAGTTCTTGCAAAAATAGAAGCACTGGTGCGGTTTCTGTTTCGGTTGACTTCCCTACGAATATTCAGAATGTAACGATCTGAAAGGCGTCTCTAGGTGCCGTTACATTTTTTTGGATTCAGTGTTGGATTTGTTCAGGAATGGAGCCAAATTCTTGGGTCACATTCCAGATCCGTTGCTAAATCTGTGATCGACAATCTTTTAGCGAGCCCAGCAACACTCCTTTGCTTTGCTGATAACATTCAAACCCCTGTTTTTTTGGCATTGTAAATGATCTTCAATAAAGCGATGGACAGTTTTAATTCTGTGATAATAAATAAAATATCATAACTTCATGAATATCGATAAGACAATATATGTTTTTTTTTGTTTCTTTCGTAAGCACTTTTCACGAGTAAGGAATATTTTAGCATGCGTTTTTTGGCATATAACTATATAATTAAAGCAACTTACGTAAACAAACATTAATTAACTCTGTTCTAGAGCGAAAAGATGCGTAGGAAAATCGACAGGAAAGGAATAAAAATATCAGAGTGTTAAATCGAAGAAACATCCGACATTTTCAGGTGGATATCTGCGAACTTTCGAATCTTAATGTAAAACCCAGAAACGAATACGGAATTTCAAAGTGAACTTTTCGTGAAGGTTGCAATTTTTAATTACCATGAAACTCAACGTTGTTCGAGAGTTATATACGTACGCTTTTTTAAAAACATTTTTGTTCAAATTCGGATATCTTCGCCTCTGAAAGGATGGAGATTGAAAACAAAAATATTTTCCGAATGCTATTCTAAACCTCTAAATAAGCGTGAATATTTTAATCGAAAACTTTAGTAAACGCATGACATATTTTTTTTAAAAATTGATTTCTATTTCCAGTGCATTTTAATAATATTTTAATAGTAATTGTTGAAAGAACATTAGTGTAAGTTTAAAAGTTAGTGTTTCATTTCCATACTGAGCAATTGGTTAATACTAAACTTCCTCAGCTTAGACATATTTGATATTTCATAAAAAGATACAGCATTACATTCAGCTTAGATTAAACTAGAATCCCAATGACTGCGTCCATTCATCTGTCTGTCAAGCTTCCGTCTCAAATAGCATTGTCTACTAAAAACAGGATTTTTACTTTATTTATCATTACATATCAAGCCCCGAGGACCACTCTAGAATAAGAGCCAAAGTATGTTACGTAGACAGTGAAAAAGCGCCATAGACAGTGTTTAATTACACGCAGATAGAATAGATTGTTTAGTTGGGGTTAGGTTTAGGGTTAGGTTTAGGACCACTCTAGAATAAGAGCCAAAGTGTGTTACGTAGACAGTGAAAAAGCGCCATTAAAATGAATAAATATGAAACTTAGACAGGGTTTAATTACACGCAGATAGAATAGATTATATAATAGGTTATTTCCAAGATGTCTCTCTTACGATTTAGATTTCAATGGAATAGTAGGTGTTTTGTTTCGATTAATCTTTCCGTATAATTTTTGCATAAGACAGCATACATTTAAAATTACGTTTTTAATTCATATCTTAGGCTTTAGTAAGTAATATTATGTTCACACTTGATCTTTAAACAGAATTACCTGTAGATTTCGAATAAAATAGAACATCTACCGAGTTGGCATTTATAGTATTGCAGTAGCATTTTTATTTGATTATGGTGCTTAAATAGGAAATACTTGCAATTACTCGTGCATATTTCGGTATTAATCCTAGAGTAATTGGACCAACTTAATCCAGACAATTTGCCACGTCCTAAAACAATGCTGACCAGGTGTGACGGTTCAGAGAAGTAGCAGATAGGGACGATAGTTAATCATGGTTCCAATAGAAAACTTTATATAGACGAAGGTTCAAGATGAGTTTAGTATAATGTTTAACTGTACCGAGTCAGATTTACAGCTTACCGCCACATCGTAGATTCCATGAACAAAGCTTCTTTCTTACATGTGTACGCCTGTAGAACTCTCTTCTGTTTGCCTGTTTCCCACCTGACTACAACTTGGATGTCTTCAAGTCCAACATAAACACATTTCTGATTATCCGCCACCTTAAATTAAGAAACTATATCAAAACTCCAATACTAACGATTACTACGATACTATCCCATTGATTGCTGTACACGCAATAACCCTTATGCCCTAGTTGCTTCCGGCCTTGATAAGTCGTGACTTCTATGTAAAAAAACAAACCAAAAAAAGTCGATTTACCCAACCTTTAAAGGACTTGCTTCATAATTTTGTGGATAAAATCACTTGGATTAAGATGAAGAATATGAACGATTATATGAAGACGTGAAAATGTGAGCGTGTTTCAAAACAGATCAGCTAACAAGTTTCTCCGCTCGAACAGCTAGCGTTTGGAATTCCCTTTCTGTTACATGTCACCCGCTTTCCTTACTGTACTTATATGTAGACGGTTCAATGTAACGTAAACTAACATCTTGTTAATCTTTCATAGGCAATCTTAGGCAATGTACCAAATAGTAGCATCTTACATCCAAGTGGTCATATTCCTTGTTAGGGGTGAGCGTGAGTAAAAAAAAAGAAAAGAAAAAAAATGGAAAAAGAAAAAAAAGAAAAGAAAAAAAAGAAAAGAAAAAAAAAGAAAAGAAAAAAAAGAAAAAAGACAACATTCGAAACAAAATGTTTCTAATATAAAAAATTAATCGTAGTTTTTCTTTCATCGGCAAGGTTTCAAAACCCAACGATAGAATGATCCAGACGATATATTTAATATGTGTATATGATATAGCGTGTTCACCGCTAAGCGCGCGGTTTAAATGGACGCATCCTAAATGATTCGGTTTTGGTTTCGTGTCGGATATATTTCAGTGTTTAATCTTGTTGATTGTCTTTGATTTGTTTTACAGTTTATTTGATTTAGTGTTTTCTCGGCTTCAGCAACGCTGTAAACAATGTTATCTATTTTGGTAATACTAGAAGATTTGAACGACCAACTGTCTTATTCCAATATCACAAAGGCTCGTATTTAGATTCAGAAAATATTTGTGCTGATTTTCTTAGAAGACCTATATAACTACTACTACTTCTAATAATAATTCTCTTCTACTTCTACTTCTACTACTACTACTACAATCAGAGACCCAAGAATATTTTCACTGCAAAATGTTAATTTAATTACTCCTACCCTTCCCCTTCCAAAGTGATGGCATTTACATCGAATAGCGACACATCAAGGAGTCGTGAAGTTGTCCGGAGTGACCGAACGAGAATAAAATTATAGATCTCCATTGGAAAAGTGCTTGAAGCATTGAAAATTTGGGGAGAGTTTTTTTTTTTTTTCGCTTAAACCACAAATGGAATCGAATGGTTATTGTCACCGAGAGAGCCAATCTAATCGTCTGTTGCTTTAATGTGAAACTATCTGCACTGGTTTCGTGAGAGGTGGAGGGCACTAAACATTTGGCGAGACTTGCTGTCACTCAGACTCCATGGAACAACAGAGGTCTTGACCAGTTTGAGATCGCCGATGATGGCCTATGTAAAAGCTCTAAGAGGATGAATTAATATAATGAATTATTTCAAATAGCGATTTGATAACTTCCTGAGACCGAATCTGTACTATTACTTTAAATACTGTGTAACAGTACTATTATAGAATATGTAATAAACTGATTAATTCAGAGGAGAGCGTAGTATATGTTTTTCTAAAACATAACGCCATACTACAAAGAATAACAGATCGCTTTGGGTTATAGTGTAGTTCTCTTAATACGACACAATCACGTTGGCACACGGGGTCTCGCAACATAAACAAAGTTAAGTAGTGATGAGTCTGGCCAATGGCAAATGGGTAACCATTTGAGAACACTAGGCGCTGTATGTGCTTTCTATTATCTTGTATTGCTTCCAGTTGTCTTGAACTTTTATATACTAGCAACTGTAATTACAACAGTGCTAACATAGGAGAGGTATGATTAACGATGGGGCAACTCTTGCCCGATAATTTCACACGCAGACAATTATCCGTGGGTATCTATAGTCTGACAATACTGAATGAAAGCGTGTTCCATTACTATGAGACCATTCCCTTGGGCATTACCTCACTCTTTCTGGTCGTACCTGGTAGTAGATGCTTTGTATCCTGAAACAGATCTCCCATGCATTACCGTCTCTTTCGCACAATGTACATAAAAATTGCAATGAGGCTATGCGCATTAGCAACTTTCCCATTTACATATATTATTACAAACTAATTCCCATAAGTATGACAAAAATTGACTAACGAAAATCCCTGGTAATGGCCGCGAAAAAAACGACACTAAATCACTACTAACAGCGGCACAAGATAAAGCGACAAGAACAAACTCTATCAAGGCTAAGATAAACAATCAACAAGAAAATAGAACATGGACTCCACGGACAAAGAGACGAAGTAATAAACCGTATAATCAATGAATGCAGTAAATAAATTCTTAGGTTCTTTTTAATAAGACACAATGGCGGGTTTTAATGTGAGGGAAAACCAACTCCCCACAAAGGGGGGGGGGATTTTGTTAGTAACAAAAATTTTTAAAATGTATCAGCCACGATAAATATCTCCTCCATTAACCGAGACCAAAAAATAAAGTGCAGCATCAGAAGAGATACTGCACTTTGATCTTGTGCTGAAGAGCAAGAAAGAAAAAAAGGCAACCCTTTTTTCAGTGGTTAGACTCTCAATAAGCTCCACGACTCTTCCCGAAAACAAAGGAAGGTCATGCTGACGTTGTGCTTGTCTGCGACAGGTCTCATCTGTTACAGTTTTTAGAATGCAGGCGAAATCACAGAGACATACTCTCGATAAATACATGAGAAACTACGACGAGGACGCCCAACATTAGTCAAGAGAAACGGCACAATTCTCATGCACGGCAATTACCAACCGCAAATTCGTTAACCAATACTTATGAAGTTTAACGAATTAGGCTACAAAACTTTGCTGATCCGACATACTTTCCTCGAGACTCCCCTAGCGACTACTACTTTTTCAAGCATAACGTTCTGCGTGAGAAATGCTTCAAAAACCTAAGCGATTAAAAAAAAACGACTTCAGCGACCTCGTCGCCGTCAGCATGCAAGATTTTTACGTTACTATCATAAATACACTTGTTTTGCATTGGAAAAAGTGTGTTATAACTTTTTTGTCAACTTAATAGAAGCTTACAAATCTTGCTAAGCAAAAAGTGAAGTTTGACTCAATATAAACAATAAATACATCATATACAACTAGCCGATATTACTATCTTAGAATTTTATACAGTAAAAATGACGGAGGCAGAAAAATGTGCAAATGTATGCAAGTTGTCAAAGTACTGAGTTATTATTTAACAAAGCAATACCAATAAATATAGAAGCACTAGGAACAGTCCCTACAAAAATATGAAATATTATCCAAGTGAAAATATGTGCAATGATATGATTGTCATCATTCAAAGAACACCGCTGATAAAAATAGGCAAACTATGAAAAAATATTTATCCAAAGTGAAAGCGACATCGACTATTTATATGACTTGCAACATCACATATTATGAGAAATTGAATAACACGCTTTAAGCACAACTCGAAATTTAGAAGGAAAATTGAATCAAGAGTAGGTAACATATACATCAAAGTATATTAGAAAAATAAAAAAGAACTACACTTCTTTCAAATAAATGGTGGTAGCCACAACACAAAACGGTGTTGAAAGGAAGAAAAGACTGCAAAGGAAGAGCACTATCAGTTGAAAGGGCAAGAGGGATACTAACCTCCTTGATTTACAGTGTAACCATTAGAGGTTTACAGCAATAGGTTAATGGAGATTTCCTTATGCGAAATTCGCTGATGATGTTTTCACTATTAAGGAAATAAGTAGAAAGTGCCGGAGACAGGAAAAGGCTTGCCATTCAGTTTCTACAGAATATTGCCTTGTGTGCGACCACTGAATAAAAATCGTGCTACTCCTCCTACTGCTTCTACTACTACTACTACTACTACTACTACTACTACTACTACTAATAATAATAATAATAATAATTCTGATTTCGTTTATCAACGTATCCCTGAAAAGAGATGGAGTTCATTTCCAGAGGATTTTCCTCAATTCCGGCTCCAATCCAGGAATTTCAAAGATCAAGGGTTTTACTAAGGATGTTGGTGGTACATATAATAGCAGAGGTTGTTATTGGCATTGGTTTTCCTGATATTCTCATAATCATAATAACTTCCAGACAGGCATTGGGGGTTACTGGATGGACCATATAAAGGTTTCCAACATCCTAAGCGAAAGTGATTTTGTGGAGGGAATTAAATTCTACCTTGTGACAGCCAGATCGTCAGTTCGTCGTTAAGTATTACTTTGAAGATGATCCCCAACTTAAAATAAATATTAGCATTTGTCTGTCACGCTTCACATTTCGAAATTATATGGCTATGTTTTTCTAGACAATATATTGAGTGGTCGTATCTTAAGCCAATGCGTTCGTGTTTTCTTTTTTAGAGTTCTTTTTCCCTTTTGTCTCTTTGGACAGATTAAAAAAAAAAACACATTTCCTGTTTGACACCATTTCCGTCAGTTTCACCTATTTTAATTCATTATGCATGTCCTCTTTTCAAATGTGATCGTTGGCTTTTTTTATTTTGTATAGTGTTTATTTGTTTTGATTTCTTTATTCCTTCATGAATTCTACAAACTTATTTTCATTGTTAACACGGTAGGAGATTTACGAGCGCTCCATACAGTGTTAACTATTATCATATAAAATAGGGTTGCCCGCGTCTTGTACGGACATATTATATAGTTCCCCTATTTCTTTACACATTCACAACAAAACACATATAGAACCAAGGCCCACTCATGCATACATACGACGACATTGCACACGCACACACACATACACACAAACACGCACACACACACACACATATATATATATATATATATATATATATATATATATATATATATTTGTGATAGGGCGATTCCAATATTTTTGGTAATTTCGATATAATTACCTATTTCGTATCAAATTCCCGATTCCGATACAATTACCGATCCTGATTCTTTATAAATCTTTAAATATTTCACTATAAAATTTCAATTGTCTTGATAATCGCAATAACACCTGATAAATATGCTTATATATTCTCACACGTAAAATAAAAAAGAATGAAAAAATGGGGGGGATCTAGACTCAAAATTAATGAATATTTAGTATTACTACCAGCTGTGGAAGATTTTGTTTACAAAAAAATCAAGTTGAAAAATATTTTAGAGAATAATGTGTGAAATCAAAAAGCATGGAAAAAGTTTCGATTTTTTCCGATTCCCGATTCCGATTAAGCGTCCCAACACATACACACCCGCACACACACGCACACACACACACACACACACACACACATATATATATATCGGGTTCAAGTGCTTCTACAATTTATGATTAGTGAACAATTATAATCTAACTATAAAACACTATGCAAAAAAGGTATATGCATATACGTAGAAATGTGTATATGTATATAAAAGGAGTAGTTGGTTACGAAAATACACATGGACCTTAATTACTGTTGAAGTACATATTTAAAGCCATGAACAATTCATTGTCTTTCCTTTCACTATTTCATGTGATGTGTATGTATTTTCAAAGCTTAGTATAAAACATGATTACATTTTGAAGTATATTTTAACAGGTCGCATATCTATCTATATCTATCTATTCTATCTCTATCTCTTCTCTATATATCTATAAAAACAGAGATGTGTGTGCCACAGACGATTTCTGATTGGTTAATCCAATAATCACATCTCCTAAAAAACAATCGTTTCTACGCTCTTACCTTTACCATAAAATATTATGGCTTTATTTATTGTCCATCTTGGAAGGGTTTAATTTTTTAATAACTTGTTATTTACAAATTAAAAAAATACGAAACTATTATGCGAAACTAAACTACACGAAATACGCGCACACACGCACACACACACGTTCACTACCGTCACGTTGTTATAGCAACCAAACCCGCTGACTTCTTTTTCTCATTTCACTCGTGGTCTTAAATTAGATTCGAATAAGTTGCCAAAAAACAAATATATAACAAATAAATGTTATCAAAGGCAAGTTATTAAAAAATTAAACCCTTCCAAGATGGACAATAAATAAAGCCATAATATTTTATGGTAAAGGTAAGAGCGTAGAAACGATTGTTTTTTAGGAGATGTGATTATTGGATTAACCAATCAGAAATCGTCTGTGGCACACACATCTCTGTTTTTATAGATATATAGATAGATATATAGTTTAATTTTTTAATAACTTGTTATTTACAAATTAAAAAAATACGAAACTATTATGCGAAACTAAACTACACGAAATACGCGCACACACGCACACACACACGTTCACTACCGTCACGTTGTTATGGCAACCAAACCCGCTGACTTCTTTTTCTCATTTCACTCGTGGTCTTAAATTAGATTCGAATAAGTTGCCAAAAAACAAATATATAACAAATAAATGTTATCAAAGGCAAATTTTTCGTGTTTTTATTCAATTTAACATGTTTAATCAGCTCGAAAAGCATACAGTGTTTACCGATGTATTGGAAAATTCAAGATGGCGGCCGATTCTCTCTTTAACACGGTAAGTTTGGAAAAAGGTGTAATAAATAAAAAACCGGTTAAAATACTGTTAAAAACTCGCTCAATATATGTTACCGTGACATAGGTTGACATATATTCGGCGGGTTTTTAATAGTATTTTGTATAGTTTTTTATTTATAACACCTTTTCCCAAACTTACGGTGTTAAAGAATGTGTGAGACGCCATCTTGAATTTTCCAACACATCGGTAAACACTGTATTCTTTTCGAGCTGAATAAACATGTTAAATTGAATAAAAACACGAAAAATATATCCAGTTTTTATCGGTTTTTTACCTTCTCTGCAGAAGTACAAAAAAAACAAAAAAAAAAACAAAAAAAACGGAAGGTACTTTTACAGAATGTTAAACTAACCTAACCGATGTTTTATGTTTAGTTTAGGAAAAGTCAGAAGAAATAAAAGTCATTATTGCATGAAATATACGTATTTAGTTGAAGTATTGTTTATGTCAATTCTTTCGAAGAAATTTAGCAAGAATACCTGTAAACCAGGAAATCGGTAAAATGTCATCAGGGATGAATACTTGTCTATTATAATTTCTACCCTTGACAAAAACTTAGCCATAACAAAAGAGATTTATTGTTCAGATTGTTTTTGAGATTGATTTCTAAAAAGATATTTTATAAATAAAATCGACTTTAAAATTAAAGACTTAAATTACAATAATTGAATTTAAACATTCTTATTTCAATATTTGGCACATAACACCTGCAAAAATGATCACAATGTCAGGATTTCATTTTATTTCAGAATCGATGGCAAATACTAATATTTAACATTAGTTTATCATTTAAGCCGATAAAAAGCCCTTTTTTTTCGAGTCATAAAAGGATTTGGAGTTTCCTAATCAACCTTTCGGGTGCAGTTGCACGCTCTCAAAATAACTAAAGTGTTGGCTTTAAAAAAATTGGTTCATTAAAACTAAACAGGTTTAGTTTTAATAAAAAAAAAAATTAAAAAAAAATCGCTTTGGTAATTAGATATGTCGTATGGTTATCCCTAATCGCTGAATAAAACCGCTAACGAGTTGAATGATTACGACATAAAATTAAACTCGGGTTCCTGAAACGGAAACTTCGTTTGTTTTTGTTTTTTTCTTATCAATATATTTACATTGTTATTTTGTTTTCATTTTCAATCATTCGAACAGTTTTCTTTTTCAAGTAATCCAAGTTACAAAATTCCCACTGTTTACTATGCTAAAATCACAATGACTAATGTATACCTATTAACCCTTATCCTTGAGTGGCCTCTGGGCCTTGATAAGTGGTGACACCCATGTAAAAAAAAAAAAAAAATCACTCGAACAGTTTTCTTTTTATAATGTACAGTTTTAAAAGTTTAAAAACTATATAGTTTTTACTTCAGGAAAATTAATGGGTCAGTGTTTACGATGTGCCCTGTTAAAATACTGTTAAAAACTCGCTCAATATATGTTACCGTGACATAGGTTGACATATATTCGGCGGGTTTTTAATAGTATTTTGTATAGTTTTTTTATTTATAACACCTTTTCCCAAACTTACGGTGTTAAAGAGGGTGTGAGACGCCATCTTGAATTTTCCAACACATCGGTAAACACTGTATGTTTTTCGAGCTGAATAAATATATTACATTGAATAAAAACACAAAAAAGATATCCAGTTAGGTAGAAAAGTAACTTATCTTGCCTTTGATAACATTTATTTATATATTTGTTTTTGACTATTTTTTCGAATCTATGTGTACAGTAATCTTGCCAGGATGCGGAGGAAAATCAATGAAGGGGGAGGGGAATAAAATAAAAACATTTTGGAAACAGAGTAAGTTTGAAAGAATTGCTTTGCACAGAAAGAAATTAATGAAAAAATAAAATTAAATTTCTTTTCTTTCTTGATTTTTTTTTTAGTTTTTTATGAAAAAGGAAGTCAAAATTAAGACTATAAAAAACAATTTTTATTAAGAGCGAACCTCAGTCGTCAGGTCTGTAAAAAAAAGACGTGGAATAATAAATGTTTTCTAATACAAATTGTTTTTACTTATGTGTTCATTTGTCTCTTTGAAGTTCGTTTGTTTAATATATCGGTTTGCAATATAATTTTGTCATTCTGTCAGACTCAAATTTTAAATCTATATATCAATAAAAGTTAAAGTGTGTGTGTGTGTGTGTGTGTCTGTGTACATTTCCCTACGAAATAACTCTGTCAATTTTTAGTCTACAGACTCGAAATTTGATATACAGGGTACTGAGATTTGGAAAAATCTATGTGATCGGTTTTTAGCCAGAAATTTGGCGATTAAGGGGTCAAAGTTCAACGATTTGAGCTTTGAGAACTCTACCAAACTTCTCCGACAATTTTGGGTCTACACACTTTAAATTTTAGATATAGCTTCCGTGGACATGAATCTAACTTAATAACTTGATTTGAGCCCAAAACAATAAATTTTCAGGGGTCATAATAGGGGTCAAAGTTTAAAAAATTACCCCCTTTTTTTTGCTCAGCATACACCTCCAAACACCCGGGCAACGCCGGGCACCCATGCTAGTATATCTATAAAAACAGAGATGTGTGTGCCACAGACGATTTCTGATTGGTTAATCCAATAATCACATCTCCTAAAAAACAATGGTTTCTACGCTCTTACCTTTACCATAAAATATTATGGCTTTATTTATTGTCCATCTTGGAAGGGTTTAATTTTTTAATAACTTGTTATTCACAAATTAAAAAAATACGAAACTAAACTACACGAAATCAAACGCTCCGACAAACTTAATAGTAGTACTAGCAAGCACACGCCCACACACGCACACACGCACACACACACGTTCACTACCGTCACGTTGTTATGGCAACCAAACAATGTTTACAAAATGTCTACGCACGTTCGTAGACATTTTGTAAACATTGTTTTTAAAAAATAAAAAATAATACTTCTATTATGTTTTAAACGACTGTAATAGTTTATTTTGGAAGTATATTTCATAAAGAAAATTGACAACCCACTTTAAAAACAGAAATTACGAGTTTTATATATTTTATTCGCAGTTTTTTGTTGACTCTTCTGGCGGCCATGTTGTAAGCCCTAACGGTATTTTTGGAGATTACCCAAATAAATGTTATCAAAGGCAAGATAAGTTACTTTTCCACCAAACTGGATATATTTTTCGTGTTTTTATTCAATGTAGCATATTTATTCAGCTCGAAAAACGGGTTTGTATTACTGTACACATAAATTCGAAAAAGTTGTCAAAAACCAAATATATAACAAATACATGTTACCAAAGGCAAGATAAGTTACTTTTCTACCAAACTGGATATATTTTTCGTGTTTTTATTCAATGTAACATGTTTATTCAGCTCGAAAACCATACGGTGTTTACCGATGTATTGGAAAATTCAAGATGGCGCCTCACTCCCTCTTTAACACGGTAAGTTTGGGAAAAGGTGTTATAAATAAAAAACTAGAAAAAATACTATTAAAAACCCGCCGAATATATGTCAACCTATGTCACGGTAACATATTGAGCGAGTTTTTAACAGTATTTTATTCAGTTTTTTATTTATAACACCTTTTCCCAAACTTACCGTGTTCAAGAGGGACTAAGACGCCATCTTGAATTTTCCTAATACATCGGTAAACACTGTATGGTTTTCGAGCTGAATAAACATGTTACATTGAATAAAAATACGAAAAATATATCCAGTTTGGTAGAAAAGTAACTTATCTTGAGGCCAAAAAAATAAATTTTCAGGGGTCATAATAGGGGTCAAAGTTTAAAAAATTACCCCTTTTTTTTGCTCAGCATACACCTCCAAACACCCGGGCAACGCCGGGCACCCATGCTAGTATAGAGATATAATAGAAATTCCTGAAACGATTTTGTAATTCATAAGGCAACCCAGCAGGAGTATCAATAGAAAATTAATGTAGAATATATAAAGACAAGACGAAATCTATTACAGAACATAAAAATACAAACGTGGGTATTTTTAACATAGCAGGAGAATTTAAAAAAATAGTAGGGAGATCGTGAATAATATATTTACAATTACCGTAAAAAATTATGTACAGGGAGGAAGGAAGGGGAGAAGAAGAATAACAATAATAAAATGTGGAGTATCTTCATACATATATATATATATATATATGTATATATATATGCATATATATGTGTGTGTGTGCGTGTGTGTGTGTGTGTCTGTGTGTGTGTATTATTTTGAAAAAAAAAAACTTGGAAAATGAAACGAGTAAGGTATAATATCTTGCATATAAATATAAGGGGCATAAAAATTTAAAAAAAAACAAAAACAAAAAGAAACAACAAAAGGGATGATAACTATAGTATCCCCCTACAAGTAACAGCAAAATTTCCAAAGTATTAACAAACCACTTCTGCGTGCAAAGAGAGAGCTTGAATCGAGCAATGCAGAGGGATTTGAGAGTTTTAAAATGACTACACGATCGGCCTCGGAATAGAATTGAAACGAATTAGGCCTTATATATCAACCCACATTTGCCCTTATATATCAACCCACATTCTGGATTATCCAATGAATATTGCCCAATTGCGGAATCTAAATTATCATGGGTAGGGTCGAGGGGAATTTTATTTATATTTTATATAAGAAAACCTGAAGGTACACGTTGTCCAATTCTTGTTTCAAAGTGAACTCGAGTTCGACCGACGTACACAGCATTACAGTGACAATGGAATAATATTACTTAGTCTCATGTGGGGCAAACTGTCGTTTTCGAAAGAAGAATATACAGGTTTCGTATTGAAACTAACCAGAGGGAGAACAGACAGAAAACAATTGTTAATGGTCTTTATTAGTTGATTAATGAGAGGGACATATTTTCCCCCAATATATATATATATATATATATATATATATATATATATATATTTACATAAATATATACATATGTATATACATATGATGATTGCAACGTCTTGTCAGACGAGTACCACTCTCTTAGACATTGAAGTCCATGAGCCTAAATAATGACTCTCATCGCCACAGAACTATTTTAATAGACAAATGCCTGTACACAGTTTACGTTACAGAGTCTTAGCTTTGTATGGCAGCTAAGTCTCTCTCTCCGTTCAAAATGTTGAGATCCAACAACAAGCAAGAGCAAGATAGCCCGCAACAAGTTAAACTGCAGTCTAGCTTAATGCAGGCACTGGCATTCCGCTTTCTGTTTTTTTTTTTATCAGAGATTTGCTTCTCCTAGAAAGGTTTCTTTACCCGGCTTACGGGAGGCCTCTCAACCCCAACACACACATACATACATACACACAAACACACACGGGGCTAGTTGGCCGTTTTCCCCGAAAAAGGATTCATTCGCCCTTTGTGTGTATATATACATGTACACACACCCAAAACACACACATACATATATATATATATATATATATATATATATATATATATATATATATATATATATATATATATATATATATATATTCTTCTTCTTCTTGCTCGTCCGTCGAAATCGACGATGACCAAGGTATCAATCAGTTCGACGTCAGGGATTTGTGGGTCCTGAGATGGCTGATGAGGCCAATCCGTGCTCGGCAGACTCTTCCACACTCTGGACACATGAAGGCGGTATCGGCAGGCTGTGAACCGGCAGCTCTCTCCTTCCTCCTCTTGCGCTTCTGCTGGTCGTGTGTCATGCATTGATTCTCTGCCCTGTCTGCTCCTAGGCTGATGACGCAACGCCAGGCCGAACGTTTAGCAGCGCGACTCTCCCAAGACTGGGGGCTGATGTCAAAGTCTTTTAGGGACGCTCTCAGACAGTCTTTATATCGTTTCTTTTGGCCCCCCTGCATTCCGCTTTCCCTGGCTGAGTTCCCCATAGAAAAGTTTTTTGGGTATTCGGCTGTCGTGCATGCGATAGACATGGCCTGCCCACCGGAGCTGGGTTTTGCGGATTATGGTGGTGATGGTATGGAGCCCCGCGCGCTTCAAGACTTCTATGTCAGGAATTCTGTCTTGCCAGCGGATGTTGAGAAGATTACGGAGGCATCTGAGGTGGAAGCCATTCAACTGTTTTTCATGTCTTTTATATGGCGTCCAAGATTCGCAGGCGTAGAGTAGGGTTGTCAGGACGACCGCTCGGTATACTTTCAGTTTGGTTGCGAGTGTAATGCCTCTCCTCTTCCACACATTGTCTCTAAGTCTTCCAAATGCACTGCTCGCTGTGGAGATCCTATGGTTAACCTCAATGTCAATGTTGGCGGTGCGGGAGAGGGTGCTGCCAAGGTAGGTGAATTGCTCCACAGCATGGATCTTCTGCCCTTTGACAGTGATGCCGGGTTCATGGTATGCATCTCCTGGGGCGGGTTGGTACATAACTTCTGTCTTCTTCGTACTGATGGTGAGACCAAAGTTGTCACAACTGGTGGAGAATCCGCCCATTTGACGTGGCATCTTTGATATGATCTTTGCTGCACACCAACTGCAGGAGAAGTGTGTCGAGCAGCACCATGACCTCTACACCACGTTCGTCGACCTGACCAAGGCCTTCGACACTGTTTGCCGAAATGGCCTCTGGCGGATCATGGAAAAATTTGGTTGTCCAGACAGGTTCATCGCCATTGCCAGGCAGTTCCATGAGGGCATGACCGCTCGTGTCCTGGATGACGGCGATCCCTCAGAGCCTTTCCCTGTGACCAACGGGGTCAAGCATGGCTGTGTCCTAGCCCCGACGCTCTTCAGCATGGTTTTCTCTGCCATGCTCCAGGACGCTTTCAAAGACAGTCACTCTGGCATTGTCATCAAGTACAGATGTGACTGGAAATTGTTTAACATCAGGCGAATGCAGGAAGTCACGAAAGTGAGGGAAATCATCAACCTTCTCCTTGCCGATGACTGTGCCTTTAATGCCCCAAATGAGATAGAGATGCAACGTCAAATTTATATATATATACACACACACACACACACACACACATATATATATATATATATATATATATATATATATATATATATATTAGTGTTGGGACAATTCCTACATTTTCTCGTTGAATTATTGTTTTGAAATATAGCATCATATAATCGGAAGTTTTTGTGTAAAGAAAAAAATTGGTACTGCGAAAAAGTAGAAATACAATTAAGTTAGTTTCGAAAACGATTTCATTTATTTCGTAAAATTTTTTTTATTGAAGATAAAAGGCAACACAAATATTTTTACCATGAATGAAAAATGCACAATACAATTAACAACAATACATTTCAGGGTTTATTTCATGTATTAAAAAATATAAAGAAAAAAGTAGGAAGTAAAAGAATGCTACCCCTGTAGCAAAATACGCATCGGTTCCGATGTTGTACGTTTATTCGACTAAGAGAGAAGTTCTTATTCTCACAAAGAAAAAAAAAATTGCGTGGTTGTCCTAGTTTGTTTTTTTAAACTTAATTTTACCTTGAACTTTGCGCATGATTTTAGTTGTTATGATTTTATCCGTTTTTTATGGATAATTATTGGTTGCTGTAGTTTATATAATTATTAACAGGAAAATTGTTGGAAGCCATAATGAAATCCACGCTATTATTAAATATTATTTTTAAGTTTAATTATGCTCACGGGACTATAAACCATTCACAATTTTGTTTTATTCACTTACTAGTGTTTGCACCAAAAATATTGAAGCCTACTTGTCTGGTATTAAAAGAACACTGAAATACATATCGAGACAAGTAGGATAAATGAAATTGTCTCCTGTCGATGACGACTTGTATGGAGAGGCTTGTAACATGAAAAGTGAACAAATATTAAATAATTTTGAAACATTTTTAGAGAATGGTCATGAAAAATATGGTAATTTAAAATCCAAATAAGCTTCGGGGATAAAACATGTGTTGAACAATAAAAATTTGTCGTTTCTATTTTTGAATAAACAACATTATTAAAAAAAACAGTAGAGTTCTCGTCGAGTAATTTTTATTTTATTCAAGAAAATAAAAGGTACTCATGCAATATTTAAGCCGTGCTAAAAGAATGACATAATTTAGAAAGCCATTCATAACATGGGCACAGGAGAGTGTTGTGTGCCTATTCTCTAATTTCACCTAACTATTTAATAAATAACGGGTATTTTGAAACTTTAATTAAACTTGAAAATACTATTTAAAAATAGCGCGGGTACTTTAACCTTACAATTTAATAAGCAGAGGTATCGTAAACATTTAATCAAAATTGAAAGTCCTATTAAAATATAATGCGGATCAATAAGTGCACTAGCAGCAAATTACATTTCACTGTGTTTCGATCTACGACATTCTATGAGAGGTACGTACACGCTAAAGCTTTTTGTTTATCGCTTAAAGTGCTGATTTTTACTTGCACTAATTTTTCCTTTAAAAATCAATAAGAAACCTGTCAAACGGTGGGCGTAACGCTAACATAAGGGTACGAGCACCATATTTTTGTTTGTTTATTTTGCTTTGCATTCATTTTGTTAGCTTGTTAACTCTAGCATAAATAAATAAAAAAAATAACAAACGAATACAAAAAAAAATAAGAAGAAAAGGTTACCGTAAAACATTAATTAAACTTGAAAATATTATTTAAAAATAGCACGGATTCCTTTTTGATTTTCACAAATTTTCCTGTTAATAATTACATACACTCCTGCAAAAACATCCATAAACACACACACACACACACACACACACACACACACACACACACACACACACACACACACACATATATAAAATCATAATAACAACAATCGGTGAAGCTTATATAAGTACGTCCCGCAGACGAGCCTCGTTCTGGCATTCGGAAAATTTAGGTTAACAACCGGTGAAACTAATAAAATGTAATTCTTCTGAATGAAGATCGATATAAACAATATTTTTAAAATTAATTTCTTAATTTTACTTTAAAAAAAACAATGTAAACATATATAAACGAAATATTTTAGAAAATAATTTAATTTTAAATGGAAATTGATTAGAAAGAATTTTTTTTAAAATAATTATTGTAAAATATTGCGAAGTGTTTACATAGCTGGTTCTTTGGGATAATAATGGCGGCTGAAATTACTTCTTAAACGAAAATAACTTTAGTATTTTAAACTAATTTAAAGCACTTTTTTAGCTTTAAACACACAGTGACTAGTTAACTTCGCATGGCGGAAATTCTTCAGGGTTTAAATTTATTGTAAATGTCGAAAAACGTTTTTCAGCCGCTATATTACTTCCTAGTTACTTGCCTACCTACGAGGGCAGAGTTAGACACAAGGTCGGTTTTAAATGTAGAGAAACATTTATTACTAAAAAGAATGAACCATGACTCGTAGTTGGTATTGAAATATTTTATTTACAATTATAATCACAGAGGAAGTGTATATCTTAATCTCTGTCCCTCCTACTCTCTTTATGTATCTATCTATGTTTCATATATATGGGGGGTATCAAAGAACTCCACACTTTGCTACCAAATCTACACTAAAAAATAAACTTCACACTAGAACAAAGCCCCACAGAACCACCTTTCCTAGACATCCTAGTAACAATAAAAAACAACAACATGATCACAGACATCTATCACAAACCCAGAGACACTCAACAATACCTCCACTTCAAAAGCCGCCATACTAAAAACTGTCTAAAATCAATACCCTACTCCGTAGCACGTAGAGTCTGCACCATAGTAACAGACAGACACCTACGTTCGACTAGACTGAATGAACTACAAATAACACTGCGGAAAAGAGGATACACGCTACCACTAATACAGAAACGTATTGAACTGGCTGAAAAAATCCAATAGACCAACTAAGAATCCCAAAAGAACACAACAAAGAACACATTTTAGCATACGTCTCTACACACAACACAAACAACCCAGAACTATTCACACAGATAACAAAAAACCTTATCCTCCTCAATCAGAACGACAAACTACACAACATACTTAAAACAACAAACAAAATAAAAAGCAAACGCCAACCCACAAACTTAAAAACCATCCTAACTTCCTCAAAACTCGTTCCACACACTACAAAAGGGATTACAAAATGCAACAAACCGCGATGTGGAGTATGTGACATAATAATAGAAGGTAACACCTACACATTCAAAAACCCAGCACAAACATTCAAAATAAAAAGGGTCCAAATTGCACCTCCAGAAATGTATGCACTAAGATGCACAGCATGCAACAAATCCTACATAGTCGCCACCAAAAATTTCAGCAATAGAGTGGCCTTACATAAGAGCAACATACAAAATTGCAGATGACAGACACCTCTATGTTTCATAACACCTACACTCATGCAGTGGAAACAGCTTCAAAATAATGCCAATCTTCCAAACAGACAATTATTTTTATTTACTTACACAGGAAAAAAAACCTTCATCACAAGATTCACTCTTGAACTGAACAGAGCCTTATGTCAACACACAAAAACATAAAATGCAAGGCACACTCGCATGCACATCCATATACATATACACACCCACACATAAATCAGAACCGACACATTAAAACACACACACGCGCGCATACAACCACACACAGACATAACATCCCTATATCTAATACAACACACTGAACAATACCAACCCTACTTAACCTCGAAACCAACAACACTAGGAAACACCTAGAACCATAGTATAATATCTGTTCCAACACCTCGCTCCCTCCGCAGTCAGTGGAGGAAAAATCCCTCATGACTGAGACAACTATCATCTCTTCTATCATCCCCCTCTAACACCTATACCCCTCCAATTGGCCCCATACCCTGTGGGGAACAAGATCTTCTCAAACTAGGAACCGATCCTGGATCTGGCTATACCCACATGGGGAGACAAATAAATAGACACATTAAAAAATCCCCTATACATATTTTTAAATGCACCCCTCTATCTAAACAAACATAATATAAAGAATACCCGAAAAGACTGAAACGAAAAATCAACATTACTAAAATCCAAGAATCCAAAAAATAAATATCAAAATAGAATGAAAGCTCCCCTACCTTATTTCAGAAGAGCTGGTTCTCCCCCCTCCCTACACGTACACATTAGTAACGACCTTGGATCACAGTCACCTTCTTAGGGAAGCAAATAACCTCATAATACTATAAAACAGTACACACATTCTCAAACGAATAAAAGAAAACACACACACACATATACACTCACACACCCTACCCTAAAGGAAAAGAAAAAAACACAAGCAGAAAGAGAGAGTGAAAGAGCGAAACACAACACAGGAGTGACCACAGCCGAGGTCAGCAGCCTTGACAGGCCCAAAAAAAGAGTAATAAAAATTCATCATTCCAATGAATAGTAGAAACTTACACGCTTCCACCCCTTGGAAACACTTCAAATGAACTACGAAAATACTATTTTTACATCTCCAACACATTTGAAAATAATTTCTGACGAGGACGCTTCACAGAACGTCTGAAACGCGTTAAAAACAATTTCAATGATTTAAAACATTATTACAATGATTTAAACATATTTCTCAATGAAAAACCAAGACACGGAATAATAACATAATGTTAAAAACTACACATTATTTGTGGCTACCCCCTTATTTTAATATATATATATATATATATATATATATATATATATATATATATATATATATATATATATATATATATATACGTATGTATGTATATATATATATATATATATATATATATATATACATATACTATTATAGAAAAGTGACCTTATGTGTGTGAGAGTTCCTATCTCATCGGTTGCGAAAAAATTGGGTCTATCTGTTGTAAATTTTACACAGATTGTTTGTATGTCTGGCTTTGGTCTGAAATATGTTTTGTACACAAATCCCTCAGATAAGTATCGAAAATAAAATAAATCTAATCTTAAAAATAACTTTTCTCTCTAACCGATAAAAAATTATATTGAAAGAAGGAACTCCAGTTATGTTATTAAAAACTTGATTCACGTAATCTTTGTAATGGAACACAGAAAATCCCTGTGAATATAATGGCACACAGAAAAATCCATGTGAATATAATGTTGTGGAAGTCATTAGAATAAGTGGAAATTTTATAAGTGAAACTGTTTAAATTCCTGGAATTTCCCTTTTTCCCTTTGACATTCCATTTCACTTCAAGTCAAAAATTAGTTTTGGCATGTCTATAAATAAACTTCAAACACAAAGTTGTAAGGTTGTTGGACTTAATCTTCAGGCATCTTGCTTTTCTTGTAGCCAGGTGTATATTGGTTGCTCACGCGTTGGATGTCCCGAAAAAAACTCTATATTTACATATATCTGTCAGTTGTCACACACAAGGTGTTTATTAAGAGGGTCTTCAAAATTCATGCTAAAAAGTACATTTATCAGTGTTCAGATACACTGCTGGAAGCTAAATATTAATTATTCCATCCTGATATATATATATATATATATATATATATATATATATATATATATATATATATGTGTGTCAATTAAATAGATAAAACAAAAAGAAAGTTTAACGTTTTATGATATGCACTATGATGTAAAATAACAATTTCAACTATTACATTGTATTTTGAAAGTAAAATGACTAAAAGCTTAAAAAATAAACCAGTAAAGAGGATAAGGGCTGGCGAGAATTACATAAACTAAAATACACCTACTGCTCATACAACATAAGGGAGTGGAAAAGAAGCCATCATGAATTAATGTTTCCTTTCACCAATAAGAAAAATGGGTAAGGACTGAATATTCAAATATATCGAACACAACCTGGCAACGCTAGGTACTTCAGCAAGTATATGAAAATTCCCGTAATTCGTATATATAGATATATGTTCCAAAAATAGGCAATACGTTATAAACTGACTGCAATAGTTGGTTAGCGATATTATTCACACGAAAACTCAAATACAAGGGATATATAAATATATACATATATAATTATATATATATAATTATATATATATACATATAATTATATATATATATATATATATATATATATATATATATATATATATATACATTATATTTTCGAATGTGGTATGTAAATATCAAAATAAACGCCTGAGCGCATGTACAAACAACTACCTGACATTGTAAATAACAGTCATTTTACCTCCCGGTAGAACACATGCTCTCTCAATATTCACCTCATATAGCCATACAGAAAACCACTATAGAAATGACGAATGTGTTAAGTATCATTAAATGCTCGTGTGTCACTTATGACTTGCTTTCATATTTGTTGTGAACTGTTTTTTTATGACTGCACAATCAATCTTCTTTAAGAATCCTGCAATGGCAGGCATCAAACATCAACAAGCCTACGGGAAAATACGAGAAGGTAAACTTTGCACAAGCGCGTATTTATAAGATTAATTGATACTTAGAAATATATACATTTTTACAGATGTCCATATAAGCATATACACTAACCAGCAATGTTTTTTTGTCTCAAAGCTTTTCCGTGTGGTTGGTTAAGTAAATGATTATAACAGTGATCGCAAACTGATCGTTATGCAAAAGCTCGGCTATAATACTAAAATATTAATAATGAAAAAGATACGTCTTTCTGTGTTGCTGGGATCTTCAACAATACATGTATGAAGTTTAATCTACAAATCCACGAATTTTTAACTAGGCGAAAGCATTTTTTTTTTTTGTTTTTTACACAGTGATCACCACTTATCAAGGCCCGGAAGTCAATCAGGGATATGTATACATTTATATATGCTTTCCCTTCGTTTAAAATTCATATGGTTGTATATACACTTGTGCCCGATATTATTCATACCTTGAAAATTGAGTTTATTAGGTGTAACTTTGTAAGAATTTATTGTTTACGTCCATATTGATACATATTCTTAATAAACCTCTTCTGATCATTTTCGTAATTTTAAAATCTCGGGATACTTGTAATAAAAGAAATATACAGCTATTTATAAAATCTGCAATGTTCAAAAATAATCATACCCCCTTATTTTTTCAGTATTAATCGAGTTTCTGACTGTTTGTTTCCTGTTTGATTCTTATTTTGAATGCTTTTATACAACCTTTGATTAATTTCATTTCGTTTTTTGCATTTTTCAGAAATTAAAATGATATCAACTGAAAACCAATAAAAGAATAAAAATTATTAGAATGGGGAAGAAAAAAGAGCTTAGTAATGATCTTAGGACTAAAATTGTTAATTCACATAAAGATGGTTTAGATTACAAGTCAATTTCCAAGAAATTTGAGGTCCCTACAGCAACAGTACAGAGCATCATCAAAAAATTCCAGAGCCACCACACAACAAACAACTTGATTGGTAGAGGAAGGAAAAGGAAACTGTCTGCTAGAGCCACCAGGAATATTGTAAGAAGTGTTAATGCAAATCCAACCACCCCTACTAAGGACATTTTAGAAAATCTGGAGTCTTCTGGCATAAAAATATCAAGGCAAACATTGCAAAGGACTCTGCATGAAAATGGTCTGAAAGGAAGAAGACCAAGAAGGACTCCATTGCACACCGTAAAACACCTTGCAGTACGTCTAAAGTCTGCTTGGACCCATGTGAATTCTCCAGAGTCCGTTTTCTCAAGTATTTTGTGGACTGACGAAACAACAATTGAATTGTTTGGCCATATGGATGCTTCTTACGTTTGGAGGAAGAAAGGAGAAGCTTACAACCCAAAGAACACCATACCCACGGTGAAACATGGTGGTGGTAGCCTAATGTTTTGGGGCTCCTTTTCGGCTAGTTGTCCAGGTAGTTTGGTCAAGATAGATGGAACCATGAAGAAGGAGCAATATTTGGAGATACTCCAGAAAAAACATTAGACAGGATGCGAAGAAGCTCTATTTAGGACCAAACTGGGTCCTTCAACAGGATAATGATCCAAAACATACTGCCAAAATAGTCAAGAAATGGTTTGAGCATAATCACATTAATGTTTTGGAATGGCCTAGCCAGAGTCCCGACCTGAACCCTATCGAAAACCTCTGGCACATATTGAAAACTGAGGTTAAAAAGCGGAAACCTAGAAATTTGAGGGATTTGGAGAACTACTGCATTGAAGAATGGTCAAAAATCAGTGTTGATGCTTGTAAAAACCTTGTTGATAAATATCCAAAACAGTTACAGGCAGTTATTTAGAATAAAGGGCATGCTATTGACTATTAGTAAGAGAGGTATGAATAATTTTGAACTAGTGCCATTATTGTTTTTCTTTGTATAATGTTTCAAACTTGCATAATTTATTTATTTGTTGAGTTTATATTAAATGCTTATGCTTGATTTATTGTTTGAAATCCCTTTAATATTGTCTACCTTCTGGTTTGAGCAATATTCTTATAGAAAGCTCAAAGACCCGAGGGGTATGAATAATATCGGGCACAAGTGTATATATATATATATATATATATATATATATATATATATATATATATATATATATATATATATGATTTCAAGTCAAAGAATCGGAAGTCCAAGACTCGAGTTTCGCCCTCATTTGGGCTCATCAGTTAGACACAATAATTGATGAGCCCAAATGAGTTAGACACAATAATAACTGATGAGCCCAAATAAAGGCGAAATTCGAGTCTTGGACTTCCGGTTCTTTGACTGTCATGGCTCTTGTGGGCTGCGACGTTGTTTGGCTGTGGAATGCATTATATATATATACATATGTATATGTATATATATATGTGTGTGTGTGTGTGTGTGTGTGTGTGTGTGTATACAGCAGCGTCCAACACTAAGGGAAAATATTTTAAAACTAATATTTGTTAGAAATAACAACTGTGAAAAGCTGAAATTTTGACTTGTAGTCTTTATCATCCATAGTGACACTAGAATTTGAATCAGTTGCAAAGGACAGAAAAGAATTATAACAATTAGTTATTTATTTTCAAAATAGGAACGCCCAGAAGACGATCGCAGGTTACATCGACCTAAATGTCGTGAAAATATCACTCCAGATGAGAACAATAACGAGAATAATACAAAATTATACCTGCACGTTAACTTGTACAGTTTAAATAAAAAAATGTTTTTTACTGAATTCCTTATTACATTTATTTAATCTTTTTTTTTATTATGAAAACTTAATTACATCTGAATTTTTATATATAAATAAATCAATAGGAACATGTGTGTATATCTGTTAACGTTTAATTGGAAATATTCTTAAACTTTTATTCACATAACACTGCAATTAACAAAATATATTAATCATACATTAAATATCGTTTATACATTAAAGATCGTATATACATATATCGGCAATTAAATAGGCAAACTGTTTATTCCAATTTTTTTCTACGCTTGCCCAAATTAAATACATGTCCTTGTTTCTGCGCATGCCCAAATTCCAACATTCTTTATGTTGCTTAATACTAAATCTTTCTTACGTATATTTTGATAGCCTTGTCTGTAGGAGACACGGATCAAGCTCTAAATATTTGGGTTTCGATTCTAGTTCATCTCACCAAATTCATGATTTTTAACTTTGGAAATCAGTACTGCAGTATCCATTAGATACAGTATCATTTTAGAGATTTACGATGTAAAAATAAATACGAAAACAGTATGAATTAAAATGTACTTCAGCGTATTTAAGCATTTCTACAACCCGGCAAGGCCGGGAGCCCGCAATTTTTTACGAATAATTACGAATAATTAAGGATATTTTAATCTGAATTTGCAAGACATTAAAGAAATAATATTGAAATAACAACATTAATTTGAAATCTATTTGTGAGGGTGTCTTAAACATATATGTTTATTTCCTCAAAAGATAATGTAAATAATAGACTACATAGCCTGAAAATCACAACTTGTATATAGTGCTTTAATAATTCGTCCGAGATGAGACTCGCAGTCAAAATACGTTAATCTCCTTTATAAATAAGGATGCATGTTTCATCATGGATGTGTAAATCATTCAGTCATAAAGGAACATTCATTACTGGTAAGGAAACAGCTTAAATATTGTTTTGCTAATAGAAACGTATGGTAAAAATGTTTTAGAAATCAGTTACACCCGTCGATATGCATTAATATCAATTAAATGATAGTTTTTTTTTTAAATGCCATATCCTCGGTAGAAATAAAAACGGAATCCTTTGAGACCTCTACCTAATTCAATTCCGAAGATATAAATTTAAAAAAATTGTATAAAACAACCAAATACATGTTCCTATGAATCTTTGCAGCGGTTTTCTTGTGGTAAAATCAACATCACTATTTTTTACGTTTGCTCTAGTTATTAAATATGCAGTTACTATGCATTTTGTTTATATAAATTATTAGAACAGGCATGTCAAACTCCGAGCTTCTCGGGGCCACAGGAATCAGTTTGTACTGGCACTAGGACCGCACCCCTATAATATTAATCAAAGTCGTTAAATAAAAATCATTGCTAAATATGTTTCTTTTAAAGGTAATTTAGAAACATGCAATAGTGGAACCAAACATTGTCCTCATCCGTGTGACAATCTTTCTGAAATTTATAAACCTTTTTGGAAGGTATGAAAAGAAATCAGGTATTCCCACTTCAAAATAGTTTGCTTTGAGTAAAGAATCTAACTTCATTTCTAACAGCATCGGCCTTAGTAACATCAAAAGTAAACGGCGCTTTTAATAATGTAAAACCTTGCTCAAAATATGGGAAATCACAAAATCATTTTTTAAACTCCTTTGACAATGATTCTAGGTGACTGCCATATTTCGCAAAACTTAGTGCTGACTTAGTATTAGTAATATTTTTTTAGCTTTTGCACGTAGGAAAATGAATTAAATTTTCATTTGAGACTTGTGACTTTCATAATCTGAACTTTGTAATGATACAACTAAGTAATGAACTTGTTTTTAACTTGTAATTTCAAGTTGACATCGTTTAATTGTGCCGCAATGTCTACGGCAAAAGCTAGATCCTAGAACCAACTTTCATCTTTCATTCATCAGTGTTTCCACTTTTCATCGACAAAATGTGATTGTTTAGCAAATAACATCTCTTGAACACTTTATAACATGGCATTCAGTGTACATCTGTGTAGAATGGAACATATGGGAACTGATTGCCCATATCTTCTAACAACTGGTTGAGAGACCGACCTCTGGTATAGTTCACTGTCTTTGTGACTACACTAAGCACATATTCCAATTTTAAACTCTTTGAACACAGATTTTATTGATGAATGATACAGTGAAAATGTGGAAATGACAAATCTGGGGGTAAAGCCTTTATTCTTGCTTGTAACTTGGCAGCAACACCATTATTTCTGCCAACCATAATCACTGCATCGTCAGTAGACAAGCATACAAGCTTGCTCCAATCTAAATTATATTCACGCAGAACCCGTGCAATGTTCTCAAAGAACGCATGGCTTTATGTAGTGTCATGCATAGGGATTAGTTAAATCAGTTCTTCATAAATGTTGAATTTATTGTCACAGGCCCTGATGGAGACCGCAAGTTATGCTCTCCCAGTGATATCGAAAGTCTCATCAATTGCAATTGAAATTGTGCCAATCTTAATGATTCAGCTTTCAACTATTGCTACAAATGACTTGGAATTTCATCAATCCGTTCAGCAACCGTGTTCCTGTGAGGGAAATATTTTGAGACAAGAGTACTTTTTTTCCGAACACACAACTTCGGCCGTTTTGGTTCACAAAATCTCCGTCGGTGTAGAATTTCCAATCCTTTCAATCGACTGAGTTCACAGCTTGCAGTAACGGAAGCGAAATTTACTTTCTGACGTTTTGTAAAAAATGTATGTTGCTGTTTCAAGTTAATTCTCTAAGCATTGAAAAACGCATGGGACCTTCATATTTATCATAAGACAGGTGATTCGTTTCATAATGTCTTTGCAGCTTATACACCCTCGGTGTGGACATATGTTTTTTGTAAATTAAACAATGCATAGTTCCATTCACTTCTGTGCAAAAATACTGTAATTCCCATTTTTTCTTGAAACACTCGCCCTTCTTCATTTACCTTTGCTTTTTTCTTAGTCGCAAAAGCACTAGCCATTTTAAAAACGATGTGCAATTTGGAAAATTAAAAACTGAAAATAAAATCAAACACAATAAAAAATATTCATAAAATATCAATAAAAGCAGTTATCCCAAATAACCTGTTCCCGGCACACTATTACCCGATTCATATTTATAGTTGTAAAAGTCAATTTTAATAAAAAAGTAAACACTAGTAAAAAGCAATCTAGATATAGGGCCTACACGACAGGAAACGTACACGTAGATATAATACATACAGAATAAGAGGTGTGTTCGAATAATAGTTAATATTTCTTATCTATCCTTGCTTGGAAAGTTATTCTTTACATTGAAACCATCAATCAAAAGCTTAGAACACAACATGTTCATTCATTTGTCATTTTATGAAGACAATTTGCTTATTGACAGGTTTATAGAAAATAGAAGAAGGTAAAACGGAAAAGGAAATTAAAAAGAGGAATACAATGACAGTGTGACAAGTGAGTAAGAAAGAGAAGCGGGAAACGCTTAAAAGTCCAAGACAATGAAAATGCGAGTCCAAATAACGATGTGGAGAAATTGAAAGTCAATAACTCCTGTAAAAAACAGGTATGCATTTCTTTGGTGGCTCATTGAAGCTCATTCACCAATGATAAAGCAAAAAGCTTGTCCCTTCGAAAATTGACTTTTTTGCTGGTTGCGAGTTTTGTAAAATTACGTTGTTTCATTTTTCAAGGGTGCTACTCGAAAAAAGATAAAACAAATTTAACAAAACCGATGTAGCGAAATAACTTTTTATTAATTTTAAATAAAAAAAGAACGGATTTAAAATTTATAAACAAAACGAAACAATTAAAACTAATACAAATGTGACGAATTAACAGTATAAAAACTATTAGAATTTTGAATTTCAAAATAAAAAAATTATATTGTGGATTGAATTGATTCTTTACTGTCGTTTTTGCTGCTATTTCTTTGATTAATGCCTAAACATAGTCATTAATGAAAGATAAAATAAACTCAAATTTGTGAGCAGAAATCACGTATAATTTTAATTACAACAAAACTTAATTTTACAAAACCCACAACCAGTAGAAGATTAAATTTTTGTAAGGAACAAGTTTTCATCTCATCATCAGCTTAATGGGCCCTGAAAGAAACAAATATAAAAAAGAAAGAAAAGAAGGTCTTACAGAGTCGATGCAGAACGCCGAGGTGGGAGTGAAAAAAGATAAGCTACCGCTGGGACAACATGTTGGTGTGCAGGAGAAAAGGAAAGGAATGACACCGCCGGAAGTCAATGTTTGGCTAAGAAAGGTACCCTGCGTAAGAAAGGGCAACTAAGGGAAATAATGAGAAGTCGTGACACTTGTGCATGGGATTTTGCAAGCTTTCGATGTATGTGCTCAGTATAAAAAAAGCCTTTCCTAAAGCGAATATAGATAAGAGAGTTTAACTACCTTTCGAACTCGCATCTTATTTTGATCTTTTCTTTTTTCTCCTTAATTTTTCCAAATTGCTACAAATTTTCTGCGGGGCCGCAATTCTGCTTCTTGTTTGTTTGGCATGCCTGATTTAGACTACAAATTTGTTTATTAAGTTGTTATATTCCTAAAGTACTTTCATTAAAATATGATATTGTACTAAATAAAATCTTACCATTTGAGACGCCGATGATTTTTTTTATTTTGCTTTGACAGGTAGTTTAATTCAGCAATTAATTGCATGTATCTACACGGAAATAACAATCTTCTACAATAGAATATATAATATATGGAGAGCAAACAGTTCGCTAATAATGCACAATGCAAAAATGCCAGCGAAATCTCTTCTGAAACATAATAAAACTATTACCCGGGTTAAATTCAAAATATGTAATAAACATAGGACAAAACTGTTGGGGACGCATCCCTACTGACTTGAATAATAAACTATTTCATGACGTTACTTTCGTTCATGACGTCACTTCCGGGTAACGAGGACCGGTTTACCAAGTCAGTCAGAACTGGACACGCGGATTGTATAGTCGTCACCACTAGTCCAACAGTGGGCAGTTATATAGCTCGATTACATCTTTCATGTATTTTCGTTAATATATATTTTGTTAACTATTACTGTCTTCTTCGTAAATTATTCAATGAGAAACACTGCAGCAAAAACATATAATTATATATAAACTGTACTACAGTAAATTTACAAATCTTCAATGAGACCGATTTTACTTTATATATAAGCGAATAAATTGAAACGCACTAAAAAATGTGTAAATATGTATACTATTTAGTTGCACGTTAGACAAGTTTTGCATATTTTTTTATGTTTAGAATTTACAGGCAAGTTCGTTTCTTAATGATTCTTTATGGGATAACGATTTATCATCTGGCAGCTACACTGCGAACGCAGTAACATCAACACACACGGCTTTTATCAGTTGGTTTCCCTCGTTTTGAGAGAGCCTTCCCACCTGTTTTAAGAAGCCTATAAGTTTCAAAGTCATTTAATCAGCAAATAGCTCTAAGCTATATTTGCTCAACCACACATATGCATTGATCATGTTTATTAACCTTGAAGATTTTTTTTTGTATTTATCATCCCTAATATACAGAGCTTGGAACATACAAGACTTAATTATTACTATAACTAAAAATAATACTATTGCTGCTAACTATATATAAGCATACATTACGCTTAGTATTGCCAGACTAATGGATATTTACTGTAGAAGTGTCTCCGCGTGGTATTTTTTGGTAAGAGTTGCGCAATTTCAAGCCACATCGCTCTTTAGTAGACGTTCTTAAATGCCAGTAAAAAGGAGAGCTTCAGGATGACTGTAAAACAATGCCGAGATAAGCGGAAAGCTCAGATAGAACTACTACCCATCTGGTAAAAGCTAGGTTCAACCTTGCTGAAATTTTGTGATCTGACAAAAATCAGTCTGTCAACCTGATCATGCCGTATGAGTATATATAGGTACCGTTTAAAATGAATATTACTGTTTACAAACTGGCCATTCATAACTACAATTATTGGATTGCGTAATATATAATGGGAATAAAAATAACTTACTAGTAACACTACAAGCTTAGGCGAGATCCACAATCATCGATTTTTGTCTCAACTTCACATAATGACAAGCTTGGTCTGGTAAAGCCCGATTTTATTGAAAGTGTAAATCCATGCTATCATCTGTAACCCCCCTAGCATGTTTGTCAAAGAAAGTTTTGTAAAAATATTTGTTTCCAGCCAGCACATATACAAATGATTCATTATAATTAGCAGCAGTTCAAAAAATAAAATATACTTATACACAGTTTATTCTGATAAGCACATATGTTGCCAAATATAATTCTTTAGAAAGATATCTACACTTTTTATGCCCAAAGTATACTAAAAGGCAATGTCTAAATTAGTACCAAGTGAATGCTGAGACAATGGCATGATGATTTTTATGATCATGATCATTGGACAGAATTTGATTATTTAAGCGGTGACTCAACAATATATATTTTTACATTGGAATTACAACCATTGTAGTTAGCTGGGAGGCAGACACACAGTGTTGTATCTCAAAGCTGAATGCTTTAGCCAGAAACTTGCTCACGGAAATTTCGTTTAGTTTTACATAGATAGAAACTGAAAAAAAAAAAGATATGAAGAAAGACCGAGAAAACAAAAAAAAAAACATTAGCAGTCTTTGTAGCTAGAGTAAGTTTTATTGTAAATTTTTCACAGCATGCGGATCATAGATTAAAGTTCTGTAAAGTTAAATTAATTAATATTTAATAATTAAGTTTGTATTTTCCAAGCTCTGTATATTAGGGATGATTACTATATTGACCAATTTCTACTGTACACTCTTTAACCCTTATCCTTGAGTGGCCTCTGGGCCTTGATAATATGGTGATGCCTTTGTAAAAAAAAAAAAAAAAAAAAAAAAAAGTACTTGTCTTGAGTATCAGGATAAAATATAAGGATAGAGAAGAGAAATACAATCAACGTCTCTTTTCTGATAGAGAGAGAGAGAGAGAGAGAGAGAGAGAGAGAGGGCAATATAAAAGAGCATCATCATGCAATAGATTTCAAAGTTAATTCTTCTACTCTGTCAGCACGTCTGCAGATGCAGTAATATAATTATATTGCAACATTATGAAAACTTATGACGTTAAATGAAAACCTTAAAACTTTTCCGATTGGCAGAACTAAAAGATGATCAGCAGGAGTATTTTGAAATCTGATAGCAACAACATTACTAAAAAACAATAGCAAAATACAATCACGACCACTTTGGTTACGATATATGTATTCCGAAAATTCTTTTATTTATCTTTAAATTAATTTAATATCAAGTTATATGAAAGGATCAAACACCTTCAGAATTGTAACGAGGGAATGCGTGGTGCGCGTTACATTATGTAGTTATAGTCAGTGAGAGGGAGTCTATCTTAACCGATTTTGATTTATTTGTTATTTAATTTTAATTTCGTTTCTTAATCAACAAGAGAAGTCTATTATCATTTATTATGCATAAAGACGTATTTAATATTATTGCTGTTTAAGTTAATTCTAGATTCATTTAAACTTATGTTATTCTGATCAAATTCCGATCAAATTCTTACATTTTGTTCCAATAAACTGAACAAATTTTCATTGTTTGTTCAGTGCCCTATTGTATTCGAAATTTAAAAAAAAATGTGTATTAATAATTTTCAGAATATCATGAGAATAAAGTCTGTTGTTAGTAACATTATTACACTTAAGAATAAGGTTTAAAATGTTATTAATTTTAGACTAAGGATAACTAGCAAATCCCATTTTCCCTAGATATTTAATGGCACTGCGCCTACGTTGTTTTAAATGTAATTATCAGAAACATTTTCTGCAAATAAAATATTAGAAGTCTAGTATCAATTATCTCCCTAATAAGGGAAAACTAAATCTTTCTTGATAAGAGTAAAATCGATAATAGTGTCATTTATGGGAGCTTGATATTGGCCATATTTAATTAAAACATCCCTTGTATTTAACTTTCTCATCGTTCGAATGAATGTACGGAGAGAGCACGTATATATTACTGTAGATTTATGTCCTCAGAGAGGTAGCATAGTTGGCGTATTGTAAACGACATCGTACTCTATATATCACTATAATTATGTAAAATCCTATTGACTCTATATGACTTGGCTGGATGCTACGATATACCTAACCTAAAATGAACTAATCATGTATGTTTTTTTCTTATCCATTAGCAAATCCAAAAGCAAAACAAAAACTGGATATGACCTAAAACTATATCCGATGATGAGAACCCCACCTTGCGGGCCTTGGGGAGTGTAGAGCCACCCTTTAATTGGCATTGCTCCCAGGTCAACTCTGACCCGGAGCGGTAGTACCTGTTAGGGTTCCAACTATGGTTTATATAGAATCTGACTTGAAAAAAATATACTCCATTAAAAATCGTTCTTCAAAATAACTAGATTCGGCATTAAATAACCTGAAAAAGGTTGATATGCCGTAAAAAAAACAACCAACCAAAACAAAAACGTTCCTTTGAAAATCAACAATATGGACTGGAGTAAACAACATGAAAATTTGAAGATATCTATTAGAGTTAAAAAAACTTTCACAAGCAACCTGAAAAGGGGTTGACATATTAATAAAAATCCAACTTAAAGAATAAAATATTTTGTGAAAATTACCAGATTGGGAACTAAATAACCCAGAAAAGGTAAATATAGAGTAAAACCAAAAAAAACGGCCACAGTTATGTAATCTGTAAATGCATGCATATGCACTGTTTCAAAATGGTTTAATAAATTGAAGATACATATCAGAGCAGAAAAACGATCATCAACATGAACGTGAATCAACCTGAAAGGTTGTTTCAATGCTTTAATACAACACAAACAAAATCAAACAATCTGAATAAATATTTGAATATAAAATAATCTAAAGGATAATTTAGCATTAAATAGCCCGGAAATGGTTGATCCGAACAAGACTCATTGAACAAATAATTTGACATATAAAAGAAAACTTAAAACTTAAAATATTTTACGAAAATACTCTGATTCGGCATTTAATAATAATAATAATAATAATAATAATAATAATAATAATAATAATAATAATATATATATATATATATACATATATATATATATATATATATATAATGTTGAATTAGGTAGTAGCCTCAATCCCACTGTTATGAAACAATGCAGATTTAAATCAAGTATAGTGAGTAATTCTTTATAATAGATATTTTCTTTCGGTATAACATAAATGTAAATGGGTTGATTTATAATTAATGCATACAACAACTAAATCTAGGCCATTCAATATAACTCTTCTCATTCATATTATCACTCTAATAAACTATATTTGAGTGATTGGTTGCTCCTGGTTGTCAAAATGATATCACTTCTGTTGCCTGACTGATTTTACACCGGAGAATACCGAATCGATACAGAAAATATTATCACCAAAAATACGAGCGGCAGCCAAAAATGATGATAAAAAAAATCAAATTGAAAGCGAGGGAGAAATATCGTTCGTACTTATAACTGTAAATGCAAACACATTGTCTTACTGTCCTCTTTAGCTGAGCAACAATGCGAAAGGGCGATTGAAAAAAAAATGTAGTAATTTCTTGTTTCACCACAACTGCATGACAGTTTCAATATATTGTCATCGACATGTTGTGCTTTAAGGTTGTTACACGAAATTCTTTCCGATTAAATTTCGGAATATATTGCCAATCATCTGATTAAAAGGAAGGTTATACTAGTGCTGAAATGATTCTATTATTTTATTCCGATTCCGAAAGTATTAACGACTCATTTCTGAATTACCGATCCAGATTATTTCAAAATTTCAAAAATATTCTGCTATAGATATGTTGTTATTTAATTTTAATTCCAATATTATCCTAAAATAATGTGCATATATTTTCGCAAGCGTGAGAGATACATATGCTGACGTGAAAGTTATGCATTTAGTTTTTCTGGAATTTTGAAGTCAGTAATGATTTATTATATCAAAAAAATATTGTAAACAAAAGCAATAATACATATTTCATGCATTACACTCCTATCTGTAATAGGTAAAGTACATTACTAATCATGTATTCTTTTTGAAGTAATGCACTTTATGTTGTTTCCGATCCTAAATTCACGACTGATAATTATCTCTGCTCTTTCTCTCTTTCTACACATCTACACAAGATTATAAATACACATGTTCCCGCACGGAAATTCTATAGCAAGCCCCACTCTCCCCAATGGTTTACTTCTGCTTGTGCAGCTGCCATATGTCCAAGGCAGCATGCGTTCCGCAGAATCAACCGACATAAGTCCAGCTCAAATAAACAGAAGTTTATAGAAGCTAGAAATAATTGTAAGAGAGTGATAGAGACAGCTAAGACAGATTACTCTGAAGCCACCAGAAAGCGCGTCGAAGCACAGAAATTAGGAACCCGGGATTTTTGGAAAATCTGCAACAGCATAATTAATAATGGACAGTCAACTATTCCCCCACTAACAAACAATCATGAGGTTGCTTGCACGGCAACTGACAAGGTTAATCTTCTTGCCAGTCGGTTTGCCTCAAACTCCACACTGAACTCAGTACACCACTCACTCCCTGATTTTCCAGATGCCACACTAGACGATTTGAAAATCACCCTTTATCAGGTACATGCTATTATAAAAAAAACTAGACTACTCAAAAGCATGTGGACCAGATCTCATCCCGGCTGTGCTATTAAAAAAATGCTCTGCCGAGGTTGCTCCAGTTCTGTCCAAACTTTACAATAAATGCCTTAACGAATCTTGTTTTCCCGACTGTGGTACCAGTCTTCAAGAATTTTGGTGAAAGAACTGACCCACTAAATTATCGCCCCATTAGCCTCCTCCCGCTTTTCGCTAAAATATTTGAGTCCTTAGTTAATAAAGCCCTAGTCCAGCACCTAACAGCTGCTAAACTCCTGACTGACAAACAATATGGATTCAGGCAAGCCCGTTCAACAGCATATATCTTAACTGTAGTTTCTGAACGTATATACTGTTCATTGGATAAAACAGGGGAGGGTAGAGCGGTGGCCCTTGATATATCTAAGGCTTTTGACAGGGTATGGCACGATGGTCTTTTAAGGAAAATTAGATCATATGGAATCACTGGAAGAATTCATAATGTAATTACATCCTTCTTAAGTAATAGAAAAATCAAAGTTGTCCTCGACGGTCGTACATCAAAATAATATGATTTAAATGCGGGAGTACCTCAGGGGTCTATCCTTGGACCTCTATTATTCCTGATATTCATAAATGGCCTGCCTGATAAAACTGTTTCGGAGATGGGTATATTTGCCGATGACACCACTCTCAATAACAGATATGAGGGGAAAACAAATGAACACATATGGAAGGAAATGGCAGAAACACTAGAGGATGACCTCCAATCCATAGTGGAATGGGGACAAAAATGGTTGGTCACAGTCAATGCTGCTAAGACTAAGCTTGTTTCCTTCAATAACTACAAGAAACCTTCACTGCCACCAATAGCAATGGCCAAGTATATATTGCCCGAAAGTACTTCTTTTAAACTCTTCGGTCTAACGTTTACAGGGAATATGAACTGAATAGATACATTGAGAGCATTGCCAATGCAGCTGCAAGGAAGGTTGGCTCCCTCTACCGTGCTAGAAAACTACTTACGCCTGACAGTATCCTATACCTCTATAAGGCAACCATTCGCCCATGTATGGAGTACTGTTGTAACATCTGGGCTGGTGCATCTGCTGCTTGTCTCTCGCTCCTGGACAGGGTTCAAAAGAGAGTCGCCAACCTGATAGGTCCTGAACTGTCATCTAGGCTTCACCCTCTGTTCCATCGACGAGATGTTGCATCCCCCTGCCTGTTCTACAAATACTTTAATGGTGAATGCTCTGACGAACTGCAAACACTTGTACCTCCCCGACGTAACTACCCCCGGCAAACCCGACAAGCTAGTAAGTCTCATTCCTTTACAGTAGAGATCCCTAGGGGCAAGAAACCTTTTACTCCAATAGTTTCTTCCCCAGAACTGCGGGTCTTTGGAACTCCCTTCCGGGATTCTGCTTTCCCAACTGCAATGATATGCAGAAGTTCAAGTGTAATGTTAACAAACATCTTTCTACTCATCTCCCTTCATAATGACCCCGCTAATTAAGTCCCTAATAGTAGCCCCCTGCTTCCAAGAGGCACTGTGCCTTGTTCGGGGTGAAACTTGAATTTAAAAAAAAAAAAATGTAATATATATATATATATAGTTCGGATTCATCACTTATCAAGGCCCGCAGGCCATTTGATGATAAGGAAAAAGTAATGGGTTATGTAGCAATCGCTAGTGGTGTGAATTTGGTAAAATTTAACGTTTTAAGGGGCGGCTCGACAAGAACTTGTTTACATTAGATTTTAAGTCTAGCACAGTGTATTCAACCTGGAAGAAGCCAGGCGAACAGTATTCCACAGGCGGGTATTTCTGGGAAAGAAATTTTGTTCATGAAACCTGCGTTTAGATTAAAAGTACGTTTATTAAATCAGCACTAGGTTCTCTACGATTCCATGTATACTACACTGTATTTTTGAGTCCGGATAGACCTGTTTAGCTTCCTTCCGCTGCAGTGCGTTTGGTCACTGACTAGAGCAGGCAATCAACCAATGTCATTGGAAATATGAACAATTCACTAACTCGATTACAATAAAATACTGGAAGTGTGGAACATTTTCCTCATTAAATTCTGGGTCTCGTCAGTTCTGCTAGTATATATATATATATATATATATATATATATATATATATATATATATATATATATATATATATATCAGGGATGCTAGTGGCAAATGACAACAAAATCTGAAATAGTGATAAATTTTCAAATCTAGAAAGTAGTTTCATACCGTTATATCCCAACCTGGGAGGAAGGATCACACATCAATTTCAATATCTTGTCACACCTAACGTCTATTCACGTGTTAAACTCAAAGAAAAAAAAATTATTTCTGAGATCTTCTACACATCTGATACTTATATATTATAAAAAAAGCAGAATAATTATTCCGCCTTTGAATGATAAAACACAGAGAATTTCCCCATCTTATCTCTCTCACACACACACTCTAACTCACTCTCTCTCTCACACACACACACACTAACTCACTCACTAAATGTGCAGTGAAAGTCAATTGTATGCCTTGTAAATATTCAAATTATAAACCGTATGCTTGTCTATTGACGAAAAGGGACGGCATACATACGCGCGTGCGCACACACGCGCACGCGCGCGAACACACACACACAAATCAACACGCACAAACAAGCAAACATGTGTCAATAAGTAAAGGATCTACAAGCGCATGCGCATTTCTAATGTACAAACTACGCTCTCCCGAGCTGAGCGGATGCTCAATTATATCCACGGGCGGCGGCGGTATCGATGGCTGGTTTGTCTCCGTTTCAGCACGGCGTTCGGCAACGCGGGCCCATCAGTCAGAAATGCGCCTCGGTGTCTGTCTGTTGGCGCGTTTGTTATGTCCCAAGTGAGATATAATCACCCCCTAACAAAATTATCAGTTGCCCTACGCGCCGGCCGAAGCCAGCCTAAATGAATACTCGTCAGCACAACGACGCCCTTAGATAAAGGGAAAATTGTTCGTTATGATCAGAAAAAAAAAATAATAGTTCATATAAAATATATGTAGAATAAAACAAATAAAAAGTATCTATTTTTATAGAAACATATCTATAGCAAATATAATTTTTGTAGAGTAATGTGTACATTTTAATATACGATGGGAAGTAGCAAGTATATCAGTGCCGTTGTCACTATCTCCGGACAACTGTAAAACTCACTATGATATCTACTATATATCGAGAACCAATTATTTTATTACTATAATATCTGATTATTATAGAGACGGATGGTCAAAATAACATATTTTTACACAGAGTTTTTTTTTACACACACACACACACACACACACACACACACACACACACACACACACACACACACACACACATATATATATATATATATATATATATACCGTCTTAAAAATTATGTTTCCATAATTTTAATATAAAATGAAACAATTAAGTCTACTTTACCAGATATGCTTTAATTTTTTCGTCATGCTAAGCTAAATTATGAAGTATTTTTTTAATTTAAAAACATAGATGACCACCCGGCATCGCCCGGTCTTAAGATACGCTTGAATATGATATTTTAATTCCTACATATACCATTTTATTATTATAGAGATGATTCTATATCGATTAGTATATTAAACATAATATATAGTAATGAGATCATAACAAAAATAATATATGACTTGGGTTCCATCGGCTAGAATCGAAAGTAAATCATACAACTCTCGACCATCATTCCTTTGCCTCCCAGCCACGTTCACACGAAACACACACACACACACACACACACGCGCGCGCGCATATATATATATATATATATATATATATATATATATATATATATATATATATATATATATATATATATAGCAGGTGAATTTATAAACATATATATTTAGAATGTGAGAGTTTATATAATAATTTCCACATCCAAACAACGTCGCAGCCAGCCAAAGAAACCAAAGTCCAAGGCTCGCGTTTTGCCCTAATTTAAGCTCATCAGTAAGAAAAATCTGAACTGGGGATTCGAACTCCAGCCTCTTGCATGGGAGACAAGCACTCTGCCAACTGACCACACGCCCCGCACACAAGAAATTTTCTTAGCACAGAGCAAGCAAACAGCGTCGAGATCCGACTGTGCAATTGCCCTCCCAGCTGTGGAAAACAACAAATATTCTAACTGTACTAATCGTACAAGAAATGTCGTGCAAATATTCTTCTTATGCGATCCTGGATATGACCTTAAACTATATCTGATTGTGAAGCCCTAGTTTGCGGGCTTATGGGAGTGTGGATCAACCATTTGATTGTCATTGCTCCCAGGTCCACTCTGACCCACAATGGTAGTACATGTTAGGGTCCCATCTATGGCTTAAATAGGAACCTACTTGAAAAAAAATATTCTTTAAAAAAAAAATTCTTCAAAATCACTGAATTCGGCATTGTATAACCTGAAAAGGGTTGATATGCCGTAAAACAAAAAACCTAACCAACCATCTTCTCATGCATTAAGTCAATACAACTATTTGAAATCCATTTTAAAATAGGTAACGTCTTTTTTTTTCTTTTTGCCATACTTACAACAACTTAATAACCACTACACTTTAAACGCTAGTCAAAAATTATTTTATTGGTTGTGTTTTAAATATGACTAGTATGGGTTCTCGGCGTTGCTCGGGTGTTTGACGGTCTGCTTTGAGCAAAGAAAAAATTGGTAGTAGGCAGGCAGGCAGGCTCGAACCCATAAGCGAAAAAGTAAAAGAACGTGTAAAAAAAAAGTGATGTCTTCGCCGTTGCGTCCACCGCAAAACCGGAAGTGACGAAAGTTTAAATTAAGGCTAGTCAATCAAAAAGAGAGGATGACTTTAAAAATATCGGCGAAAAACACCACCCTTCCTTGTGGAAAAGTGCCCAGTTGAGTGTCAAGGAATTTATCTTTTTAGCGAATTCTTCAATATTTGTCGTCCGGAGGGCCGATTTCCAAAACGATAGCGATCTCGTGAAAATCCGTCGCCTTGGTCAAAAGTTTTAGGCAGAAATACGAACATGTATACATACATACATGTAAACAGACAGGTAAGATATCAATTATAGATACCCTTAAAATGAACATAGTGGATTATTATGTTGGATATTTCTAATGACCAGAAGAAAAAAGAAAGCAACTATACAGTAGAACACTGGGATGAGTTTTTTTTTTTAAGGTAACGATGTGGAATACGATGTTTTCCAGCCACGGGTTACGGAATTTGCTCGCCTTAAAGTGTTATTTATTATGTTATTATATTATATGCAGGTGTATTATATACTATACTGTGTTTTGTTACTAAATTTTAATACTGTATCCTGGGGTTCTACTGTACATTACTTTTTATTTCGAGTAGAAGCTTTCTTTCACCAAGATTAGTCGTGTAGCCTGTTGTACAGTATTGCCCATACAACTGAATAATTCCGAAAAAAACATGATGCACCGGTAAAATTTGTTTATATGGATCGATTCTAATGAAAATATAAACTTTTAATGAAGTAATGTCGTACGTGCTACTTAAATCCCGTTCGTACGTTAAAGGTCTGAATAAAACGCCTTAGCATATATGATTAAAACTTTCGAGTAGAAACTTTCTAATTCAGTGTAGACGGCGCGGATTATCTGACTTATTCTTTGCTTTTTAATACTTTGTAATGCATTTTTTATTTCATTAGGATAGTACTGAACTATTGTGATAAATATGTTATTATGGAAGTAATTCCAAACAACTCATAAAGCTTCTTGATGTAAGGAACGAACAACACCTAAAACTGATGATCACAAAGAGAAAACACCTACTGGTCGTTATTCTAAACAGATAAAGACTATACGTAGAAAGGAAAACAGTAAGGTGGAAGAGAATTCCACGTCTACAATTATTCGAATAAGAAGTAATACCCTCACAACCACGAATCTATAGAGACTACTTGCCCACCTAATCAGACGAGATGAAACTAAAAATCAGAAAACATTAGACAATTCTAAGACCGTGTGTTCATATACGTAATAGACATGGACTTTCTATCGTTAAAGACAAGAAATGCTCTCTTTGTGAATGGTTTGGAAGTTAAATTTTAAAGCAAGTATTGCACGATCAACACTATACATCTGCTATTCCAGTAGTGCTTGATCTTGACTAGGAAAAACGTACAACGACTGGAAACAATGCCTTGAACCGCGGTAACCACATTCAGAGAGGCTTGTATTTCAAAATGGTCACCCATCCTAGTACTGAACAAGTTCATTATCGCTTGAATTCGAAAAAACTTGATAATGCCGTATGTTGTTCGCCAAAAAATAACTTTGAAAAAAAGCAAAAAAGCGTGCCGTAATAAAGACATAAACAATTGATGTTCATTAATCGTACACATTTTAAGAATATGTACTGTTTGCATTGAACAATCTAAAGTTGGTTCATAAGCCATTAAAATTATATGAACGAATATATACCTCCAGTATGTGCATTAGATAACAAAACTAAAAACTAAGAAAAAAAAAAAGATTATTGAAAAGGATCCAGATGCAGTAAGATTAATATAGTGAGAAATCTTATAATCTAGCACCAAGATTGGTCATGTAGCCTGTTGTACAGTATTGCCCATAAGAGTTGCGTATCATACAACTGCATAATTCCGAAAAAAAACATGACGCACAAGTAAAATTTGTTTATATGGATCGATTCTAATGAAAATATAACATTTTAATGAAGTAATGTCGTACGTTCTACTTAAATCCCGTTCGTACGTTAAAGGTCTGAATAAAACGAATTGGCATATATGATTAAATGGGTGTGTAATGGCAATGCGTTGCCCTTGAAGATTATTCTATGACATTGTAAATAATAATATACGGGAATAAAAATAATTAAACATTGAAAACGTTAAGCAAAAGAAAAATAAAACAAACATATTTACGCATACACATATATCCAATCTCATAAGCCTCTAGCTAAATACATAGTTGCACCGGCATACATGCATGCAATCATATGAACGAATACATTGAATGTAACATTTGACTAGACAGCGAAAGGCTATAAAGGAATATGAAACCGGTCGCGTATAATTTGCGGTTGGGAGTCTGGATAAAATTTCAAAACAGACAAAAATATTTTTAAGCAGCGGATGAGACGTAGACGATGATGAAATATGAGTCGTTCTAAGACAAACCCATGTCTCATGTTATTATGCTGCAAATGGAATTGCACCCATTGACAGTACAACCACGTATTAATAAGAGGTCGTCAAAACATTCATATATATATATATATATATGTATGTATATATATATATATATATATATATATATATATATATATATATATATATATATACCTTATACGTACAGCAAAACTGAACAAACCATACTCATATTGTACATCCTCTGTCATGAAGATACCTAAATAAATCGTATTGCACAATGACCCGTGACGTAACCATGAAGGAGTTGGTAATATTCAATTGTAAAGTTACATACTTCTGAAAGATGCATTTTCAATTTCCGGTGCAGGCGACACTCTAAATACATTTATGAGTTACTTTAGGCTTCTGTTAGGTATAGAGAAACTGAACGAGAACATCTTGTCCCCGTGGATTAAATGAAGGAGTTCTTTCTAAATTTCTTGCAGATTCCCTAGTTTAACAGAAATATTTCCGAGTGCAAAAAGGTCGAAGGTTACAGCGACTAGGAAATTGTCAAAATAAGACTCAATATGAAAACTATAGACCTAAGAGTTCAAATTATAGGGGAAAAAATCCTGATTTAAACAATTCAGACACGTAATAACTAAATCCGTTAGAAAACATTATTTCTGTTTGGAGCATTTCATTTCAATTAGTATGGCTATATTTCATATACCACTGTGTTATGGTTGTGGTTACCACCTTCCACCCAGGAAAGGGGGACCACAATATAATTTTGACGCCGACATAAGTCCAGTTCAAACAGATAAAATTTTATAGAAACTAGCTTCCTCTCGTATATTCGTAAATGACTTCCCTGATAAAATTGTCTCTGTTATTGGTATATTTGCTGATAACACCACGCTCTATAATAGGCACGAGGGGTAAACAAACGGACGCATATTTAAGGAAATGGCTAAAACACTAGAGAAAGCCCTCCATTCTGTAGTTAAAATGGGGACAAAATGGATTGTCTCATTAAATGATGCCAAGAATAAGATTGTTTTTTTTTCAATAATTACAAGAAACCTTCTCTACAACCAGAAGCAATGACCAAAACACACTCCCTAAAAGTACTTCTTTTAAACTCCTCACCCTAACGTTCACATGGTACATCAGTTGGAACAAATATGCTGCGAGCATTGCCAAGGCTGCTGTGAAGAAGGTGGGTTTTGTCTGCCCTGCTAGAAAGCTATTTACGCCTGAAAGCCTTCTGTGCTTCTAGAAGGCCATCTTTCGCCAATGTATGGAGAATTGCTGTCACATTAAGGCTGGTGAATCATTTCTTAGTCTCTTACTCCTAGAAAGTGTTCAAAAGAAAGTCGCCAATCTGATGTGTCATGAACGTTCATCTAAGTTTCAGCCTCGGTCCCATCGACGGAATATCGAATCCCACTGTCTGTTTTACAAGTATTTTATTGGTAATGCTATGATGAACTACAATCATTTGTACTCTCTTGACGTAAGTACCCCCGACAAACCCGACAAGCAGCTCAATCCCACGCATACACAGTAGAGATCCTTTGGGCTAAGAAACCCTTACACTTCAATAGTTTCTTCCTCAGAACTGCTAGACTTTGAAAATCCCTTCCGGAATTCTGCTTTCTCAACTTTACTGACATGCAAACTTGTAGTATAATGCGAACAGATATCTTGCTGCTCGTCTCCCTTCATAACGTCCCTGCAGCTCATACCCCCTATAGTAGCCCCCATACTTTAAAGTGGCATTGTGCCATGTTTGGGGTGACAGTTGAATACAAAAGTAAAAAGAAAAAGAAGGATTCCATTTTTCTTTCCAGCTGGCAAGAATGAGATGCACACGTATATTTTTTCTATGTAAAAAGGAGATGGGTTGTCCTCTCTTCCCCAGTACTAGTTAGGAAAAGCTAAATTATTAATTTCAAAGTTTATTGTTGTGAGTGTACTTGTTTATTGTAAGATATTTTATCATATTTTAATAAATAATTAATATTTTCGTATATATACCGACTGTGTTGTGTGATTTGATCTATCTTAACCCCGCATGATTCCAGCCATGGGAACCCTAACTTCAAGAAGTCGTCCAAGGAGAATGGAGAACAACCAGAATAAAAGCCATACCAAATTCGCAGGTATGTGTTCACTCTTTGATATCCAGAACAATATTGTTTGTTAACAGTGACAGGGCCTAATATCCTCCACCAGGTAACTTCCTGCGAACAAACCTAAATTGGTTGCTGCTCCTAAGACATCTATGTAACATATGATTTGTCACATTAGTGACCGGCTCCTCCTCTTACCGTCTGGTGCCGTTCCCAGGACGTTTCGTGACAAAGTTTTATCTTACCGGGTACACCACTTTTATTTGTTGCATTAGTCCTGGTTAAAATTTACCTTAACACACATAAAGGCACATATCAAAGATGACCTACGTACATCCGTAACCCGTACATTATTTCGTAAGATACCCTCTTTTGTGCTGTTTCATTAAACTCACATTCACCCAAAAACAAAACACATTGTCCCTTAGTTGTAAAAAGCTACTATTTTGGACCATACCTAAGAAAGATAATCAATATGTTACTTTACTTTACATTCAAACTTCTGCATATAACTACAGTCCGGGAAGCAGGTAACAGGAAGAGAACTCACAAGTTTTGTTGTCCGATGGAAGAAGAGTAACATGCTTTCTGGCATTTAGGGCATTCAGCAGTGAAAGGATGATATTTTGTTGCTAAGCGGGTTGTCGCGAACATGTACGGCGAGGGGGCACATTTGCAACGAGTTCATCAGAGCACATTCAACTAAAATAACTGTAAAACAGGTGCAAAGATACAACAGTGCGGCGATGCGATAGCGGATGGAGCTTAGTTGACAAAGTGTGAGATATTAGATTGAAAAAAAAATTGGATCTTATCATAGACAAAACAAGCTAGTTGTAGATACACCAGCCCAGATGTTGAAACAATAATCAACGCATGAGGGAATGGTGGCCTTGTAAAGGTACAGGATATTCTCAAGTGTAAGTACTCTTCTAGTTCGATAGAATAAACCCAACTTATTTGCAGCAGCATTCGCAAAATCATCTATCTATTTGTTCCACTTCATACTGCCCGTGAATTTCAGACCGACGAGTTTGGAGGAATTATTCTCGTGTAGGGTATTAATTGTCTTTGATATCGGTTGTATTAGTTTATGTAAAGTTTTATTAGTTCGAATTACTTAGTAGACACTATATTCAAATGTTTTTTGATCTCTCTGTAAAAGGGTTTGTGAGGGCAACCTGACAGGAGATTACTTCGCCTCACAAGGAACCTCTGATCAAATATTAAAAGGAAACATAGTATTCGAAGTCAAATAAGCAATGGGTAATTTCCTCTAGGGATGTTATGTAAAGTACAACGGCCGTTTCTAAAAGTATCGTATAATCAGGATCTGCAACAGAGAAATTAAACTTTCAGCCATCTTGATTCTTATTGTAGAGCCAGACATGTTTTATTCAATGTATCAATTAACTGTTAATTTTTTTAAACACTATAAAAGAGTCATTACGGATGCTATTATTTCTAATGCATTACTTATTAAATATTTATATTTTCTTGTTTCTTAACAACGGTTATATTTTAAAATTCCCTACATAGGTTGAAAATACGAAACTAATTCTTTACATTTTTTTCCTTATTCGATTAGATTGATTGGTTATTGACTAGTATTAATAAGGTGGGTGTATATATATATATATATATATATATATATATATATATATATATATATATATATATATATAAGAAAACCTTGAGTAAAGAAAGATAATAATAAAATAAAAGGATGCAATTTAAATTCCTTGATAGTAAAAAAGTAATCTATCGCAGAATTAGCACTTGCATAATATGACTCTAAACAGTCTACAATTCTAAAAAAGAAAATCAACTATATACGGATGAATAAAAAACACATAATTTATAAATACAAATAGATTTAGATCTTGCATAAGACAAGTTCTAAAATGTGTACAATTATAAATAGAATTAAAGTATATAAGGGTGAAAAAGAAAAGCTTAACTAAAATTGTAAAAATATATGAAAATCAGCTGCCTACCTTGTAGCTGTTTTGGAGAATAAGAAACAAGACAGCTACAAAATACATGACTCTCCAGTGGAAAATACGACTTTAGCAATGACAAAATGGTGATACAATACTGTTACCATTCATACTAATAAAAAAATTTTGAAATAATTATAATATTAATAATAAGTTTAAAGATATATTTTGCGACATGTTAATTAGCATAATAATTTCATAAGAATAAAATTCGGAAAAACTTAGTTTCCTTTTGTATCATATATATATATATATATATATATATATATATATATATATATATATATATATATATATATATATATATATATATATTAATTTAATTATTCAAGTATATAAATTTGTTATCTCTTCCGCTCACGGTTTTTCTAATCAGCTAAAACAGCCTGTAGCACGTGTCCATCTCTGTAAGATATCCTCTACCAGCTCAAACTCCGGTTCTACCAGGTCTGTTTAATCCTCTTTGCATGTATACGGATAGGGTTTGCGTTACTCGCGCATGATTGTTAAGTGTATAAGAAACCACGAGTCGTATTTTTTCTGTAAAGCGTCCGAACCCTACAATGCTCACATACATGCTATCCAGGTACGTTACACTGTTCCCTGCACTCCCTCCTGATCTTATGACCACAATAAAGGCATAGGGCATATATTACTTTTTTATGGTACTCTTTCGAAGAAAACCAACGCAAGCTTCACTAGCACGCGTACTGTCGCCTGTTGTCCCATTTCCAATAAACACTCTCTCAGTTGGGAGACTACTGGCATGAGAATCACTGTTCAGTAGACTTGCATTGGAATATATTATATACTCACTATCCTCAAAAACTCTCCAGTGGGCATTTTCTGGTTTTATTTTACGGCACATCTTCGCGTTGTGCGATTTCTTTAGACCGGATTTAGATGGTAAGCAATCCCCAACTTGTCTGATAAGATTTGAACTTTTCATCGAATGTCTTCGGCCTGACTACTATTTATAGTATGATCCGCATTGTTTCATTTGTGTGTAGATTTTAACATGTTCTTTTTTTATTCGAGATTTTTGTTATTTTTTTTTTAGGTTTATAGTCTTTTCAATTTTTTTTCGTAAATCCTAACATCATATGTTTGGATGAAGAGAAGTATAAAAATAAATATCATTGCAATGACAACAAATATTTGCTCATATCCTAAGTAATCTTTTGTCCGCTTATCATGATAGTAATTTTGATTTCCTAACATTGATATAAGTACATTGGAATATCGACTGGCCACTCTACACATATGTGTAAGGTCTCTCTGTACACTTGTGTGTCAGGATAACGTTGCATTAGGATAATGTTCCTCAAAAGTAAACTTTGACTAAATATTCAAATAACATAATATTCGCGGTCAAAATAGGATCTTTTCAGTATAGCTAATACAGACCGGCTTTTCCGAGCAAATATGCGCCTTCTGTAAGTGATATACCACAAGTAACCACACGAAACTGGGAAATCCAACAGATTAGATGAATTCTTGTTCTAGAATCCAGTAGAAAAAAGAGTACTTAATGTATTTAAATGATGAATTAGGGATAACAAAAATTACGTCCTCAATTATTTAATAACTCAATGTTCGAATATCTTGTGAATGAGTACAAAACCTGTTCTAGCGGTGTGTCGAAGAACCGCATTAACTTTAGTAAACAATAGCTATGCTCGATGGAAGAAACCCCCGGGTCATGAGCGTGTGGAAATTGCTCTACCTATTTTTACTTGGACTGGTTTTCCTGAAAATTGTGGTTACATGAGTGACGAGCAGGAAGACAGATTCTATCAGGACCTGAAAGAGATATAAAGGTTGTTGATAACTGACCACATTTAGAATCTGAAAAGAGACCCTCCTCTCTTTGAGCATTCCGGGAGTTCGATGAAACGTAAATTCAAGCCCTGAAGCGTGAACAATGGGGAAAAATGCAAATTACATTTAATTAATTTATCAAGGCTCACAATTAATTTGCAGCAATCCTTCTTTCTATCTCGTAATGTATATGTTGTTGGCAACACATTTTTCTTATAAAAACATATTAAGTTTCTGTTAACTGTGTACACAGGAGAAAAATTACCCTAGGATAGCGATATAAAGTAATTTAAAAATATCAATAATAATAGAAAATAAATTAATAAAATAAACAAACGGATACATAAATTATTATATATATTATATATATATATTTAATATATATATATATATATATATATATATATATATATATATATATATATAAAAACTAACATAATAGTAAATAGTAAAAAACACATTTAACTACAGCTAGGTTTAAAATAGGTCAGGTCACTAGATATATAAGCTTCCCGCTACAAAAGCACACGTAAAGGAAAGGTTGAACCTAGGGCAAGCTGGGGTTTTGTCCTGTAAGTGCCTGCCCATTGGATGTTTAGGAAGGGAGCGGCAGAAACTAGGAAGCTAATTGGCTAACTAAGAACTCAATAGAATGTGCGTATATAAAAACGCGAGACAGCCACAACTCTTCGCATAACACTGACTAATACTAGCGTGGAGTAAACGCAGAATATTCTGTGTAGCTTACTTTCCACATATCTTTTTATAACTTACTAGCTAGCTCTACCTATGTGCTGAGTACTGTTGAAGTAACTACTTAACGTTTACGCATACAATTATACTTTCGTATAATTATTTATGTGATTAAATGAAGTAGCCATACTTAGCTCCTAAAAGAGTTGAGCACTCTCAAAAAAAATATTTCATCATACCAAAAATAGATATGGAAAGGGTAAATTTTGAAACATCGCTAAAAAACATCCCCCCACATAGCAAGCATATCTATATTATTAAAATTAATTAAAAAAAAACAGATGAAATAATACGCCGAATATGATCCCGAGAAAATTCCTTCCTTAAAAATGAACACATAAACAAAAATTAATCCTATGGTTTCAAAACCCTAAAAAAACGCAACAGCAGTAGAGCTTTTGATAGACTTTGAACATTCAATTCCAAACGTCATTAACATTTAGAATTCCACAATCAACATAAAAATTTCCAACGAAAACTACAAAAATCGTTAGAAGCTTACACAACGCTTATAACATCTTTGTAAAGCAGATACACTATCTTTTTTATAAAATAGATAAACAAACATATAACAAACTAATCACAGTAAATATTACAAAAACTACATAAACTGGATACTAACGAATACGACTACATAGATATAATAAATACTGAAAGTAAACAAATCACCGATAAATCAAATATTAACGATAAAATTGGCAAACTGAAACCCAGAGAAGCATATATTTTGCTCAAAGAATGCACATGTGATTTCAATATTAACCCCAGCACTCGCTTGATAAACCCAACTAAACCAGAAATAGGTAGAATTGCAAAGCAATACTTTCTAGAGTAAACAAACAAATCAAACAAAACCTAGAATTAAACCAGTGCGCAAATACTGCCGAATCACTTGTTTTTAAAATATAGAAAACAAAAAGAAATGGACGTTTATACAGTTCGAAATCACAAACAGATATCTCTCGATATCAACAGTGCTCAATACACCCACTCATATAAATATATATATATATATATATATATATATATATATATATATATATATATATATATATATATATAAACAAACATTGTATTAAAAAACAAAAAGTACACATTTAACAACAACTAGGTTTCAAACAGGTCACATCACTAGATATCTACGCTATTACACAACGGAACAGTTGAACCTAACGACAACTTAGCCTTTGTCCTGTAAGTGCCTGCCCTGTGGCTGATTAGAAAGGGAGCGGTAGAAACTAGGAAGCTGATTGGCTAACTTAAAACTCAATTAGATGTGCGTATATAAAAACGCGGGACACTCACAACTCTTCGCATAAGCCTGCCAAATACCAGCGTGGATGAAACGCAGGATATTCTGTGTAGCTTAATTGACATATATATTTTTAAATCTATATATATATATATATATATATATATATATATATATATATATATATATATATATATATATATATATATATATATATACTACCATTTCAGCCCGGTTCCTGCTGAGCAAAAACAAAAAAACAAAAAAAAGGGTAAATGTTTTTTTTTTTAATTTAATTTAACCCCTATTATAACCCCTTAGCATTTATGGTTTTGGGCTCAAATCAAGATAGTAAGTTAGATTCATGTCCAAGGAACCTAAATCTAAAATTTCAAGTGTGTAGACCCAACATTCTGGGAGAACTTTGGTAAAGTTGTCAAAGGTAAAATCGTTGAAGATTGACCCCGAACAGCTAAATTTCTGACCCAGAACCGATCACATAGATTTTCCCAAAACTCAGTACCATGTATATAAAAATTCGAGCCTGTATATTGAAAATTGACAGAGTTATTGCGTAGGGAAATGTACAAAGACACACAGACACTTTCACTTGTATAGATATACTAGCAGGGGTGTCGGCGTTTCCCGGGCGATTGGAAGTGTAAGCTGAGCAAAAAAATAACAAAAACAATACAAACGGTCATATTTTAAATTTTGACCCCTATTTTCACCCGCTTAACATTTATTGCTTTGGGTTCAAATCAGGTTATTTAGTTAGATTCATGTCCAAGGAACCTATATCTAAAATTTCAAGTGTTTAGACCCCAAATTATCGGAGAAGTTTTGTAGAGTTCTCAAAGGTCAAATCGTTGAAGTTTGATCCCGAACAGCCAAATTTCTGGCCGAAATTTTCCCAAAACTCAGTACCCTGTATATCAACTTTCGAGTTTTTAGACTAAAAATTGACAGAGTTATTGCGTAGGGAAATATACACAGACACACATACACGTTCACTTTTATAGATATACTAGCATGGGTGCCCGGCGTTTGCCGGGTGTTTGGAGGTGTATGCTGAGCAAAAAAAGGTCATTTTTTTTTTAACTTTGACCCCTATTATTTCTCCTTAACATTTATTGTTTTGAGCTCTACTTCAGTCATTAAGTTAGATCCATGTCCAACGAACGTATATCTAACATTTCAAGGGTTTAGACCCAAAATTGTCGGAGGAGTTTGGTAGAGTTCTCTAAGTTCAAATCGGTTAATTTTGACCCATTAACAGCGAATTTTTTGGCCGGAAAACGATCACGTCGATTTTCCTCAATCTCATTACTCTGTATATCAAATTTCGAGTCGGTAGACTAAATATTGACAGAGTTATTGCGTAGGAAAATGTACACAGACACAGAGACAGACAGACAGAAAGACGGACAGAAAGACAGACATACAAGTTCACTTATATATATATATATATATATATATATATATATATATATATATATATATATATATATATATACACACACTGAACAAAATATAGTAGTATTTAACTGTGAGTATTGTCATACAAAATCCAGTAGTTTTACTTTAAAAATCTCAATACAATTCAGAATAATTTTCGAAATTAAACATATTTAGAAAGAATGAACTTCAATATTTACTCGAGACAATAATGAGGACTTGTGAGTGTGCAATAAGTACCAGTCATTCTTTTGTTGTCAGTGTACTGCCCTGATTTGGATGACGATGACGTTGTTCTGAGTGGAAGAGTCTACATTGTTAAGGTAGACATTATTTTGAGATAAACCCATCTATAATAGTATTGGCTATTAAGTCAGGTAAGTGTATATTGCATTCAGTATAACAGACAACCATTAAACGGTCCCAGATATCACTCAGTGACGACACGACAAAAAGCGTTTAGCATTCATGAATAAAACTTGCTGAACTTTTGTTGAAATCTTTTTAAAAATGTTATTGAGTTTTGAAATTTTTTCGAGTGTTATTAATGGCAACAAAGCGGACGCGTTTTGGTGAGTCATTTTCCATAATGAAATTTAAATTATAATTATGTTGTAAGCATTGTAGAATTGAGCTAGTAATAAATAGTAAGAGACCCAATATCCTTAATTAAGTTCACCCGGATTAAAAATAAAATCACTAAAAATGAAATGTATGTAGCATTTTCCTATCGGTCACCTTTTATAATCTCTTCTCAAATTTTATGATTTTGACTTAGTCGGGAAGTGAGCTCAGTTTAAATTCTAGGATACATAATTTCGTAATTTGATTCCTCTTTAATAGGAATAAATTGAAATTATAGAAACTGATATTCCTCAATTAAATTCGACTAACAACTAACATTTCCTTTTTCTTCAACGTTCATTAAATGGACCGTTTATTTTTGGTAGTATATCCATAATTAAATCCATATGATATCCTCACTGTGGAGAAATGTCCAAGGTCAATTATTAATAAAACATGTTTGTATTTTCTTATCTGATCTTTAAAAATCACTCTTCTCGTTCTACATGTAATAGAGGGTTTTCTCAAGGCAATAACTTTTCTGCTGAAAGATCGCCGGCAATTTGACAGCTTAATCTATCGTTTTCAAGTGTCGGCAAATCTTGATACATTTTGCCTGACAAGAAAACGTAAGCAAACTGAAACTGTAATTTTATCAGTATAAATATCAAAGGAAGGAGAGTTCTAAGTTGTCTGAATTTCTCAGCACAGCCAAGATTGGTTTGTTATTTATTTTAAATAGTTCCTCTTCTTGTTACGCTTTGTTCAAATCCGTTTTATAAAACTTGACATTTAAGTAATCAAGAAGACTGGAAGGGTGAAGCTCTCGTATTCCACAAACTATTCAAACACTTAAAGTCTAAACGTCAGTCCTACAAGCGGCATTCACTATAGGCGGGTTGAATCGGCTTCCCCGTGAAGTGGAAGTTTTAATGGAATATTAAGTTCACAAGCGGTCTCCAGTCGCATGTATACCCGACTAAAGGATATGATGAGGTAAAGTATTTGTAGAGAGGTTTCGACGTTCTACCACATAAAGCGGCCTATATAGCCAAATTGTCACCCACCTCGCATAGAATGCTTTAGCATAATTTCTTCAAATAGTTTGATTACATGATTTCCTATATCGATTAATTCTTGTGGTTGCTGGCTAAGTTGTTTAATATATGCGTGCAGTAGCAAGTTAGGGAAAAGTGCTGGCAATTAATAACTTTATTACTTCTATACTCCAAATAAGTACATACAGTTTAAGATGAACAACGCTTAAGTCGGTAATCTGACGATTACTGACTTGTAACTGTATTTATACAACCGATATCAACCTCAGCTATATTGAATTATTTTGATGCTTTAATCTCTTGACATGCATATGCAGTTTAATAGACTACTCGCATATGTAACACAAACCAATTCAGAAATTTCAGATACTTATACTGTATTTTAGTATATACAGCGTGGAATTGTAAATTCGTCGTCCTAGAAAAAACATGATTCTATTTCTGTTGAATGCAAATCGCTAATTTTGTTGCAGACCATCTACTAATTGGTCAGTTCTGTACACATCCTAAGAAGGATCGAAACCGGTGTGCGCCACTGTGCAACTCATGTTCTTTACAGATTAAAGTTATGACCATAGAACCACTTTTTCATCACCCTCAAAATACATCGCCGAATTGCCACGAATAATAGCGACGTGCCCAGGCTGATGAAAACAAAGTTTTTGGCCAGGGTTATGGTCATTGGTCTGGTTTAAGTGAGGGCCACATCATGCCCCCTCACATCTTCGAAGTTGACTTGAAAGTCAACATCAAAGTATACCTGCATGTTCTGAAAGGTTTGGTTATCCCCTAATGAATATAAGTGGCTGCTAACAGTCGCAGCAGGAACCAGCACCTGCCCCCAAGTTCACATTACACGTGAACTTCCGCATGTCAGTACAATCAGGAAATTCCCAAGGTAAAGCAGTTTAAAATATGAAACTAGAGTAAAACGCCTTTGCTTATCTAGGTATCTCTACTGCGTAATGGTGTGATTTCTCTACTTGTCGGGTTTGACGGGGTAATTTCAATCGAGGGGGCATAGGGTTTATAGTTTGTCAGAACACCTTCTATGACAATACTTGTAAATATGCACAAGGATTCTGAGTGTTAAGGATTCTGAGAGAAGAGCTTCCAGATAGTGTATAATCAGCCATGACTATCAGGGGATTAAAGTTTTGTTTACAGAGTGGGGTCTATCAGGATTGCAGGGTTTTTTTTTAACCCGCTCTAGGACAGACAGTCTAGAAGTATATGCACAAGCACAAAATGTGCCAACAGTACTTAATGCAAGGGTGGATGGTGGCTTTGTAGATGGAAAATATAATCTCAGACGTAAGTATCGCTCTAGCATGACAGAGAGAGAGAGAGAGAGAGAGAGAGAGAGTGAGAGAGAGAGAGAGAGAGAGAGCCAAAACTCTTAACAGCATCCTTAGCAATACCCGGAATAGATGTTCCAATTTATGTTTCCTATGAACGTTAGAGATTCTAAGCGAAGAGCTTCCAGCTAATGTATTATTAGCTATGGCTATAAGATGTTGAGAAAGTTTCCGATAATTGTTAAGAAATTAAGCTTAATATTGGCAGGATTAAATGTCCCCATATTTCCAAAGAGAAACAATTAGCCATTTTTTTTTTTAGAATATCTATTTCTTTACATTTTGCTATTATTAGAACTTTGTTGTATGACAAATAATAGCACGAGTGCTGGCAATAGGTTTTAGAGTTATCTATAGTTACTGATATCATTGCTGGGGTATTCTAGAATATAATCACTATAAATATTCAGTCAATACGCTTTATTCTAAGTTAAAATTGAAATTTGTCAAATACCTTTTCTACCATGTTAAATTTAAAAATGAAATGATTTGGTTATTATAATTAGTAATTAAATTGAATAGTATCTTCTAATAGTATATATGCTTATAAATGAAAGTTCAATCATCACTATTGTCATCAGTCTTCACTGTTTGTTTGTTTTTTTTTCACTTTATACGCATAACGCCTAATCCCAGAGTAATATGTGGACTTTAATAACTGTTAATCTCTACTGTGTAAAGGGCACATTGTTTGTGTGAAAGTTTCTTTCCTCATAAGTTCCGAAACGGCTGAGCGTATATTTTACATATGTCGCACAAAGATAATTTTTCTTTGATATATTTTTCACAGAAAAAATCCAATAAGTATGTACAATCACAAAAAAAAAAATCCGAACTTAGAAAAAAGAGGAATTTTTACAGGAAGATATTTTAAGTTACACCTGCAAAAGGAGATAATAAAAAAATTTCATCAAATCATTTTTATTTACAAAAAACAGATTTATTATAATCTGGAGATTCAACTTATTAGTAGAGCATTCAACGACAGATCGAATGATCCCCCTGTTCAAAGCCAGGTACACCTCACTATTTAAATTTATTTTTTCCGATTAATGACATCAATTTACGATAAAAGAAGGAGCATCAATTAAAATCACCGAAAAAAATAATTTCTTCATTTGCATGTTTTAAAACTTAACATTAATCAGACAAACGTTTCCAGGGCATTCATCGTCAAGTGTAAATATCAGCTGACATAATATTGTAAACAAGCACGGCCGGAATTTGACAAGCGACATTATCATATTTATTTATTTATTTATTATGTCTTTCTTTCCAAATTAGTCAACCCGGTAAATTATTCCCCGTAATATATCAATAGAGGATTAATTCTATAATAAGCCATATGCAATCTGCATTAATTAAAATTTAATTTGTAAGCGTATAGTTCGGCTGGACAAACCGGGATGCCAGCTCTTGCCATAATAAAAAATAATAATCATATTTGGCTGTTGTCTGCTCAGTTTTAAAACTATTTTTCCAATATTTATTTCACTTACTCATACAACATTTTCCTTTTTTCTTATTCATGGCAATCTGGTTTTCCGCCGACATTTTTTTTTTAGCCGCACCATCTAAAACGCCACCAACGCCAACAACGTCTACCTTAATGCACTACTGATTTCGCATGTAAAATGATCGTTATTTTCTTCTTTCCCTGGCGACCCATCTTGTGCAAGCAGCTATGAGTTAAGCCTCTCTGCCATGACGACCTTTCCGCTCAAAGAACAAGCAAGTTCAATAAACCTCTGTTCAACTTCAACAGTCTCCGATTTCCAATTGAAGTCGACTATTACCTGATAATCACAAACCTATACTGTTTTAATAGTCGAACGACCCAGTCCACTACATTTTGCCTTTTGTTGTCCATGTAACGTAACTAAATTTTGTACGCACGCACGTGCAGATAGGCACGCATCCACACAGCCGGAAAAACGTTCAATTTATCCGTTATAGAGCAGAAAAAATCAAAACAAAGGCACAATTTAAACTGCCTACAAAACTCTCATAACAGATTGCCTTATAAATATTTCTGCAGTATTTACTTATATAATTCCTTATAGACACCCAAACAAGGCAAATTGCTAGTTGTAAGGTGTTACTGCGCGTTAGGTATTCAAAGTAGATATTCTAACAACGAGATGAGTTTCCACATTACACTTACATTTCTATATGTATATGAAGGCAGAGAAGCCAGAAACAGAGACGGAATTCTCAAGTCTGATAGTTTCATCGAAGATATATTAAAAATAAAAGATTATCTGGAATCAGATTAAGTATGCTACGATTTCATTTGATTACATTTCATTAAAGTACTTCAAATGCACGGATAGGTATGAAAAATTGTGGTGATTAAACAGAAGTTGGAGCTTGATTGAGAGTGATGTTACAATATTTTTTATATATATACTTGGGGTAGAGATTAAATTGCTGCCCACCACAGCATTATGTGAGACAAAGGCAGGAAAGTGGGGTGTTAAGCAAACTATTACAGGAGGAGCACTCTTGCCAACCGAAAATTGATTGAGCATCCCTATCGGCAGTCACTGGTAATGACGCCTAAAGCAGCAAGCAATAAACTTACCCCACCAGAAAGCCGAATTGCAATCCCTGAGAGGGTGGGCCGCCTGAGTGATACTCAGGTGGCACCATTCAGTCAGACACGTACTGGGGTAGTTTCTGGTCCCACACCCGTCAGGCTGATTGTCAAGAACATATTCTTAACTGGTACTTTTCTACCTAATCTCCAAGAAACCGAAGCAGATAGTAAACCACTTCCCACCATATATATATATATATATATATATATATATATATATATATATATATATATATATATATATATATATATATATATATATTATGTACGATGTGTATGATCCCTGAAAGTTGGGAAAGTCTTCATAAACCCTGCTGATAGGAACTGAAGAACCAAATTATTTCCAGTTTTCCTAGCAACCAAACAGAAATCAGAATTGCTCCAGAAAAAGTGAACATTTTCGCATTCCAGCACATAATATTTTCGTGTCAATACGAGAAGGATATTTGCTTGCAAAATTATAAAGCCCCGAATCTCTACAGAACAGCTGCCCACTGAAATTCGTCATATCCAGAACATGTGCAGAAAGCTATAAATCCGAAACTTTTGAAATTAAACATGGCTTCCAATTTTAGACTTGTGGTACCCCTGGGACGTGTACGTGATTTAAACCCTGTAAAATAGAGATTGACTATTTTTTTTTATATATGGTAAATATTTTCTTGCATGTGCAAATAATAACGTCATATAGACACATGATGCTGTCAAGTCTGTATTTGCCTAGCGCAAGACGTATAGCTCACATTTGCTGCAGCCATGGTAATTTTTTTTTTCATTTTACACAAGTCATATTATCTCTGAATATTTGGCTGAAGAGCTTTAATAATCAACTCTTTGCTAGAATACTATCACCTATGGCAAAACGTCAATGATCCTTTTACAGGACGAGCTGATGAATAATTATTGCTATTGGCTGTGAAATCGCCAATATTTTAGTCCACAGGAAAACATGCTCGTTGGCAACGTATTTCATAGGAGTGCTGTTTCTGGAAAGACATTTTATTAATAACACACCCGTTTGATTGTGGGTATAAAAAGATAGAAACGAGTTCTTTGCAAGGTTGGTTAAAACAGGAGCTACTTCTGCACATGTTTTTCGTAGAAGCTTTAAGCTCAAATGTGTGCCGACTACATACAAAGTGATAAAGTAGGAAGAATCTAGAAATGTATATTCTTTGAGAAGAGATTTCTCGGCCATTAGATTAATATATCGACTTTGTACTCAAGACAAGAAAGATTACTTTTAGTGAAACATTCCCAGTCTCAAATAAAACTATCTAAATATGATTGATATGTCGTAACACAAAGAAAAGAAGATAAAATGTTTCTTTCTCCCGTTTATGCGAGATCGACCTCTATAGAGGCATGCAATACAAATCAAGCGAATTTGAATATAGGAGGGCAGTCTCAAATGTAAGGTATCCTATATTTTAACTTTAAAACTAAAACGGTCAAGAACAACAAAACAGGAGTGATATAATTTAAACGATGGATTTTTGTGCACTAGAATATATTTTTCTACATAGTCATCACCACTCTAAATTTTATTTGCCAGCCTCGTTTGATACCTATGTCGTAGAATTTTATATTTATGTCACTCTTTGAAATCGAAGAACTCATCTCCAATGTTCCACAGGCGTCTGAATGTTTATTAGTACATTTTTTCTTCTGCATGACGGGTTTCAAATGCGATTTTTTTCTTCTTACGCACGTACATGACAGGAGTAACTTTCTTAGTATATCAAACCGTCGAAATCCCAATCGGACACATGAAACTTTCAGGTTATGAATGCATAAGTTTAGTTATCATAATGCAATTTGCAATCGCCTCTGATCCATTAGGGCGGAATATCATATAGGGGACTTACTTTTTAAACGCCTCTCGTAGTATTGTGTGCTATACGAATGTGCAGTAAAATACGGTTTGCTAAGTCTGAACCCACTTGCAATAAAACTTTTCTACCCGATGACATGATCGGCCCAGTTTGCTTTTCTTATCATAGTGATTACGACTCTTGTTTGTGGCTTCTGACATAAACTGTTATCCAATCATCACCAATAGGATAAATAATACACGTTGTTAAATAACAAAAACACTGACACGTGCACAGATAACTATACTTATCAGATGAAGAGAGACGATGTGTATGTAGTTCAATTTTTCGAGAACCGAGCAGCGGTAATCGAGATTGTATTTTAAACAACTGCTCTGCATAGAACTCTTTTTTTTTCCTTTTCGTGAGACTGAAAAAGGCACAATTCTCATTAGTAGTGGATATGTATAGATTAGGTGGAGGCAGTTATAATTGATACTGTTCATTACTGGAAGGAAATGTTGATTATAACTTCAAACAAATTCCAGCCTTTGATGATTATATATATCAAGGGTAACAAGAATAACAAAAATGTGTACATACGTGTTTTTGGTGCGCTTACATCACACTTCTTTTCCTTGTATGTTAGTTTTTCTCTGTGTTAGGGATGCAATTGAAAATAAACAAAAACACTATGCCAAATCCCGCCGTACTTTAACCACGTGAGTATTTTTTTTAAATCTACAGTTTTATTAGTGTAGATCACACTGATATTGTCAAATCTGAATTTGCACTAAACATCAATAAATAGGAAAAAAAACTAGAATATTATTATACATCTCATTTCATACAGATTGTATTAAAAACACATGGTTTAAAATAATGGGAAATACATAAATAAATCACAAATAAGTAGAAAAATAGAAACGCTTGACACATAATATAATCATCATCTATAATATAAATATCACATGTCTTCTTAAATGTAGTAGGTATGAATATATGTCTGCCTAAATCTTTCGAGAGAGCTGACGGATTTTCACAAGTTCGGTATTGTTTTGAAGCCCGACCCTTCGGATATCAAATATCGATGAATTGCCTGAATACGTTAATTCCTTCACCCTCAACTGGAACATTTCTACAGGGAGGGGTCGCTTTTATCGCCGATATTTTAGAAAATCATCCCCTTTTTTCAATTGTGTAGCCTTAATTTAAAACTAAGCAACTTCCGGTTTGGCGATGGATGCAACAGTAAAAACCTTACGTTATTTTCCTCCTTCGCGGTACGGGTTCGAGCCTACTACCACTTTTTTAGGCTCCAAACAAACAACCTGGAAACGCCGGGCAACAATGCAAGTTACTTATAAATTATATAATGTTATAGAAATTATATAGCCACATCTCACAGAAAATATCGACAAACACTTTAACAACCGCTTGATTTTTTTAATATTACTTTCTGCAAGACTACAGCTATCGACATCAAATAATTACTCGATATCTAGGCAGAAGCACACTTCGGTGTAACGTTCTAATTGTATTGGTGACTAAAGACTACACGTTTTTTTAATGAAAATTATTAATTGTTTCTTCATAGCTCTTTTCTTGCGGGGTAAAATATTTTGCACATTATTTACCAATAAATATATATAATTTGCGATGTCGTTGTCACAATAGTCGTGAACGTTTTCATAAAACGTAAAGAGCATAGCTATCACAAACTGCACCTTCAAAGTAAAGAGACTGATTTTATACACATTCCAGAGAAGACCCACTGCTATTTTTTTACGAGAAGTCATGCTAAACATGTTGCGCTGGGGCAAACCTATTTGCAATGGTCATTGAAAGAAGTGGAGAATACAACAAATCTGATGACACCTTTTCTACCTAAGGCTCATTGCAATATGACTACTTATTTTTAGTGAACAATCACTGATAATCATCATGTAAAAAATATCCAGCGTATAAATAAACAACAGGAACATATTAAAACCGATGAATAAGAAACATATACATAAGGGAAAGCAGCAACCCTAACTAGGACACATGAAGAACTAAAACCAAATATACTAGCGAATAACAGAAGACTATGACGCTCACAAAAAAAAAATCCAAAGAAGTTCACATGATAATTAACAAGACATGCCGCATTCCTTAGAAATATTGCAATATAAATTTAAAAAATTAGTAGAGAAATTGAAAAGCTCAACTTGCATAGAAAAACGTGCGAAATGTCAACAGAAAAACTGAGAGCATCTTTACCTCCATAGGATGAATAATTGAACGCGTAATGAATTAATACCCACAATTATCGTCTTATAATGAAAAAAGTGCGACTTGGATTAACAGATTAAGTATAACTTTTATTAAGATTTAAAAAAATATATACATAGCAACAGATGATTCCCAAGAGACTCTCTATACAATTACCTTTTTTCAATAACAATTGTTGAACCCACCAACTTATTTAGGAAATGCTACACTAGATAGGTATTTACTCATTAATTCATTCATTCATTCAAATGTTGTCCTGCCTGGTACAGGCTTGGACTGCTGTGAATCTTGTTGACCATCACTTTCGATGTTGCCCGATGTCCAACTGTTTACGTATGTTTCTCGCTTTCATAGTTTGACTCTTCTACCGTCGATAATTCCTGTCAAACTGATCTGTTCCATTCGACTTTTCCGGTAGAAATTGCTCATCAATCTCATTTATCTTTTTCGTACCCTCTGTATAAGATACTTTTCTGTGATTGCCATTTCTCGTACGTCCTGATCTTGTTTTGTATTTTCCTTTCCAGGACCTCCTCATGTTATTCAGGAAACCATTTCAATTGTCCACACCACACTGTTGTTGTTAGCGGTTGTCAAGCATCCCCAACTAGATATTTGTATATGTAAATAGATACAAAGCAGCCAACTTGTGAGGAAGTAATTAAGCTATTTGCAAAAAAAAAACAAAAAAACAAAAAAAAAAAACAGAAATGAGTAATAAATGTTTTATAACCCCGACTGTAATTTTAAACAATAATATAAGAATGCATCTCGGAATGGAAAAACAAACTAGCACGTGTTACGGACAGAAATGTCTTATAAGTATTTAGACATTGTGAAAACAAACTTCATGAAGTCAATAAAATATATTCTTACTCTGATACAACATAAGATCACGAAAGCACATCGAATACATTTTTGAAGATGTTTTTTTTAATATCATTTATTATTGTACTTACCAGAAGCAAACAAAAAAGAAGTAAAAACTCCCACTGCTACATCAACACTACAAATTCATATAAATGAAACGCTGCTTTTGTAGACGAATGAACGTGCAGATACACCGTACGAGTCGAAGGATACGTAACACGCAGTTTTATCTGAGAGATTATAAAAATAATCCAATTTAAATCTTATTGGTCCTACAGACGAAGCTTCTTAGTAAGGTACACAGCATAATTGTCGTACGAAGATTTGAACAAGCACAGTAACTATAGACGACAAATCTGAATATATAAAATTAAATATAAACATTTAGCAAGCGTGCAAGAATATATTCATATGGCGGTTGTCTGTTTTTTCTTTCTGTCAGCATCTAGATATTACCATCCTTTCCGGGTAGCATTGTTATTCTTTAAAGCGACGATATTAAGGCAGAATGGTAGAAATTGAGGCGAATATAACGTTAAGCTGAATAAACTGAATGAATAACAACTAACGTAAAAGAAACAAACGCTAAAAAAAAATATCTGATACACATAAAAACAACAACCAAAGCAACTGAATCTTAAACACGATTTTGATATATAGCCAATTGGTATTTAACATTTGATGTAGGTGAAACGACGCGAACACCAAGCAAGAATGATGAATAGATGTCTGACAAATTCCAAGTGTTATAAAAAAGAGAAGGGGAGTTTGAGCGGTTTAAAATTCAAACACCGAGGAGAAGGCAATCTGTTACCCGAGTTGACGGCAGGTATAGGTCAGAACTGGCAGCTTTTGCAGGTCTACAGCACACCATTTAAATTCGGGTATAGCGGAGGCTCACGGGTGGCAAGACATGAGTAGATATTTAGCTGGCTCAGCTATTACGATATCAATTAGTTTTATTTCTTTGTTTTTCTTCCATATGTCATTTGATTTTATCGGTAGAAATATCAAGATGGTTCCAATTATATAGGTGAACGTACATAAATACGCACACTACAGGTTGTCAATAATGGACTAGTGTAGTTTTTTGTTTTGTCTTTTCTTTATAATATTTGGCTGTTGATAAATACAGACAGAGAGGAACGATGAAAATACAAGCAAAGGGCGAAAAAGAGAAAGGAAACTCTACAAAATAAGACAGAGAGTGGTCAAACAAAAAAAGATGCACTCTAAGAAAGTAAAACAATTATAGACTAGCACTTAAACCATGTCTATTTTAAAAAGTGGGGTAATAGCAATTATTGATTAGAATGAATTTAAAATGAAAATTAATCTACATTTAAGTGTTATTTTCTGCGATTAAGATAAATAAGAACAAGTGGTCACTGTAACAAGACTCGGTTTTAGCTGTATCATATTGCCACTAACCATTATTATCAAATAGAGTAACACTGAATCTCCCTCTGCAACTCACACGCTCAAAATCTAGGGTGTTTAAACAGTCACCCAAAAATAAAACGACAAATGAAAAGAAACCCCTTCAGTGACCTTTTCGACAGCCTGTATTTACCAAGATAAAATCCAAACGTTTTTATATCTCATTAAACACTTTTTAAGTGATACATTTGACATTTTCTTAAGGCTGTCGTCCTGAAACTTATTTTCCTGAATATTATTCTTGCGTTTATGTCCTATCTTGTGAGCATGAAAAGAACGTATCAGAAACTATTATTTCCATCATTTTTTGTAGATCTGAAGTACTTTCGGAAATGTTTGAATCTGTCAAGATCGAAAGTTAATTACACATCTTAACGATCGTCATCTTTCTGTCCCATCTTTTGATGACATTCAATATCGTACATAAAATTAAGGGGTAAAATTTACAATCATAAGTATTAAAAACCAATTATGCTTTTATGTTATTCGGATACCAACATATGCATCACACATGATTATTTGATCATAAATATGCCAAGGATGGATTATATATGTAATATGTTCATAAAAACCATGTCCGAAATTAATTTAAAAATTGCTTTCATCAGCATCAAATTGCAATAGATCAAGAGATAACAAAGAGAGTATACAAAGAAGATCGGATATCAGATTGAGTCGCAGCAATTAGAAACTCGGAATTGTTGGAAAAATATTCTTGACAATAATGAGAAACCAACAATTCTCCCGCAACAGAACGACTATGAGGTCACCTGAATGTCATTAGATAACGCTAAAATGTTTGATCAGTAGTTTTTCGTGAAATTTACTTTTTTATTTCACATACCATTTCATCTGAAACAAACTGCGGACTAGATGATTTGATTATCACGTCATTCCGTATACCAGAATAAATTGTCCACTACGAAGTATTCGAGCCAGATATTATCGTAAACTGTGCAGAGGGCGTTCACTACATAATGCATCTGCCCCACTTGTAATAGCTTAAGAGGAACAATCTTCAGCGAGTTATTGGTATTTCTCGATTAAGTCATCATACAGAATAACTCATTTCCCCCATTCATTAAGGGTAGTTTTTAAAACCAGTATCATTGGTCCTCCAAACATGATGTGGCTTCAACGAACAAGGTTGCATAATTTAAGACACGCTTCTCTTAAAATAAAAGCTTTACGACTAATATGATCTGAAAGACACAAGGCGCAAACCCAGTTTATGAGGGTTGGGGGGCCTGTATGATAACAACACTTCAGTGCTTTTGATAATGTTGCATCTAGTGCCATAATCCAACATTTACATTAAAATAATCACTGCCACCCCATCAAATTTCAGATAAATTCTAGCTAACAACACCAAAATACTACAGCACGAAACGATTGTAATGAACTTAAAATCGTTGAAACCAGTTGTATCAAAACGCAAAAAAAAACTAGCCTAAATAGGATCACGTTTCAGAAAAGTACCAGCACACTCAAATGCTTGTCGTAACTTTTCCACAGCCACCATGTCCTGCAACTGACACTAGAACAGGCAAGCTCTCTTAACTTCTGCTACCACACCAAGGTCCTCACCGCCGTCAGCAACCTCGCTCCAACCCAATTTACTACTTTTTAATAAACCTTCCCGTGATTCTTTACCGAGACGAAAACACATTCCTTACGATGTCAAAACAATTTCACGAAAAGTTAAAAAACCTCTGATCCTTTGAGAAGAGAAAATTCTTCGAACATATATCCCTACATTTGATGTATATCCAAAAAGATAGTACGAAAATTTGAAAAAAATATAAAAGGCACCACTATATAGAAGCTTTAATTTTTTTTAACAGTGTCTGCCTAAATGAGAATATGCTGCCTAAATACACGCATTATATATATATATATATATATATATGTGTGTGTGTGTGTGTGTGTGTGTGTGTGTGTGTGTGTGTGTGTGTGAGTGTGTGTGCACGCGTGTAGTGTAGTGCACTGGTATGGATACAGATACACAGCTTTAAGGGTAAACTATATTATTAGACTCGTTAAATTACTTAATATAATTTTTATCATTATTTATATTAGTCCTCGCGCGAAAGAGCAATACACAACATGTTTTAAATAATAAGAAGAATAGAATAACAATAACAAAGACTTTCGCTAGCGAGGACTACTATTGACCGTAACAAGTTTTACAGTCCTTTTGAAATTTAATCTCTATTTGTCTCGGTATGTACTGAATATGTGTTAATGAAACCTATATGAAATATGTTCCTTATTAAATTTTAAAGATTTTCTATTCTGAAAGAAGTTTAAAAAAATTAATCTTAACAAAGTTATTTTAAGGTTTATTCAAACTGTATTTCAAAGAGGGGGTTGAAAAAATCGGTTTTGGTGTGAGGAGAAATATAAATTTAAACAGAAAGAATAATCAGACCCGTAATAATACAAAGAGGGCGTTGCAAAAATGAGTTGTGGTGTGAAGAGAAATACAAACTGAAATAGAGATAAGGAGAATTTAAAAATATAATCTTAAAAAGATAAGATACAAGCTAGAAAACCATTTCATCCAAGGCGTGAAAATTATTAAACAAAATGTTTTTTCTATAGGCTTTAAAAATAAAGGCACAAGATTCAATTTGAAATTTATTTATCTTCAAAGTGCACTTTTATAAATTTTACAAAGTAAGGTATGAAAATTTAATTAAAATTGAATAAAAAAATAATTGGATTTATTTTATGTAATGTACATTTTGTTGCAATTTAAAAACATTATCTTTCATCTAACAATTAATGATATAGATATAAAATGTTTAATGATTTTTTTAAATTTATTTTTTTGGGGAAAGAGGATTTTCTTTCCAGTGCTCAATATCCGGAGAAAAGTTTCTTCTCTTTGTATCCCTTCTGCCGAAATATCTGGTGGAGGAGGTATCACGCACTTCTTATTTTGGGCGATTACATTTAAACGTTTTTTTTTTTTTCGTGTTTATTTTTGAAATTGTTGTGGGGCTATCCACGTTGCCCATGATGAAAATGATTAGTGTAGTGTGTTCCAAACGGAACATAATGACAACCAAGGCAAGACCGGGTACCCAAGCTAGTGTACACATAAACACACACTGGTATATATATATATATATATATATATATATATATATATATATATATATATATATATATATATATGCGTGTGTGTATACATATTTGTGGGATGCTCATGTAGATGTATATACACATATGTGTGTTTATGTGCACGGTCATGAATGTGTAGGCGTATGTAGATTTGTGCACCTGTCTATATGTGTGCCTATGTATTTATATGTGTACATGAGTCTGTACGCATGTATACATGTTTGTGTATGCATATGGCTATGCGTGTGTACATGAGTATGAATGAGAGTGCCGGTACAATGCATATATTCATGTTATATATTGCTAATATAGATATATAGGCGTGCATGTGAATGTCATACGGACATGTATGCACACACATTTTTATGAAGTTTTACTATTGGTCCGTAGTTAAAATAATATAATTATTATAATTATTATAAATATAATCATTATTATCAATTACAATAATATTATTAAAATTTTATTATCATAACTACCACTATTGTTATTATAACTTTGATATATTTATTATTACTTTTGTTTCAACTATTACTATTAAGATAATGTATAATGTAAACTATTAATAATATAATCTTTACAGTTCAACACATTTGTTTCTGTTTCTAATCATTCACTATACAGATTTAAATCAATTGCGCCTTTTTTACGCTTGCAAAAATAATATTTAATAAAACATTATTTAAAAAAAAAACATGCTGTATTCTTTTTCCCCAAACGGTAAATACAATACACGTTAACTCTGTCGGAAATTAATAGTGAACAAAATACACATTTCCAGTGTGTTCAACTTCTCTGATTTTCCAATCGATATTTTTTGGAGCAAGAGTGGAGGACTGCTTGAAATATATACAAAAATTAAATTTGAAATATAAAAACGCAACATCGTTTTGCTGCTTTAAAACCTGCACATAACTTTGAAATCACGATTTATATACATTGATATGCCCACGCACACACACACACGCGCGCGCACACACACACACACACACACACACACACACACACACATATATATATGTATATATATATATATATACATACATGTTGTGTAGATGGGGCTTATATATAACATGTATTAGGGATATATATAATGGGACTCATATTACAGATACTCACGAGAGTGATGACTTGGGAGAGAAGACATTTATATATATTACATCACGATGATTATTGTTACAATTCTGAGAGGTTTCATATGAATATTAAACAATATTTAACTATTTCTAATAGAATTAACAATATTTAACTATTTCTAATAGAATTAACAATATTTAACTATTTCTAATAGAATGAACAATAGACTTAATTTCTAACATTCCATTCTCCATTATCTTTAACACTTACCTACAGGGTTCGATTCTAACAGTATCCTAAAATACCATCCTCACTTATATAGTATCTCTTCTTACTTACATGATAAGGGACAGCACTTTCATGTAACATATATGAATATATATATATATATATATATATATATATATATATATATATATATAGTCATCCACATACAGTACTGTTTCGCTGTTTCACAGCTTATCAGTGCGGCCAGACAAGCAAGCCAAGCAAAAATCGAAACCCTATCACCTAAATATCAGTCGGCGCTTCTAACCGTTGTACTATACGGCTGTTGCTATGATGACAGTGAATTGACAATGTTTTGATGCCCTTATATATATTTTTTTTTCACTTTTGTTTTATTTTACTTTTGACAAAATTCTCAGAAGTCAAGGGACACACAACTTGGGGCTAACACTTGCACTCTATAGGAGATACATAGGTTTTCTGTTAAAGTCCATTATCTCTCAAACACTGAGTTAGTAAAGAAATTGAGCACATCCTTTTCCTCTTCCCAATTAACCATTTCCATACGTTGTAGTATATCTTGGTCTCCTGGTCTTACTGGATTCCAGGACAAGAATTTATCTAGTCTGGTGGAGTATCCAGCTTCGTGCTATTAATTGAAGTAACAACACTTGAAGAAAGTGCACCATTCCTCGGATAAGCTAATGTAGGTTACCCATAGTGAGGAGATCTTATTTGGGCAGCGAATACTATGTGATTTTGAATATTTGGGCAGGGTTTACTTCCATGGAAAAAGTATCTTCATGCCAGCTTATTCTGACAAACCCCTGTACAGAGAGACCTTAGAAACTCGTGGACAATGTCTAGTATGCATTCAAGTTCTCTCCTATATATATATATATATATATATATATATATATATATATATATGTGTGTGTGTGTGTGTGTGTGTGTATGTGTGTGTGTGAGCCGATGATGCTGATGTTAACACTATTCAAGAAATCTAGTAGTTGACACTAAAGTAACCTTCATTTTTAATGATAAACTGATTGTTACCTCAACAATTTAAGATCATGTGATATACTCATCACATCTTTGCTTTTACGTCTTTACTACATGCACGTTTATATCTGATAACACTAAGTGTTTTGATACGCCAACATGCCCGCGCTGAGATTCATTTGTTTAGGAAAGTTAAATTGCGAGTATTTCCTGGCGCGATCTTCATAATTTATATTTTAAGATAATTGCCTTGTAGATTTGCAAATTTTACATGTAAGCTACTATACTCTTTCAGACACACTTTTTGGTATATAAACCTCCTTCAGATAAAGAACCGAGAACTTATATGAATCCGGTTGCCTCGTAATAAATTACATTAGTCTATGTTATCCTGACAATACAAGCTTTTCAAGATTTTAAATTGTTTAAAGTTCCCAGCTTCCTTGTATATGCAATTGCTTCGTGTGCTATTGCCTTGTGGATAGAAGACACCAAACAAGGGGAAGCACTCTCTTAACTCGTGTTCCATCAGGAGATTGGTATTAGTAGAATTTTAGATGGCATTTGCAATAAGCGTTGGAGTTTTCTCGATGTATCATTTGCCAACTCCTGCACAAAATCAATGACAAACATGGATACACTACACAGAAGCATACGTTCACACCCAAAAGGTAAGTAAGACATGAGTTGTTTTTCTTTATAATATAATTCGAATAAACCTTTGGGCCGCATGAGGAGTATTCATTAGATGTTATCTACTGTTGCCTACCCGGGGTATGTAACGTTCGCGGCGCCCTCAATTTTAAAACATACAAATTTTATAATCATCCGATGATCGCTATGTCCCTCCTTTTATATAGGCATTATACAGATTAAACCGTTCGATCAACTTGTTCCAACATGTTCCATCCTTTGTTCTTTTCCAATGTTCTTTATTTCATCTCATCAATTTGTTCAAGGTTGACTGGAGCATTCTACCGAAGTCCAAACATTCATACGCTATATTATATATTCAAACCGATAGATTTTTTAAAGATAATAACCGTCCCTTGAAGTGCAATTGTATGACTTGTTTATGCACTTGGTTCACTAGGTATATTCGCCAGGTAGTTATTGAAATTCTTTTCATGTGTTCAGTTATTCATATAATTACTAGACTGATAGAAATATGCATAATATTCCAGTTTCTTTTCATAGCATACGTAAGAATGTGAGATTTCAGTATATTTTTCGATCGGCTCTTTTTAACCCATCATCATTTTGGACTACTCCCCACAGTAACTTCTAAGTATGTTTCTTTCTACGTCCTGTCTCATGTCGCTACGCCAGCTTAATATTTGTGTTTTTAAGTTACGTAGCTGTAGAATTTGAATAGTCATAGTAGATGATGTGTGACTCGTGTCCAATTGTTCTTTCTGGTATATAAAGAACATGAAAAATAAACGATAAAAGCTGCCATAATTCTACCAAACATATGCGAAGTATCACTCATGTAAATATATGCTGTGTCGCGACTCTATTACTCCATGAACCTAGAGCAACTTAATTTGATTTTGGTAGTATGTACAAGGAGCTTTTTAAATTGTTATATTTTATATATTCTTATCTATGGCGACTGTTTTCCGTCGGAATTGCTCAGAATACATTGCAAATTGAAATTGTTATGATGACTAACCCTATGTATTTATCGCCTGAAACTTTTACCTCTCTGATGTGTGAAACTCTGCATGAAAAGCAAAGATGGGCAATAGAATTATTGGATAAACCGCACTGAGAAAAATGATGAGGATGTAGAAAAAATTCTGGATAAACAATTCAATTGTTTTAATTGTACCACCTTCGGCTCGGGATAAAAGTGTAGTATCTGTTTTGATACTAAACTTAATTTAATGGAGAGGATACCCTCTATTTTGAGACAATTATAATTTTTGGCTACTGCCAAAGTGCCCATTTTAGCATTTCCTTTTGGGAGCTGGTTTTCCCTCACATAAAAAACGACCTCGTGTAATATTTGGCTTTCGTGAGGGAGAAAATAAATAACAATAGATAAAAGGGGTTTTCCGATTACGTTTTCAGATTCTGATGAATCGTCCCCACAGTAACATACACACACCTACACACACATATATATATATATATATATATACATATATATATATATATATATATATATATATATATAAGAATTTACATGTCACTGTATATTTCTGAAAAAGGTGTTCGTTATATATATATATATATATATATATGTGTGTGTGTGTGTGTGTGTGTGTGTGTGTGTGTGTGTGTGTGTGTGTGTGTACGTTATTATCAAATGTTGGCATCAGCTAGATTTTAATGTTCCATACTTGCTCTTTAATGTTTGAATTTGACAAAACGAAAAATAATATAACATATGAAAGACCGCCAGAATCAAACGAACATAAATAATAAAAAAGAGCAATATATTTGATAAAAAGAAACGTGCGGACCCTGAATTAATATTTATGTTTCTACGTCAATTTAGCAAGGGTAATTTATAGATTATTTCGTCATAAACGCCAAACTGATATATAAATAGAAAAGCAAAGGCTATACAAGTGTGAAAGAAACAATTAATATGAAGTTAGCTAGCATGCGAAAAAAGACTTTATTCTCCTGGAGGAATATGCAAGGTACATTGTGTTGCATCAGTTAACCGTCTGCTTCTTTTATTCATCTGTTTCCTCAATTCTACACATGAAGTCAGTATTTTTTTTATGTGTGTGTGCATAGGAAGATCATTCAGTTTCTCCAGTTGCTGATCCTTTGCAAGGATCTGAACGAACAAATATAAACCAAGACGAATGCTGTAATCAGATTATTTTTTAAATGTAAGTGATTTATTTCGTTTTTTGTGAGTTTAATAATCTGTGCTTAAAACGTTCGAGAAAATAGATGTTTATAAATATTTTATTTGGTCCTATGTTTTTTTTAAATAATTTTATGCGATAATTTTCATATCCAAAAATTAATGTCGCAGCATTTTAGGAGATTTATATTTTACAGTAGAAATCCGGGATCCAGCATTAAAAATCAGTAACAAAATGCAGTACCGTATATATTAGGTTGGTGCAAAAATAATGTCTGTGTTTGATGTTTGACTATATACGTATAAACGACAATATTTTTGCACCAACGTTATAATGCACACGTATATAATCAAATAACATTATAAATAACACCGTAAGGACGGGGAAGTATTGTAATCAGGGCGGGGAAAACATCGTATTCCACATCGTAACCCGAGGTCCTACTGTACATCATATTGAGGAGATAGAATAACATGACTATTTTTAGTTAAACGAAAAAATGCAGCATATATATATATGTGTGTGTGTGTGTGTGTGTGTGTGTGTGCGTGTGTGTGTGTGGTGTCCATAAAGTTTGTTTCACTTTAAACAATATATAAATTTATTTGTATTTGCAATAGAAACAATCTGTAAAATGGATTTGAAAGAAGTCAATCTATATTCTTTAAAAATTAATGGACATTTTATTTAACTTTCCACATGCCCTCCATCATTAGCAATACAAAGGGTAATACGATTTTACAGTTCACGAAAAACATTTGCGAAATGATTCATAGTAATGCCCGGAATCACATTAGTTATTCTAGCTTTCAAATCTTCAAATGAACTAGGTTTGGTTGCATACACAATTGTTTTCACATGCCCCCATAAAAAAATCTAATGGAGTTAAATCTGGCGAACGTGGAGGCCAATGAAATAGTCCACACCTTCTGATCAATCTGTTAGGAAATTCCTGTTTTAGAAACTGTCTAACACGCCGAGCAAAGTGACAAGGAGCTCTATCTTGTCGAAACACAGTATAATCTTTCAAGTTTAATTGTTCAAGTTGCGGAATAAGGTAATAAATTTATAATTTTTTTTAAGTGCACATTAACTTTATGAACACCTTATATATATATATATATATATATATATATATATATATATATATATATATATATATATATATATATATGAAGTTTTGAAAATACATTGTAACACAGGATTTTTCCGCGTTTCATTATTGTGAGACATCGTAAGATATTCACAAGTATGATATACAGAAAATTCTGTGTAGCTTAATTGCTATATATTTTTTCAAAACTACATAGCGGTAATCATCTGCTTAGCACTGTTTCACGAAATAATAGAAAAATATACACACACTTTTATGTAGATAATAACTACTATATATATATATATATATTCATTCATATAAATATATATTTACATAAATATACACACACACACATATATATACATATTATATGTATGTATGTATACAGAGAGAGGAAGAGAGAGAAAGACAAAGGCAGAAGCAGAGATAGAGAAACAATTCTATTTTGAAGGCATTTTTATGTAAGAAAATATTATTAAACGCATTATAATTTATCATCTTAATTATACATTTTGTTATTTGTTCAATCTTTTTAAATAATACACTTTTGTCTTTTTGAGAAAGAGGAACAAATTACTGTACAACTCAGGGATGCATCATTACAAATTAGTAAGAAAATATATTACAGTATACACTACACCTGTATATGATCAAATAAAATTATTTATAACACCGTAAGGCCGGGAAAATACCGTAACCAGGGGCCGGAAAAAACATCGTATTCCACACCGTAACCCTATCTAAGTCCACTGTATCCGGGGTTTCCACTGTAATGGCTATACAATAGTTTCAATATACATCGAAGTATATTCAGGTGATCAAAAGCAAACGAACAAACATTTGGAGAAAAGAAATGAATTAAACACCCAATTAAGCATCGGATATGTAACGGCGTTGGACGGGAAAAAAGAAAAGAAACAACACACCAGTATAGTTCCAGAAAAACATATACAGTGTACCTCCCCAGAAATTAGTATTGACTACAGATAATAAATAGTATTTACGGTAAAACAATCAAAAATAGCGTTACTTATTCATTCGTAATGTTAATTCTTTTATATTGCTTACTTAAATAAAAAAATTGATTTTATATCGGAGTATATACATGGATAGAGAGACTGATGGATAGACTGATACATAGATAAAATGGGTGTGCGTGTATATATATACTATATATATATATATATATATATATATATATATATATATATGTATATATATATACATTTATATTTCATTTTATACCATGGATTAATATAAAAAGATAGAAGTTTATGCAAAAATTTTCAGTATTCATTTCAACAGTGCTCAATACATACGTAGAGCTAGACAGCGCATTATGAGAATATATATGGCAAGCTAGTCAGAATATTCCGCATTACACCCCATGAGAATTCATTAGAATTATTCAAAGAGTTGTTGTTATCGCGTATTTTTATATAAACGCGGTATTGAATAGTATAATATATATATAATATACATAATATGTGTAATATATATAACATATAAAATATTTACATAATAATATATATAATACATGTAGTATATGTAAGTTAAATAAAATAAAACTGGAAGTTTAAATTTACAATCAAAATTTATTGTTCGACTGAATACTCCAAAAAACAATTTACAAAGTCCTTAATCCGCGGAGTTATTTTTGTTATTCTTCTCATCAGAGGACATTAAGAAAGCAGCAAATTATATTTGTAGCAATGCTAGAATTTGCTAGTTATGGCATTAAGTGATTATATATATATATATATATATATATATATATATATATATATATTATAAAAAAGTGAACCATATCGTAAATTCAATCAACTAAAAAATGGAAACCGGGGTGAGGAAAAGAAAAAAAAAATATATATATATATAATGCCCCATTATATATATATATTTTTTTCTTTTCCTCACCCCGGTTTCCATTTTTTAGTTGATTGAATTTACGATATGGTTCACTTTTTTATAATTATTCTAAAATTTTGCCAATCGAATAAAGATATATATATATATATATATATATATATATATATATATATATATATATATATAATATATTTTAGTCATCGACATACAGACCTGTTTCGTTGTTTCACAACTCATCAGTGCCGCTAGCCTAACACCTCTCCCAAGCCGAGGATCGAACCTAGAACCGTCGTGATGACAGTCGGCAGTCCTACCCCCTGACTACGAAACCGGTGGCCGAAATTAAACTGTCCGAACGTCTATTTAAATAAACATCCGTCCGCTACTCGTAGAGGGCTCAAACGTTTGTTTGTAAACAAATTTGTTTAACAATCATTTCGAAACAATAACGTTAGTATTTCAGTGCGCAGGCAATGTGCACATGCGCAACCGGATGTCGTAAACCGGAAAGTGGGTTACATACACCGTTACAAGGTCATTTGATTTATATATATATATTTATATATATAATATATATATTATATTAAATACTATACGAAGTTTGTATATATATATATATATATATATATATATATATATATATATATATATATATATATATATATATATATATATATATATTTAAAACGAAACATTCATATTTATCTTTTTACAAAATCTCGTTTAATATCCGGGAAACTACTTATTTCAGGAAAATTTGAACACGTAATACATTTTCAAACTACCCGTAAACCTACAAAAGTTGTCATTTGAAGTGACAATATTAAGGTGGAAACTAAATGGTAATTTTCCAAAGCATCTATTTTTATATATGCTTAAAAAAAACTGACTATAGTAATACAGTTTTGGTTTCATGTAACTTAAAATTTGTCTGACGTTACATCCACCTAATGGCTTTGTAAACAACGAAGTCCAATTCATAACGAAAACCAATATTGAATAACACACTGATTATAAATCAACGACTATAACTTCATCCCGTTTTTAACAAGCTAAAATCTATTATATATATATATATATATATATATATATATATATATATATATATATATATATATATATATATATAGTATCGTGACACCCTGCACTGAAAAATCCCGAAAGGATGAAACACTAGTGTTTGTAGGTATTTAATTATTATAATAAAAGATTATTATGACAACCCCTTTAAGAAATTCATTTCTTATTGTTGAGCACTTCCAGTTGAATTAAAGTCGGTCAATTTAGCTCTTATGCATCGATCATCGTATAATGATTAGATCACTCTCTGACTGACGTAATGAACATCTAAAATTAAAATGTTTAAAATTCAACGCTATTTCACGCGTTTATTGGTAGCCGAATGGATACGGTTTCCGCTAATCGAGCCGGAGATATCTCGTGTTGCAGGGTTCGAATCGTTCAGCTGGTGTTAATCGTGACACCCTGCACTGAGGAATCCCGAAAGGATGAAACACTTGTGTCTGTAGGTATTTAATTAGTGTTATATTAAAATGATAATTATATGTATATATATATATATAGGTATTTATACACCTTTAAGCTGTAAATTATAGATTATGTAAAAAAAGACTTTTACATAGTTTACTTGGCAAATATATTGTTTTGTTTGTGTTTGAAAAATCCAATTAAAATAATGAAAAAAAAAAGCGAAAGGCATTTGCAGTTTTGTTTTTGTTTGTACATTTTAAACACCCCAAAAAACTTTACAAACCTAAATATATGTTCCCTATCTCTTCGATTTTGTTAATACATGAATAAAATATATACTTAGTATTTATGTTGCTACATTCATCGGCAAATTATAAAAATATAGGTCTGTATTTCATCATTTTATATGAAAATCAGTAAAATACTTAAGCGGGACGATGTTTTTTTTTATTTGTAACCCAACTCAAGTAAAAAAAAATATATTTTCAGTTTTATTAATTTATTATTCATATTTGTTTTGTGTAATCGTAGGAGTGCAGAAAAAAACGAAATATTTTTATCTAAAATAAATAGAATAAGAAAGAAGACATTTCGTAAATTGTAGATTAAAATGCTTTTATGGCTTTTTTATGTATATATATTTACTCATACAGATCCTAAACTAAAATTAGATTGAAGGTTTCATTGCCCAAGCAAGATGAGTTGAGTTTTATATTATAATAAATACACCTAATAGAAATCTTATTATATGACAAAACCATATGTTGGTAGATATAGATACATTTTTCGCTGCAATAATGAAACGCAGCAATTGGGGGAGTTTTATATGCCTTTTATGCCTAGGTTATTCGAAGCCTACTGATTTTCATTAGAAGAGGGGCAAGGGGGAAAACTGCAAACATTTTAATGCGAGATACACATGCTTTAAACATGTTGGTAGGTCTAATCTAAAAGAAGCTTTTTATAGATAGCCACTCTTCTATTATATATGTATATAAATTAACGATTTAATATTTATTTGTAATATTAACCGAATCAAGTCCATTTATAAACTATCGTGTTATCATTATTAAATGTCTCCATATAATGTTTAAGACGTCGTTGTAGTCTTTCAGCGCATAGTACGAATACATAAATTAAAAATATCTTAGATAAAAGCATGCCATTTTACTGAATGCAACTGAAATAAACTTGATAAAACTGTACTTGCTATGTTTAGAAGGCTTTGTTTATTTTTATACTGCAAAATCTCATGAGTAAACCTTAATTAAATCTTATAGTAAACATTTTGGAAGCTAACGTGTTAATTACAATACATGAAAGAGAATGCCGTAATGAATCATTTTGAAGTATCTACTGTAGATCATATCTCTAGATGAAAAGATTATTGTAGATAAGAGGCAATGGAGAGGAGCACATGAACGCAATATTTCAATAAATCATATAAAATGCCTCTCAAGGAAGTAAATGTATCATTCAAACTAAAAGAAAAGACTGGTTGATCGATAGATAAAATGCGCGATTCTCATAATTGAAAACGAAATGACATTTTAACACGCCAGTGCATATAAACAGTGAACATCATATAGGTAAAATTAATTTCCTTCTATTAAACTTACTACCACACACACACACACACACACACACACACACACACACATATATATATATATGTATATATATATATATATATATATATATATATATATATATATATATATATATATATATATATATATATATATGGACTAAGGCAAGCCCGTTCCACAGCAGACATCCTAACTGTAATCTTAGAACGTATATACCAGTCACTGGACAAAGCGGGGGAGGGTAGAGTTGTAGCTCTACATATATCTAAGGCTTTTGACAGAGTATGGCATGAAGGTCTTCTCGGGAAAATCAGATCATATGGTATCACTGGAAGAATACATGACATAATTAAATCCTTCTTAGATAAGAGAAAAGTCCAGGTTGTCCTCGACGGTCGTACATCTAAACAATATGATATAAATGCGGGAGTGCCTCAGTGATACATCCTAGGACCTCTGTTATTCCTAATATTCACAAATGACCTCCCTTACAAAATTGCCTCTGAGATGGGTATATATGCTGGCGACATCACGCTCTATAAGAGACACGACAGGAAAACAAATGAACACATATCTAAAGAAATGGCAGAAACACTAGAGGATGACCTCCGATCTGTAGTGGAATGGGGACATAAATAGATGGTCACATTCAATACTGTCAAGACTAAATTCAGTTCCTTCAATAATTACAAGAAACCTTTTCTACCACCAATAGCAATGGCCAATGACTCTTTATTTGAAAGTACATCTTTGAAACTCCTTGGCCTAACGCTCTCAGGAAACGTGAGTTAGAACAATTACATTGAGAGTATCGCCAGGACCTCTGCGAAGAAGGTAGGTTCTCGCTATCGTGCTAGAAAGCTACTAACGCCCGAAAGTGTCCTGTATCTATATAAGCCCACCATTCGCCAATGTATAGAGTATTGCTGTCATATTTGGGCTGGTGAATCTGCTACTAGTCTCTCGCTCTTAGACACGGTTCAAAAGAGTGTCGCAAATCTGATAGGTCCTGAACTGTCATCTATGCTGTCAGTGAAAGTCAATTATTGTACAATTTGATCGTGAAAACATTGTAATTAATAAAATCTACAAAAGATTCATGAGTATATACAGTGTACGATCATTGCCTGATTAATTGTATGGAAAGAATGTGATTAACCGTTAAATTAAAGCCATATATATAAACATATATATATACATATATATATATGTGTATATATATAATATAGCTTTAAATTCATATATATATATATATATATATATATATATATAATATGGTTTTAATTTAACGGTTAATCAAAAAATGTATATATTTGTATACATATACAAATATATATACATATATATGTATATATAAATATATATGTATACGCATATGTATATGTATATAATTAAATATATATGTATATATATATATATACACACATATACAGAGAGATATAGATAGATAGACAGATAGATAGATAGACACATAGATAGATAGATAGACATACATACATTAGTGCATGTAGGCAGCAATGTTCGTTTATGAATGTTTCGTTGAATTACAAGCATCACACCTGTACTTTTTCTTGCATCCATTATTTTTACTTTTCTCGGATCAATGTTCGACGTTCTGCCTGAGTGTAAAATGAAATGTACCGTAGTCGCGAACCTTTTTTGATTTACATGGGTCGACTTCAGGCGGGTGATTAATTAAAAATAGCGTTTGGTGGATTTATTTAAAAGTTGATTAAAATAATTCGAAATCATTAAAAGCACTTAAGTGAACCAAGACTTTGCAGCACTTGACACAACCCAAAACGAATTCAGGAACATATTAATTAAGAACACCGACATTTTAGCAGTCCCACATTGTGATCCGCGATTCCACTCATTGAAGCATTACTCATTTGCAGTAACAAACCGATCATCAATCAGGCTCAATTGAACATGGGGGGGTATGCTTATTTGCTTTTAATAATATTAAACTATTTTTATCAATTCCTCAATAAATTAAATAAACGCTATTTTTATTATTACTGCCCTGAAAATAACTTATGTGAGTCAGAAATGTTCGCGACAATAGCAAATTTTACTTTCACTCGAACCTGAACGTTCGAAAATTGTTCCGTCACAATGGACATATTAGTATGCTGGAACAATAAACATGAATTACACCTGATCTTCAAAAGAGCATGAATTATATATATATATATATATATATATATATATATATATATATATATATATATATATATATATATATATATATATATATATATAATTTAAAGCTGCATATCTGAAAGTCTGCTCTTGTGGAATGTAACTCTCTCTTTTCCTCTTACGCATAAAGCTATATATATATATATATATATATATATATATATATATATATATATATATATATATAAAAATATAGTCATCCACATGCAGTACTGTTTCGCAGCTCATCAGTGCGGCTAGACAAGCACCTACCTCAAGCCAGGATTGAAACCCGACCGTCTGTAGGCTCCTAACCATTACGCTATTGGCAGCTGCTGAACGAGTAGTATTTAACGATGTTTTGACTTCGTCCGAAATACCTCCGCTCGATTTGTTTACACAAAGAGCGTCGATTATATGCTAATGGTAATTCGTGTATCACTTCTTAATATACTCAACTCAAGGTGAGAAATATGTAAATATATATATAAGTATATATATATATAATTATATATATATATATATATATAAATATATGTATATATAAAGTTATATATATATATATATATATATATATATATATATATATATATAATTTAAAGGAGGTTAGGACAATAGTCTAAAGAGCAGAGTGTATTTTAATGTAATAGTAAAATTAATAGTTTAATTAAAATACCGGGAAAGAAAAAGTGCTTGTCGTAATTTAGATATATAATAAGCTCGATAGGTAAATATCCTAGAGCTAATTTAATATTGTGTAATGTGATTGATTATTTAAAAATCAAATTAAAATTGAATTAAAAATCCGTTTCATAAGAAGGAACAACAACAAAATCAATAATGTGTACGATCGTTTCGGAAAACAATGTTTTTATTGTGGTAGACATCAAGCTACGGACAATAATTTTTACATATAGTGTTTTTAACAAACAAAGTTTCCTCATCAGCAAAGTATTGGGAGGGGTTTTTAGTATATGTAAAAGACACCATAAATAAACCAAACATTAAAAGTAAGGCAGATGTATCTGGAAAAAATTAAAATAAAGGTATGGATTTACTTGATAAGAAAATTAATATGGCCTGTTTTTATTTTGTCCAACTCTCAATGTCCCTTTTGTAAGGGCTGGAATTTTTCAATATAAATCATCGAAAGTTTGTCCAACTTAACCTTCGTCCCGAAGCAAATAAATGGAACTATTGAAAACATGACATGAAATGTATTGACACTAGAGCCGAAGTCGCTGATAGAATTTCAAGTAAAAATTAATTTAGTGTGGCCAAGTGCAATCCAGATATAATGTGGAAAAGACACGCTAAACGACCCAACGCGGTGTCGTATCATAGATATGTCAGTTACCGTCCAAGGCGACAAACAACCTGCATTCATATAATATTAAAGAACGTGCTAGACTCTTCAAAATACTTCCATGCTTCAACAATAAATTCCCTTCTTCTATGTTGACCTCAGAAAAACTGCGGATCGTTCGAATGATTAGGTAAGATATCAGTTTGTGAACGTATGTAAAAACACTTTAAAACCACTTTACTTTCTTTACAACCCACCCACATTTAGGGACCAATGCTACATTGCGATAATAGTTGTCGTTCTTCGACATAAAATAGTAGTTTTAGTAGCTGTTAACGTCTTGGTTTCTTTGGTGCTTCGTTGATTTATGGCGAGTAAATCTACAGTTAACTTGGAAACGAGAAGTGCGCCACTTGAAAATAAAATAAAAAGAGAATATAAAATCATAAAGAAGACAGTTAGATTATATTTAAAGTAGGAAGTGCCACCCCCTTTTTTAGAATGAACCAAATAACAGATATGTTTAAGTTTTTAGGGCAAGCAAGCAACAGTCAGGGTATCATGTATTTAGCCATTAATAATACATAGAATTCCCTATTTATGAAATTCAGAATAAATTCATTATTTTTTTTAAAATTAGATTCGGTATCTACTATTATATAAACGGATATTTGGGCTTTTGGCCAGGAGAAGTCCTTCACGACTGAGACATATTTTTTTTATTTTTGTACCTTTTCTCAGCGTTAAAAAACGACCCTGGTGTCTAACTCTGTCCCGTGGGGAGGCATTGAAAATAGGTACTATTATATAAAAGGAAATTTATGTGTTAGTCTATGAGTTAGTTTCCTATGGACACGAAAACGGTTAAGCCGATATCTTTGAAATTTAACACAAATGTACCGTGTTCATCTAGCAGTGTTATTAAATGCATTTGTAGCGCAATTTATCCGATAAAAATGTAATCGATAAAAATATTAAACATGAAACAGTTAAAGTTTGATTAAAGTTACTATTTTAAAATAGTCTAATATCACAAGTTCATTTGAGAAGTTTTATCACCGCACTAACAAATGTGATCGATGTATGAAATCAACAGTAGGCTCCCTTATATGACAGTGACGCGTTCGAAATTAATATATATATATATATATCTATATATCTATAAAAGTAAACGTGTCTGTCTGTCTGTCTGTGTGCCTGTGTGTCTGTCTGTCTGTGTACATTTCCCTACGCAATAACTCTGTCAATTTTTAGGCTATAGACTCGAAATTTGAAATACCGGGTACAGAGATTTGGGAAAATCGATGTGATGGGTGTCAGCCAGAAATTTGGCTGGTAAGGGGTCAAATTTCAACGATTTGACCTTTAAGAACTCTACCAAACTCCTCCGACAATTTTGGGTCTAGACACTTGAAATTTTAGATATAGGTTCCTTGAACCTGGATCTAACTAAATAAAGTGATTTGAGCCCGAAACTATAAATTTTAAGGGGTCATAATAGGGGACAAAGTTTTAAAGAATTAATCATTTTTTTTATTTTTTTTATTTTTTTGCACAGCATACACCTCCAAATACCCGAGCAACGCCGGGCACCCCTGCTAGTATATCTATAAAAGTGAACGTGTCTGTGTATCTGTGTATCTGTCTGTCTGTGTACATTTCCCTACGCAATAACTCTGTCAATGTTTAGTCTACAGACTGGAAATTTGATATACAGGGTACTGAGATTTCGCAAAATCGATGTGATCGGTTTTGGGGCAGAAATTTTGACGATTAAGGGGTCAACGTTCAACAATTTGACCTTTGAGAACTCTACCAAACTCCTCCGACAATTTTGGGTCTACGCACTTGAAATTTTAGATATAGGTTCCTTTGATATGGATCTAACTTAATAACTTGATTTGAGCCCAAAACAATACATTTTAAGGGGTCATAATAGGGGTCAAAATTAAAAAAAATTGACCTCTACGGTCTCTTCCAAATTACTCAGACAATTTATGGTCTAAATATTTGAAATTTTAAATAAAGGGTATTCAGAGATAGCGCCAGCTTTTTCATAAGTTTGGGTCGAAAATGCTTAGTTACTAATATAAAAATGTATGTATGTCTGTTTGCATGTCTGCCTTAAACTTTTAATAGAGGCGACGGATTTTAGCAAGAGCAGTATCGTTTTAAAGTTCGACCGTTCATACGAAAAATATCGAAAAATTGGCTAAAAACATTAATATCTCCCCTTCAACTAGGCACTTTTCTACGGGGGGGGTCACTTTTTTCGCCGATATTTTTTAAAGTTATTCTCTCCTTTAGATTTTCTAGCATTACTTTTTTAAAATGTCGCTTCCGGTTTGGCGGTGGTCGTAACAGCATAAACGTTAGGTTTTATCCCGTTCTTTTCCTCCTTTGCGGTACGGGTGCGAGCCAGCCTTTCTACTACCACTTCTTTTTTCTCAAAATACACATTCAAACACCCGGGCAACGCCGGACGCCTATGCATGTATATATATATATATATACATATATATATATATATATATATATATATATATATATATATATATATATATATATATATAACTGTTGTGGTGGCACCCGCTCATTTACATATGTGGATAATATTACACATAAATAGCAAGACTCGGTTAGTTTGAGTGTGTGTTAACCAGAAGCCACCGAAGGCGGAGCCGAGAGCATATAGGTTCTCCAGCCAAGACTCTAAACTGACAACCATTATGTAAATATACTGTAAATATACTTTTCCTAATACACTTCTTATTGATCTACATTTGTCTTGTTGAGTCTTCATTTGTATTGCCTTATACGTTATTTGGTTCAACCTGCAAACATAAAAGTTGGCGACGAATATGAACGTCAAACATAACAATAACTGAACCATTATACTTTAGTTTGTTTTCGCATTTAACAGTATAATAATATACTGTAGGTTCTGCGATATAATAGGGGGGCGTTTGCAATGAATGTGTCTGCACAATTGAAGTAAGATAATTGACCTTTGCGTTTGAAACTTAGATTCTAGTCACTATGTATACAAATAATTATATAAAACGAACAGTAAGTTCTCTACAGCGCAATATTTTATGGACTAAGGAATATGAAGCTTCCTTCTAGTGCACCGTGATGGGTTCTCAAAAAGAGATAGAAATCAATAGATTTGATTGAAAAATAGGCGACTTCGCCGGCTTCGATGACAATTGAATATAGAATAGCGATACATACGTTGATACTTATTAAAACAGGAGTAACGTCGAGTTTTTATGCTAGTAAGGAATAAACAAATACTTTTTATTTAATTTGATTAGTGTATCAACGTTTTGGTATAATTTGATGATGCCAGACAATATATATTTTTAATGATACTTTATCTAAATGATTTAAAGCTAATCTTGCATCCATTTTGAGACTAATAGTAAAAATAAATCACTATATTTTATGTAAATTTAACTATACACAGTTGGCATATCTGTATCATTCTGGTTATACCGACCTCTGTTCTGATATTGAGCCTTGACCACATAAAATAGATGTTTATTTTTTTCCAAAAAACAATTTTCTTTAATCATAAACTTATTTTGAGAAAACTATTTATTTTTTTCAAATTTTGCAATTTTCGTAATAAAATAAAAATGTTCTTGTTCTTTATGAATGAATAAATGAACATACTCACGATCCGATACAAAATACAACGAATAACGTCGTAATTTGCACAAAAGGGGACAAAAGCAACAGGAAAAAAAAGAAACAATGCAAGTTTAGACAGAAAAAAGCTTTCTTGAGCTAGTGTCAGGTTTCTGTGTTTCTTTGTTTTCTTGTTTTTACTACATAAATATTACTCTAGATTCTGAAGATGTAAATATTTGTCAATCCTAATTATCTAATATGTTATATTTCTGTAAATAATCTCTCTGTTACCCTTTAGATAATTTTCAAAACTAAATAACTTTTCGTTTACTTTAAATAACTTCCCTTTACTTTAAATAATTCCTCTTTTTGTAAAATACTTTTTCTTTTCTGTAAAGAGGTTACGTCAAATATACGAATACATAACTATATTTTAATTCATCTATCTATTAGATAAACACATATTAATTTCAATGTCATTTTTAAATAATTACTTTCTTTGACTAAAATACCAGTTTTGGATAATTAATCGATATTTCAAAAATGAATTTGGATTCCAGTTTCCTAATATAAATTTTAATTTAAAATTTCGTATCTAAACAGATCTATTGTCTCATATACTTTATATTTTAAAAATATCATAAAAGAAATGCAGTCAATTATCTTAGACACTTTACATCCAGATATAATATATAGATATATAATTGCAATCAAGAATTCTCCCACTAACCAACAATCACGAGGTTGTCTCATCAGCAACCGACAAGGCTAACATGCTCAAACTCCACACTGAACCCTTCCAACCACCCCCTTGCTGATTTTCTACAACAAATGCCTTAATGAAGCTTGCTTTCCGGGCTGTTGGAAAACTGCTTTTGTTGTACCAGTATTCAAGAATTCTGGCAAAAGGACTGACCCATCAAATTATCGCTCCATTAGCCTCCTCCCACTTTTTGCCAAACTATTTGAGACCTTAATTAACCATGCTCTAGTCCATCACCTTACAGATGCTAAACTTCTGACTGACAAACAATATGGATTTAGACAAGTCCGTTCCACAGCAGACATCCTAACTGCAATCTCTGAAAGTATATACCATTCACTGGACAAAGCGGGGGAGGGCAGAGCGGTAGCTCTAGATATATCTAAGGCTTTTGACAGGGTATGGCATGAGGGTCTCCTCAGGAAAATTTGATCATACGGTATCACTGGTAGAATACTTAACATAATTAAATCCTTCTTAGATAAGAGAAACATCCAGGTTGTCTTCGACGGTCGTACATCTAAACAATATGATATAAATGCGGGGGTGCCTAAGGGGTCTATCCTTAGACCTCTATTGTTCCTGATATTCATAAATAACCTCCCCGGCACAATTGCCTCTGAGATGGGTATATATGCTTATGACACTACACTCTATGGCAGGCACGACAGGGAGACGAATGAACACATTTCTAAAGAAATGGCAGAAACACTAGAGGTAGACCTCCAATCTGTGGTGGAATGGGGACAAAAGTGGTTGGTCGCGTTCAATGCTGCCAAGACTAAACAAGTTTCATTCAATAATTACAAGAAACCCTCTCTACCACCTATAGCAATGGCCAACGACTCTTTATCTGAGAGTACATCTTTTAAACTCCTTGGTCTAACGTTCACAGGAAACATGAGTTGGAACAATTACATTGAAAGCATTGCCAGGGCCGCTGCAAGAAAGGTAAGCTCTCTCTACCATGTTAGACAACTACTAACACCCGAAAGTATCCTGTACGTCTATAAGGCCACCATTTGCTCATGTATAGAGTATTGCTGTCACATCTGGGCTGGTGCATCTGCTACTAGCCTCTCGCTCCTTGACAAGGTTCAAAAGAGAGTCGCAAACCTGCTAGGCCATTAACTGGCGTCTAAGCTTCAGCCTGTGTCCCATCGACGAAATGTTTCATCCCTCTGCCTTTTCTACAAGTATTTTAGTGGTGAATGCTCTGACGAAGTGCAATCACTTGTGCCCCCACGACGTGAGCACCCTCGACAAACCCGACAGGCTGCTAAATCCCACCCCCACTCTGCAGAGATCCCTAGATGTAAAAGATGTTTTTACTCCAATAGTTTCTTCTCCAGAACCGCTAGACTCTGGAATACCATTCTATGTCCCGGCTTCCCCAACAGTACCGACGTGTAGAAGTTCAAGTGTAACGTAACCGACATCTTGCAGCCCAAATCCCTACATAGTAGCCCAGTAGTTGTTGCCCCTGATAGTAGCCCCCTACACCAAAGTTTCAATTTGCCTTGTGTAGGGTGAAAATGTAATTAAAAAAAAATATATAAAATAATAAAAAGAGAAAATTTTACACCAGAAAATAAAAAGAAAAAAATTATTCATCCTCGAAAGCATCTAACGAAAATCCGGCCAACTCCTTAAATTGTCGTCTACAAGTATTTACAATAAAAAACCGGTAGGAAACCCAAATCAATCAATACAAAGTTGACACGGAAACAGTCATCTAAATATAACAAGAATTTGTTGAAAAACAATAATTCTTATCAAGTTTCTATTCATACATCGCGCGACGGTAAAATGTCAAGCGGCAGTTATCAACTCATTACAATATTGTAAGTATATTTCTATTCGTTTTATATTTAATTCAGACATCATCCAACACTAGAACATATTATTAATATTTAATTATGATAAGACGAAGAGTTACACTATAAATAGTGAATAGCAGGGATTGGTTTAACAAATTGTTATAATCTGCAATAACCGGTTTACCTATAAAAGGAAATACTACTTTCTTGGGAACCTTATGTTTTATTCGATTTCGAATTTTTCCCCTATTTATTGGAAATATCTATTAAAAGTAGAATAAGTAACAACTCATCTGATGAAGTAACTTTACATGATTGCAAAGCTATTCATAATACAGCACTTAAAATAGGGGGTATAAGGACATGGATATAAAATATAAAGTAACTAATGCTAGCAGAAATAGGTCTAGAAATCATAATAGGAAGGCGATTCGGTTCACCCACCCCTTTAATATTATGCTGAAAACAAAACTTGGTACAACATTTTTACAACTTATTAACAATCATTTCCCACCAAATAATATATTACATGAAATATTTAATAAAATACATTAAATTAAGTTATAGCTGTGGTGACAACTTGGAAAGAATTATAAAAAGGCATAATGGAAGAATCTTAAGGATGACTAATAGAGAAAGTCTAAATACTAGTGATAACACGGCTGTGAATAAATGTAACTGCCCAAATGCTGAGGAATGCCCAATAAATGTATTTCTAACCTCATCAGGGGTATACCAGGCTAGGATATTCCCAGTAGAGAACCCAAGGGATGAAAGATTCTACATAGGTAGTACCCAAATGCCTTTCAAAAATAGATTCTATGGACATACACGTTCGATGTATAATCAAACGTATGAAAAGGGCACTTCCTTATCATTATTCTACTGGAAATTAGTTAGAGAAAATAAAAGACCTAGAATAGAATGGAAGATTATTAGAAGGGCTAATACTTGCCACTCATTAAACTTACCATTACGTCCATTATGCTTATCAGACAAATCTTGAGATAACTAGGTTTAAGTATAGGGATAAACTATTCAATGTTAAACAAGAAACTGCTATATCCTGCAAACATTTCAGAATACACGCACTTAAAGAACTCTAAATTAGAAGATCAGAACAACTATGCTACAACTATCCTCCATCCAATAACCTCCCCCAAAAGAGGATAAATGAGATCGTAACTATGATCATACCCGTATAGTTTACATAAGTCGCTTAATATTCTACTTTCTCAGGCAGTTATAATATTACTAACCTAAATAAATGGCTGCATGAAAGTATATTTGAACAAAACGAGTAATAGAGTGTTTAGGTGAACCTCGTAATAATGTATGCATGTGGATATTTTTGGGTGTGCGCATGTATGTTTATATGGCATGTATATATATATATATATATATATATATATATATATATATATATATACGTTGGTAGAAAAATAATAGATAAATAGATAAATAGATAAAAAGTACAAAAATGAAAAGTGAAAGAGGAGAAAGGGAAATAAATAAATAGGGGGAATGAATAAAAATGAAGGTAAGTACTTATATATAAGCGTTTATACTCCGTTTGTATAACCTAAATACTCTGCTTTTTTCATATGTTATTTTATATTATTGTTATATCGTTATATATCTTATGCATATCTGTGTAACCCTCGAATGAGTGCTTGCTAAATATGAGGATATACCTATGGACTTCAAGCTGAATTACCCATAAATGTTTACGTAGGATACATTTTTACGTAGTAAGAAAACGTGCAACTTATGAAAAACTGACAAGCGGATGGGGGCGGGTAATATAACTATGCGTGTGGGGTTTGATAGAAAAGAGAATTATGTAGTGAATAAGTTCATTTCTATTTCAATTTTGGATGTATCATTTGGTGGCAGTGTATATATATATATATATATATATATATATATATATATATATATAAACATATACATATATGTCTTTATTTTGTGTAAATATGTATGTATAAGTGCATTTATGTATGTGTATGCATGTGTATGTATATATGTGTGTAAATGTGTATGTGTGTATGTATATAAATGTATATGTATATATAGGCTGTCTCGTGTACGATGATTGTAATAATGTATATTACAAGAAGGTATGCATGTATGTTATTATGTATATATATATATAAGCCCGTGGGGACTATAGTGTTACGTTGTTTCATATAAAAGTGATTACCACACTACTGAAGTAAAAGGGTACCTTATTATTATTAATTTTTTTTTTTTGCATTTGAGCATGTATTGCTGTGTTTTTATGCGTTGTGAGTGAGCGGGTATCTGTGTGTCCATGCGTGTGTATGTATGTGGGTATATGCGTGAGTCTATGTTTGTGTCTATATGTATATGTGTCTCGTATAGGTCTGTGGAGCTTTGGGGACACGTGTGGATGGGGATGTGTGACCGCGCCTGCTGATGGTCTGAATGTGTGTGCTTGTGTTGTGGGTATGCTGGTGTGCGTGTGCGTGTGTGTATATGTATGTGTGTATGTATATGTGCATGTGTTCGTATATGCGTCTTTGTGTTTTATATATATATATATTTATATATATATATATATTATGTATGCATGTATGTATATGTCAGGTCATGTCATGTGCTACTAGTACCATGTAACCCAGTACTACCTGCCTCATGGTTGGGTCACCGTCCACTAAAATAGTTCCCCCACCAGACTTCTTTGGTGAGGAGGGTGGCTAGTCTCCCTGAAGGATTAAAAACAAGACCTTCCAAAGGGCGAATGAACTCTTTTTCCTGGGTCAACGGCCAACTAGCAACGTGTGTATTTGTGTGTGTGTGTATGTGTATTGGGGTGGAGAGAGCTCCCGTAAGCCATGGTGAAGGCAACCTTTCTAGGAGAAGCAAATCTCTGATTTAATAAAATCATAAAACGGAAGACCATTACCCGCATTAAGCTTGTCTACAGTTTAATTTCTTGCTGGCTATCTTGCTCTTGCTTGTTGCTGGATCTCAACAATTTGAACCGAGAGAGAGACTTAGCTGTCGTAAAAAGCTAAGATTCTGTAACATCATATTTGTAGAGATACTCACTCCTGGATTTTAAATGTCTGAGGGAGTGGCACTCGTCTGACAAGACGTTGTAATAATCATCAATCATCATGTGTGTATATATGTGTTTTATTGGGACGTGTGTCCGGTTAGGGTCCAAACGTTTTGGGGTTCCCAATCGATACTCTTATTATTGTTATTATTATTGATATTGGTTGTGTCATTAATATTATCAATGTTATAATAATTATTATTAAGATTTTTTGTGGGATTAATATTAGTTTTGATATAATAACAGTCATGATGCATGGTATCCAGCTGTGTAAATGGATGTCTGTGTTTGAGGGTCCGTGCATTGATATAACTGCGTATGTAGGTATAGATGTAAACATGTTATAATTGTAGGTGAGCATTATATGTCTATGTATGTGTATATGTGTGTATGTGTATATAAAAGATGGGATAGATAAACTTAAAAAGGGAATATAAAAAAGAATAAACAGGGAAATAAAAAAAATAGATATTTATTATCTTCAAAGACCTCACTTGTCCTCTCCCCGCTCATAACCCCACCCATGTTACATTCTAACTTTGTAAACCAAATAAGAAAATGTTTTTGTTTGAAATATCAGTTCTCGACGATAATTCTTGGCCTGAAGACGTAATCCCCCAACGCGGGTGATTACAGAAACATGTATGCACATGTGTCGCCATCAATGTTTTTATAAATAAATTTCATATACCTGCTCTGTTCACTCTTTGAGCACTGTTTAGTAGACACATGTTGTTTTATTGGATGTACTTCTAGGAAACTAAACTCTACTGGCTATATATATATATATATATACATATATAAATATATATATATATATATATGTATATATATATATATGAATATACAAGAAGTAACCCCATTTACACATATAATGAATAAAACAATGATATAGTTAGGTTTGCTATGATCAGTTTTATTTAATTGCTATATAAAAAATATTTCAGTACTTAGCATTTCATCGTATTATTTGATAATTAGTGCTGGTCGAGATATCAATCTGCTAGGGACTGTCTGTTGGGCCAGCATCAATTTACACAATAATTTATGGAAACTGAACACTTATAATTGAAAAAAAAACGAGCTAAACAGAAAAGCAGTTATATATATAAAATAAAACTATCCAAATCTCAACTAAAATCTACTTATAAGTTTCAAAAAGCACACATTCTTACAGAGAAGCGTCTTACGAATCCAGCGAGTGTCAGATCGTCGGTTAAAATGTCGAAAGAGAGAAAAAAGGGGGTACAAAAATGGCCAATTGTTCTTCTTTCTTCTTTCTTCTTCTGCTTTCTTCTTTCTTTTGAGACGATGTATCTCGGTGTACGAACGGTTTCTGACAACAGTTCAAACATCAATCGACTGCTCTTTATACGGAGAAGTGCAGTGACCCATCGCTTTTTAGCTAACTCCATAATTAAATAAGATTACGTGTAATAACAAGTTTAAAACACTGTATACCCAACGTAGACAGACCACTTCGAACACGGAACTTCTCTCAAAAGGGACAGCTCCAAATAATACACCGGATGCTCACAGAAGTTCCAGTTTGCCAGTGGCCTATTTTTCTTGGACGCTGAATATTTGAGGTGAACGTTAAGGTTTTTTCTTTAAACAGTAACCCACCAGCGTTAATGAAACCACGAAACCTTTATCTCAGTTGATCAAAATTGTTATAAGAGTAACCTATCAGCAAGTACGACGTCAAAAAACAATGTTATAAAAACAAATAATTCTTCAGATTTTGGACTGTAAAATATGTACAAAATGTCAATGCTGTGACCAGGATTCGAACCTAGGTTAGCACGGCCGCAACGTGGGGTCCTAACCTCTAGACGATCACGGCTAACACTGACGTCTGTCGCTCTTGGCAGAAAGACACATGCCTACTGTCAAACTTGTAAAAGTGAGAAATTACTGTAAGAAAAAAAATGTAGGGAAAAATTCAAGATGGCGCCCGACTCTCTCTTTAACACGGTAAGATATCCTCAACACGGCACAAGAAGCAACAGCCACACGATTCCCCAGCCAACTCAATCGTCACTCCCCCACGTCTTTCCCCTCACCCGCTTTTATCGTCGTTCTAGGTCGGCTAAATTTGCATATTCCGAGAATTCGTGTGACTTTGCGAGACATCATACTTTACAAAAGACGGCGGTCGCCATCTTGGTCCCTCTTTTCTATTTTTGGTCGGTAACGCTGAGCTGGTCTCGAGGTAAGTCTTTTTCCCCTCATCCGTCTCTCCCACGTACCCACACAACACGCAAACACGCGGGCGCTTATCTCCTGGATGCACGTTACACTCCCCCCTGATCTGATGATCACATAGAGAGCACTGGGGGGGTGGCCTTTTAGTGCGTGTGCTTCTGCGAAGAGGTACATTCACTGTTTCAGATTCGGGCTCTGGATCTGGTTCCGCCTCATCAGATGAAGTATCGCTATCAGTCTCTGGAAGGGGCTCACTGAATCCGTGCATCGGCAGCTCATCGCTAGACGCTTCACTGCTTTCTTCTGTAGTTGTATGACGCACCTCGGTAGCTGGGCGAAGATCTCGCACATGTCGTGGGGTTCCATCGACCAAAACAGACTGCTGGCTAATCACTCCAGATATGTGTCCTCGCTTAAAAAAAATGGATGATAGGTGGCGAACAACATTTGCTGAATCCTGTCTGGTCATCTGCCGCCACACCGCAAATCTCGTAGGCCCGCAATCAATGAGAGTTAGAAAGGGCTTGCCACTGTAATGGGTAATATCCATGGCCAGCCGCTGCCACACACTCTCAACTTCCAAGCGACCCTTCTGCCATCGCTCTGGTGCAGGATCAATAGACTGGCAAGCCTCACAATTTCTGACGATCTGTCTGACATCCATCTTGGTCACTGCTGGGTATGCACGCCTCACAAAATAAAGGGTCCTCTTGATACCCGGATGTCCGCTCTGTGCATGAATTTTTTGTATTTGACATGGGTCGATTGCAACTGCACAAGATCGAGCAGTAATCTCCATTCCCATCTTCGCGGCTTCATACCATTTGTGAGGTACACGGGTCAGTTGGTCAGCACGATTACAATGTGATGGCACCAGAGTGACGCTCAGTGATAGCCCATACTCAGATACCAGGTTTTTTAGCGTGTCTAGCCTTCTCCGTATTAACATTTCGCTTGCTGCCTTGGTACGGATTCGTGTCCGTCCTGAAAGTGTGTCAGACACCCAGTGGTAGACACAGAGAGAATCTGTGTACAAGGTCAACTTCTTAGACTGCCATTGCAGGGCCAGATTTACCCCCTTTACAACAGCGTCCAGCTCTGCCAGGTTGATATGCTGAGAATCTGTTACGGGCCGCAGCCAACACATTTCCCATTGCTTGCAGGGTTCTGATTCGGAATCTCCCGAGCGCCAATCTGGCCTGTCTGTGTCGCCATCACAACTGGTTCCCCCAGGTCCTCCTCATCTTTGATGATGGCTCGAGCACGTTCCATCAAGTGTTCCATGGTCGTTGTTGAAACGCTGGTTGAGGCTCTCAGTAGCTGCTTCACCCGAGTGGGAAGGCCCGCCACAAACGCGTACGCAAGCGTCCGCTCCGACACCCCTCCACCGAACAGAACTGCAAGTTTCTTTAACTCAGCGAAGAAAACGTCCACGCTTTCCTCCGGTAGAAGTTTTCGGGAAGCAAATTTTTCATAGGCCGTACAAGGATCCATGGCAAATGCCTTGTACAGCGCAGCTTTAATTGCGGTGACATCTCCCTTTTCGGCAGCACTGAGTTGCTGATATACACTCAAGGCACCCCCAGCCAATCTCAGGGGAATTACAGTGTGTACCCTTTTCACCTCACAAAGGTCGCACGTCAGCTCGACCCTTTCAACCCAGTCGACGATGGACGTGGACCCGTCAAACTCGGGTATGAGCTTTAAGTCAAATTTCGACTCGGTCATAGTCCTAGAGGCCAAATGGCCGAAATAGCTTGTAAAAGTGAGAAATTACTGTAAGAAAAAAAATGTAGGGAAAAATTCAAGATGGCGCCCGACTCTCTCTTTAACACGGTAAGATATCCTCAACACGGCACAAGAAGCAACAGCCACACGATTCCCCAGCCAACTCAATCGTCACTCCCCCACGTCTTTCCCCTCACCCGCTTTTATCGTCGTTCTAGGTCGGCTAAATTTGCATATTCCGAGAATTCGTGTGACTTTGCGAGACATCATACTTTACAAAAGACGGCGGTCGCCATCTTGGTCCCTCTTTTCTATTTTTGGTCGGTAACGCTGAGCTGGTCTCGAGGTAAGTCTTTTTCCCCTCATCCGTCTCTCCCACGTACCCACACAACACGCAAACACGCGGGCGCTTATCTCCTGGATGCACGTTACAAAACTATTGAAAAATAAGGAGGAAACTTGAAATTCTCACGCATGCGCAAAAATACACTATAGCAACCATTGTTAAATGCAGCTGAATCTCTTCGCTCGCTAAGAAAAGTAGACAAGACCAGTTCTTCTAAGAACTCACCAAACGCCAAAGGAAATAAGTTAAATTAACCGCAAAAGAAACTGCAAGAAAGTCATCTTCTAAGAACTCACTGGAAGCTGACCAAAAAGAATCAGAATTCAAGCCCTAGCCACAAAAATAACTAGATATTGTAGCTACTATACACAATCTACTAATAAAAACAAGTTAGTTTTCTAAAATAAACTACAATAAATTAACCAAGTAACCTCACACTGTCACTGATTAGGACTTCATATAAAGATAACAACTACACTATTGGTGTATATACCGTTCCACACTGTACACTGTATATATATATATATATATATATATATATATATATATATATATATATATATATATATATGTGGGGGGGTAAATACTTAAAAAACTTTTAATTGTGATTTTCCTGACTTTAGCAAACAAGGTGTAAACAATAATAACTATTTGCTTATATTTTCTCCTCTGAAGAGTTGGTAGACATCGAACTCCTATAGGATAACGAGTTATAATAATAATTATAATATATTTCAACTGCATTCTTTGTCTTAGAACAGAAGTCGTTGCACACACTTTATGCAACTTCTACTCCGATAGATCTACTAGTCTTATAGAAATGTCAAAGTTGTTTAGGATTTTCGATCATACAATATATTCTGTCGTGTCTTGAGTGCAATAAACAAGAGACTAGCATAAATTTCATCACAACCTTTTTACTAAGACCCGATTGTATGTAATTTAGAAACGTTTATGCACACCATTAGAATCTAGATGAAAAGTCACAGTGAACATATCATGGATAAATATCAAATCAATTGCTGTGGATATGGAAACTAATTTCCTTGGAAAATGGAAATGTCACACACAATGCAACGATCAAGCAATATGATGTCTATCTGTGACCGGTGAGACAGGTGCGTGATATATTCTTTCGATGGCAAAGGAGGTGAATCTGCTGGTCACCGAGCAATTTTTATCCAGCGCCTACTCCGATTACATAATGTATACGGATATAATGTACACACACACACACGCATACACGCATACATACATGCGCACACGCACACATGTGTATATATGTACAGAAACATATGCACACACATACACACGCACATTAGACAGAACGAGAGTGGTGTAGTTTTCTTGTTACTTTAACCAATGTGTATTTATAAAATTCTACTGTAAATATGCAAAAAGATTTTTCTTAGTATTGTTTCGTTCTGGGGGTTTCGAAGGCAATCACTGAATTGTATACTCTATTTTTATAGCGAGAACTTTGCCACGTAAAGTACATTGTAGTTTAAATATTTACTTTTAATTCATAATTTAATTATTAAAGATTTTACCTTGATTGTATGTCTTATTGAAGCTGCTACGACTTACCGATCCCTGCAAAATCGGTTATATTTATCCTCATAATTAAGTACTTATATGATCTATTAAATTGTATTTGCGTTAATTTGTTTAATGGTCCGGGCGAGATAAAAGACTGTTCTCCCGAAAGGTAAATATATTGTTTTGTAAGATATAAATACCAAAATTAATAATGATCAGTTTATTTCTTTAGCAAAGTTGGTGAGAACCTGTATAGACAAGACATCTCAGCAAATGAAATTAGTGTACGAATAAAAAGAACAATATGCTAGATACGTTACTCATTGAGTTAGCGAAAATAACTAGTTCAAATAAGATCATAAATAGCATAAATGATTATGAACACAGAATCATTCGATCTATAGTTGAATGCACTACCACTAAGATACATCTCCATATAATATTTTTTTTCTTAGAAGAAATGATATGATGACATTTTATTATTTGACTTTGCTGGTGTTACGAAAATATCCACTTGTAAAAAAATATTTTTCATCTATAAGAGAGAGAGAGTGAGAGAGAGAGAGACACTATTTTTTAAATCGAAAATATTTACGATTATCAATTCTTCTCGGATGAAAACCTGTAAAAATCATATTATGTATACTGCAAGAGCTAAATTACCTTTGTGTGAAAGTTTCAAAAGATATGCATAGCCGTTAGTAAGGTAGAAACTTCCACATATCACCAAAATGAATTTACACACACACACACACACACACACACACACACATATATATATGCATATATATATATATACACATATATACATGTATACACATATAAAGATACATATATTTATATATATATATATAACTACTTCATTTACTCACATAAAATTAATATACGAAAGTATAGATTTATGCATAAACATTAAGTATTTACTTCAAAAGTGCTCAATCCGAAGGTAGAGCTAGTTAGTAATTTATAAAATATATATGGCGATTAAGCTACACTGAATATTCGGCGTTTCATCCACTCCAGGATTCGTCAGGCTTATGCGCGAATTCTGTGGTTGTTTCCCGTTTTTATATGGTCCTCTTCTGTGTAGGATTTTAGTTAGCCAATCAGCTTTCTAGTATCCACACCGCCCCTTCCTATCAGCTAATGGGCATGCATTTTATCGAACAAAGGATATGTTTTAGAACTAGGTTAGTGGTTTAAGGCAGACCTTTTCCTTTTTTTTACAGTTTTATATATATATAAATGTACATATGTGTACATACATATATGCACATATATATATATATATATACATACATATATGTGTGATCATTTATGTATATTTATGTTTATTTAATTTATTTATTTGTTTATTTTCTATAGTTTTTGTTAGTTTACATACAGAATACGCCATGGCTTTTAATTTACCTCCAGTTATATCCGTACTGTACTGGACCTACATCTTAACCCTCCTGTAATCTAAAATATACAGTGACTGGGCAAAATTCTTAGCTCAATTCCTAATGCCTACTCACACTGTAACGTTATTATGTACCTAAGCTTCCATATAAATTTTTAAAAATGTAAAAATCTAAAGGTAAAAGTCTTAATTCACACTAACGCCTTTCTAACAAGTTTGCTCACATTGTTATTTCCACTGCATGAGTTTTTTTTCCTTAGTAACAATGAAATAGCAATGCCCCTAGATCCCTTTCAGGAGTGTAACTATTCATTAGATATATAACCTCTACAAACTAACCCTGTAAAATTAACTAACCAGGCGGGGTCGCAGGAATACCTGGATTAGGACACAGGCGCGGAGCAAACCCCCTCAGGGCTGAGACCCATTATATCTTCCCAGATCATCCGTCTAGAAGAAGGAAAGCTCTGAAACTAAACCTTAGGGGATGGAGCATTCTCCAGTCTTGGAGGACAACCTTCCTAGAGCTGGTGACTCAAACAAATTACCTGTCTGCAAACCTAAACTTCTTAAGGAGTAAATAGACTCTGTCTATCGCCAGCTCCGATACTCCTTCTTTGCCTATTAGACAGGCGAAGAGACGCTATGACAGTGATGTGACAAAACACTCAGTGGTAGATCTTTTTTCTTGTCTAGGGCAATGAACGCCGTTTTCCCCACTCCCGACACATCCCATCCCTAAAAACTGCGTACTTGGGAGTGCTTTAGTACCACATATGGGTGTGCAATTAGATTGGGTTGACCTTCTTCTGGTGGATTGAGGGTATCGGATTGACGGTTTCTGGTTGCTGTTTCCGACTGGTAGTCCAGGAGCCCTAACTCTTTGGTAGCGCTTAGAGCGGCGGCTCCAACAACAGTTGTATAATATTGAGATATTTGTAGTGTCATGTCGCGCATAGAAAGGAACCCTGCACTCATCCCCGATGGGCTTTCCTGAGGCCACATTCCTAGTTGAAGAAAGGTCAGCTGATGGTCTAATTGTGTTGCATGTCTGATACCCTACATAACCCCTTGTTCAGCTCCCCCTTACCTAACTGAAACTCTTTAAAAATATGATTACAGTACAATAAAAAATGCTTAAAACCAGACTTAGGGACATACAAATCCAACTTGCTTCCTCCCTTGAGGTTTGCATTCACGAACATCCGTGGGCTTAGAACTAATTTAGCTGATGTTGAAG
>NC_136490.1:108051792-108084292 GCF_053919585.1 Euprymna scolopes
CGAAGCGCAGAAATTCGGAACTCGTGATTTCAGGCAAATCTATAATAGTGTAGTAAATAATTTGCAATCACCGCCAACCCCATTATCAAGCAATCTTGAATGTATTTGCACGACGATCGAAACCGTTGGTTTGCCTCCAACTCTACTTTGGACCCAGCAAACCAGCCCCTCGCAGATTTTCTTCTGCGGAGAAAAACAATTGATGATCTGAAACTTACCCCATTTAAAGTACGTTATATCATAAAAAACCTAGACACCTCAAAATCATGTGGATCTGTACTATTAAAAAAATAGCATGTACCATCTAAAAAGGGCTCGATTAGGTTGCTCCGATTCTCTCTAAAATTTTCCACAAATGTCTTAACGAATCTTGCTTTCCTGAGTGCTGGAAAATAGTTTATGTGTTACCAGTTTTCAAGAATTCTGGCGAAAGTACAGATCCATTAAATTATCGCCCCATTAGCCTCCTACCTCTTTTCTCCAAAATATTTGTCCATAATTAACCACGCTCTAACCCACCACCTCAAAGCTGCTAAAATTCTGTCCGACCAACAGTATGCGTTAGGCAAGCCCGTTTTATGAAGATATCTTAACTGTAATCTCTGAACATATATACCATGCACAGGAAAAAGAAGGGGAGGCTTAAACACTAGTCCTAGACATATCTAAAACCTTCTACTGGATATTGCACGGTGGTCTTCTCATGAAAATCAGATCCTATGTTATTACTGCACGAATGTTTAACATAATTAAATCCTCCTTATATAAGAGTAGCATCTAGGTTGTCATCGATTGCCGTATGCTATTGCAATATACTATCAATAAAGGTGTACTTCGATCTTTTTACCTTAATGATTCCCGATATTTATAAATGACCTACCAGATAAAATTGTCTTTGAGATGGGTGTATTTGCTGATGACACCACCCTGTATAACATACATAAGGGGGAAGACGAATGAACATGTATCCAAGGCAATAGCAGAAAAGGCGAAGGAAGACTTCCAGTCTGTAGTGGAAGGGGGACAAAAATGGATGCTTGATTGATGTAAGCTGGCCCAAAAGCAGAAACATTCTATATATTTCTGAGCCATTTTTTAAAGTTTAAAACAGACTTTAATTTAAACATTTTTTAAAGGTTAAAACAGACTGTTCTCAGGTTTAGTTTTCATGTGAAAATCAGGCTTTAGTAAGGGTGTATTCTAATGCATGCTGTAGCTGTTCCCTTGAACATGAAATCATAAAATTGGTCAGTCATCGCACAATATGTATAGCAACAACATACTGAATTTTGAAGAAACTACGGCAATTTTAAATGCAAGGACACAATAAGTACAGAAACGAATTTAAGGCACCTCGTACACAACGATTCATATATTTGACAGAAGGATTCCTAAGTTCGATTAGACAAACCTGGATAATCTTAATAGTCACATTAGCCTCAACGTGAAATTGTGACGAAATAGGAGAACAACAGTCCGAATAATTAAAGAAACAAAATATATATTTTGAGATGTTTTCAAAAGTGGACACCTTTTTGATTCGCTATTTTATGCTAAACAAGCAGGCCGCCCGGCATTGCCCGGTCGTAAAAACGCTTAAATATGTTATTCTGATTTATGCAGATGTCGTATTTACTATTTACATTGAGCGAGGCACTTAAACCATTAAAAAAATAAAGGTAACCTAAGTGTATAAGCACCATTTTTTTTTGCTTCAATTTATTTGTTTGTTGAATTTGACCTCCAAAAATAAATAAATAAAAATAACAAAGAATACAAAACTTATAAAAAAGGGTGTCGTAAACTTTAAGTAAACTTGAAAATAACATTTATTAATAGCTCGGATTCCATTTTTACTTTCACCAATTTTCTTGTTAATAATTACATAATCTTCGGCAAAAAAAATATTCATCCAAAAACACAAAACAAAATAATAACAGCTAAAATCATAATGAAAAAAATGGTGCAGCTTAGATAAGTTGGTCCGGAAGATGAGCCTCGTTCTGACATTTGGAAAATTGAGGTTAACATCCGGTGAAGCTACCGAAAAGTAACCCTGTTGAATGAAGATGGATATAAACAATATATTTAAAATTAATTTCTTACTTTTACTTCAAAACAAAATGTAAGCGTGTATAAACAAAATATTTTAGAAAATAATTTCTTAATTTTAAATAAAAATTGATTATAAAGAATTTTAGTAAATAATTATTGAAAAAGATTGCAAAGTGTTTACATAGCTGGTTCTTTGGGATAAAAGGGGCGCCTGAAACCTCCCTTCCCAAACGAAAAAAAAACAAACTTTAGTGGTTTTACTATTTTAGAGCGATGTTTTTAACTTTGAAAGACAAGTAGTGGCTAGATAACATAGAACAAGTGCGCATGGCGGAAATTCTTCAAAGTTTAAATGTATTGTAATGCTTTTATGGTGGTCGAAAAGTTTTTAAGCTGCCATATTACTTCCTATTTATTTGCCTCCCCACGCGGGCAGAGTTAGACACCAGGTCGGTTTTAACGTAGAGAAGCATTTATTACTAAAAAAACAACATGTAAAATCAAATTAAGTTGAAAGAAAACAAAAATAAACAAATTCAAAGAATAAAAGAAAGAAAAAATCAAAGAAATTTCGGAACTCATTAAGATAAATGAAGATTAACTTTAAAAGAGTTCATAAAATTCTTGTACATCATATTAAATATGTTATGAAAAGTTCTGTTCTAAAATTTTAGACAGAAAACAAACAGTTCTACTTAAAAATATAAGAGAATGGTATAGAAAGAATAGTAAATCCAAGGTATTTTTTAAGGATGCGATTCCGATTTCAACCAAAATACACGATTCCTACGGTTAACGATTCCGATTCCAATTAATCGTTCCACCAATAATATATATATATATATATATATATATATATATATATATATATATATATATATATATATATATATATATATATGGTAAAACTGGTAATTAGTAAAAACCTGAAGAGAGTGTTCAATACTCTTGCAGAGCAAATATTTGTTTTTTATCATGGTGTTATCTGTTTGGTTACGTAGGTTTCAGATGGTGGAACATGTTTACGATCAAACAGCCTCGCCAGACCTTACAGAAGTGGTTGTTTGTATTAGGAAGAAGTGTATTAGAAGAAATACGAAAAAGGGGGTGAGGTAGGAGATAATAAGTGGGGGAGGGATACACGTATTGGCAATATTTCAGTATTGGGGGTTAAGATACATTAGAATGTTTTGTTTATGTGGGGGTAGCATATTCAGGCAGGCGTGGGTGGAGATATATGGATATAGGGAAGGGGAGGTGAAAAGAGGATGGTAAAGAAAAGGAAAAAAAAGGGGGGGGGTAAAGTTGGATGGGGGGGAGTTTCAATTTTTAGATTTTAAATTTTAATTGTTCAGCAAGGTATATTAAGTAGATAAGAGAGAAAGGGAGACCGAGAGGGAAAGAGAAAGGGAAAGAGAGGAATAGGGAGAGAGGGAAAGTGCAGGTTTCATTTAAATAAATGTATATAATTCATATTTGTTTAATATTTTCATTAAATGATCTATTTACTAAAACTTTGTATTGGAACTAGGCACATTCTTAAAATTTACATGTTGGATATTCGCACTTTGGTTTCGATACTCTAGAAGATTAGTTTTAATTCCCTAATTGTGCGCTAAATAATTGAAACAAGATAAAAAATGAAAATATATAAGGGATGTTTATTGTATACGTCGTCCGATAAAAGGGTGTTTCTTTGTTTACTGTAGTGAAATCCAACAGCTGAAAAGTTAATTTTTAATTAAAAAACAATGATATTTTTGTCAAATTCAACAATAAGCAATTTTATTTCCTTAAATGGCATGTCATAATTAGTTGAGCATTTCTAAAATATTACATAAAATATATATTTCCATAATTCAACGAAAAAAATAATTTCTGCCATGTTTGTTTTATACACGACATGTGACGTCAACACACAGGAAATAGGAAAAATTAATAATTTCTTCGGAAAATATTTTCGTTAATAACTAATCTACTATTTTATCCTTTTTCGTAATTTGTTATATTTTTACGAAATTGAAATTCAGTATATACCATTGGTTTCACTTAAGAATCAATATTTCAATGTACAGATTTCGCTATAATAAGGAAGAACCACCAAAAAACTTTACGAATATTCTCAGTTACATTTATTAAATTTAAAAGCAAGAATGTGCGAAAATAAGCATACTTTTTTCAAACTGTTTTCATTTTATAAAACTTATATTACAGCATATTATTTGTCCCTTTTTTTCCTTCTCAAGTATCATTGGTTTCGCATTTTCCCTACTCTATATATGCGATATACACCGCAGGAAACTTCAGTGTAGTAGAGTTTCTTTCCTAAAAATGTTGAACAAAATGTATTGGTCTGCTTACCGACTGACTATACCATGCTTGTAATTAAATCCAATGTGAATAATTTTGTATTGTTCCATGTCATATAATCTAGCTGGTTTATCAAAGCTCCACATTAATAATCTTATTTTCTCAACACTTAATAGACACTTGACACTTCCAAGCTTTGATAAGTTTTAACTTATGTACAAAGTTATAAAAAACGTATTTTCCTTTTTTAAAATAGCTAAATCTATCTATATATCTATAAAAGTGAAAATGTATGTGTGTGTGTCTGTCTGTGTCTGTAGATTTCCCTACTAAATAATGAGATTTTAAATAAGAGTTATTGCGATTTAGAAACATATTTTAATCAGTTGTCGGCCAGAAATATGGCTGTTAAGGGGTCAGAGTTTAACGATTGGACCTTTCAGAACTCAACCAAACTCCTCCGCCAATTTCGGGGTTAAAAACTTGAAATTTTTGATATAGGTTACTCGGACAGGGATCTTACTTTATAATTTGATTTTATTCCAAAAGGGATCATGATTTTGGTCAATGCGGTGTCTACCAAATTACTAAGCTAATTTTGGTCTAAACATTTTAAATTTTACATAAAGTATAATCAGACATAGAGCAAGCTTTTTAATAGGTTTTATGCTGAGAATTTTGCTACCAAGGTGTCAAGGTTTCAAAGATTTTACCTTTGCGGTCTCTAAAAAATTATTAAGCGAATTTTGTGTCAAAACATTTAAAATTTTACATAAAGGATAATCAGATATGCAGCAAACTTTTTAATACATTTTGGGGCGAAAATTTTGCTTCTAAGAAGTCAAAGTTGACAGAAATTACCTTTTGCAGACTCTACTAAACTCTTCCGCAAAGTTTGGGTATGAATGCTTGAAATTTTAGATGTAGGTTACTTGGACATGGGTAAAACATTTTAATTTTATTTGAGCCCAAATCAACAAATGTTAAAGGTCAAAATTCGGGTCAAATGAAATAAAATTGACTTCTGCGGTCTCTACCAACTTTTCTATATTGTTGTTAAGGAAGACAATTGTATAGAAAGGCATTACTGCACATATGCACATTTTTAATATATAGATATGCAAATAATATTATAAGAAGTACATAGGGTCCGAGCCCAAGCTGGGCTTAACTGCTAGTAGTAATCTACTATGCTTATTATTTGTTATTGTTGTAAATGCAAATAATATAATGTGTAACTCAAGAGTATTTTTTTTATAATCATTATGCATATATATGTATATATATATACATATATATATATATATATATATATAGTAAGTTATTAAATATATATGACGATTAAACTACACTGAATATTTTGCGTTTCGTCCACTCTAGGACTCTTCAGGCTTATGCGCGAATTCTGTGGTTGTTTGTCGTTTTTATATGCGCACACAAACAACCACAGAATTTGCGCATAAGCCTGAAGAGTCATAGAGTAGATGAAACGCGGAATATCCAGTGTAGCTTAATCGCCGTATATATATTTTATAACTTACTAACTAGCTCTACCTACGTATTGAGCACTTTTGAAGTAAATACTTAAAGTTTACGCATAAATTTATACTTTCGTATATTAATTTTATGTGAGTAAATTGAGTAGTTATATATATATATATATATATATATATATATATATATATATATATATATATATATATATATAAGGAGAAAGGAAAGAAAAATTGATAATTGCGTGTGCATGACATAATAAGGGTTGATTTCGTACAAATGATATTGTGACGAATAGATACACGTTCCATACCATCGAAAGAATAAATCACGCATATGGCTCATCTGTCATAGATAAATATCATATTGCTTGATGGTTGTATTGGGTGTAACATTTCTTTTTTTTTTTTCCAAAGAAGTCATTTTGAGATATAGAGCGATTAAATTTTTATTTATCTATGATATAAACGAAATAATCTGATTGTTATTGGCCAGATATTATTGTAAAATAGATTAATGCTAAACAATATATAGTTTTACGTAGTACGAAGCCTTATAATATATTTAGAGACATAGCATATTTCCATTTACAGAATCTGTACGAATTCTAACTGAATGATTATGTGATGGTCATTTGAAAGGTAAATCCTCTTATCTTATTAACTAAACAAATTTAAAAAGCTACGAATACGAGAGTAATACAATTAAAACCGGAAATTACACCATAACACAAGCATTTATTTATTTTTTACATATTCACCTCCCTTGTTTCTGTACGTTAGTGAGGAGTTTAATGACACATCTCTTTTTTTTGACCAGATTTGCCTTATTAGAATCTGAGATCGTCAATATCTGCAACAATGAGATGAAACGCTTAAGTCATTAATGCACACACGTTCTAATACATTCGAGCGGATTAAAAATATAAGAGACATTACTTGTACATATATAATTTGTCAATCTCTCTCTCTCTCTCTCTCTCTATATATATATATATATATATATATACATATATATATATACATATATATATATATATATATATATATATGTACTTAGGGTGTTAGAACAAGAGCAGAGTATATTTTAATGTATTAGTAAATTCATTAATACAATTAAAACAAAAGAAAAGAAAACAGTGCTCCTGGTAATGTAGATATATAATAAACTCGATCGGCATGTATATCCTAGAACTATTTTAATATTAAGTAAGATGATTGATAATTTATAATTAAAATAAAAAAATAAAAAATCGGTTTCATAAGGAAGAACAGTTCCTTATGAATCCGATTTTTAATTTTTTATTTTAATTATAAATTATCAGTCATCTTACTTAATCTTCTATGATATAAAGCTGAACGTCTGTGTGTGTGCGTGCGTGTGTGTGTGTGTGTGTGTGTGTTGTCACGATAGGCTCCCATATGGTTGACTATTTTAAAAAGCTGATTAAATATAATGATAGAAGATGTATCGAGGATCAGGAATGGGTATGTTTGATCTGGCAGAACCGTGGTTCATAAAAATTGTGGGGTCTGCGTTTGCGCCTGGCCCCCATAGTATGGAAATAAAAAATGAACAAAAAAACACGTTTACAAGTGTTTTTGATATAGATGTACATAAGAATACTTTGATAATTACGTTGCAACTTACATAGGGATGGTATAATAAAATAGTGGGGTCTGCGTTCGTTCCTGTACTCCATGTAAATATGGCACTTTAACACTTTAACAAAGACATTTCATATCTATTTGCGTAAGTATACTTTGATAATTATGATTCAGTATGAAGAAATATTGTATAATAAAATAATTGAGTGTTCGTTCGCGCCTGACCTCCAAGAATGGAATTATGTCACAAAGTTTAACAAGGTTTTTTTTAACAGGGTTGAGGGTCCACAATACCTTAATTTCAATCTCAATTCACGTTAGCTTTTATTTATTGTTTTGAGTTGAATCATATTCACCTCATTAATTTACGTTCTTAATTAAGTAAACTCCCACCCAAAAGTCAGAACTTTAGAGAATTCTCGACATAAAATTTGCATAACGGTGTTTTTTTTCCTTTCCACTTGAACCTGGCACTTTTTCGAAAATAGATAAATAGATAAATAATAAAAAATAAGAACGTTACTTGTTATCGTGTCAAAAGAACGAAAAGATCCTACTCACGTGATCACGTGTCTTTTTAAAAACATTTACATAACCTTTTTATTTTTATGTATGTATCTGTCTAAGCTTTTTTGTCAGTGTACTAGAAGTAATTCAGTTGATTACAACCCTTTCTGAGTGTTCTTTATATTACAATAGTACAAGCCTGAATACGATGGTGCAATACTACACTGTTCAATACTGTTAGACTGAACCGAAGCTGTTCTGCTTGAAAATGGCGACATTTTCTTCTTATTCATATTCATATCGATTCTTTGCTTTAAAAAACAAAGTGATTGCGTGTTTACTTTTTTAATATCCCATTTTGCTGTTTCGGATTATTTTACTAAAGAACGTAAAGCTTCATTATATTTCAAGACAGTTTGTGTTTCTTTGTTTTTCGATATTTCGTCGATATTATTTATTAAGAGTGTTTAGCAGAAAAGCCAACAAACGACTACCCGAAAAAACAAATATACAAAAAATAAATGTTACCATAGTCAATAAAATTTCAGTTCATGTTTTTTTGTTTTGAAATAGTTTTTAATGTTCTTTACTTTAAATAATTTCAGCGAACCGAAATTAAAACAAAATTTGAGGCGATAACTACTCAAATGTTTTTTATATAAACCACACAACCCATAATCGAATATTCCTCCGGCTTAAAATAATGGAAAACATTCAAATATGTTTGTAAATATTCCATACGTTTACGAAACTCTCTTAAATTGTTAACACAGAATGCGCAGGTGCCCCTCCTTCAAGTTGAAAACGCGTCCCTCCATTTGAAAGTCGCTGCCATTTTGATTTTTTTTAAACCGGTTCGTGAATTTAAAAAAGAAATTTGCAAGCTACTTAAAAATACTAACCAATTAACTTTTCTACCATAAAAGTAAGTTTTATTGACTATGGTAACATTTAATTATTGTGTATATATTATTATATACATAGCATTTTCTCTTTGTAAGGAAACATAATTTTGTTGGTCACTCTTGGCTACGAATGGAAAGAAAGTCGATAAAAAAATATATTTGCGCGAAAATTATCTTTACTTTCATCATATTTTGCTTGGGGTAAAATGTTTGACTATCCAAACCTATCTCTGTACGACCCCCTCCTTTTCATAACTTATCATACTTTCATCAATCACAGTCCATTTTCTGTAGGCTGTTTTTGAACCCAGTCAACGACGGGTACTTTTGCTAGTATATATATCGATATATACAAAAGCGAAAATGTATGTATGTATGTATGTTTGTGTGTTTGCTAAAAACTTTTGACCGACGGAACAAAAATTCACAAACGTGATATCATATTAAAGCTCCATCCTCCGGACAACAAATATCGAAAGATAAGCCCAAAGTGGCCATCAAACGTGCGTCAACTGATCGATTTTATGCAGGGAGGTCTTCCCCCCAAAAGTTACATTTTAATGTTAAACATTACATATTTTTAAATCGATCTATAACTGCCCCCCAAAGTACGGGCGCCAACTCTTCTACATAAATTATACAAGGGGCCGTTTATTTTGGGTCAACTTTTATTTAAAACCCGCTGACTCATGTCACGTGATCTTGACGTCAACAAGCTCTAATGGGAGTCTGAATTTAAAATTTAAAAATGTTGTTAACGGTAAAAAAAAATTAACCCTCACACAAGCTAAACTATGCACTTCTACGCTATGACAACGTTACCAAAGTTATTAACACATTAAAAATAGGTAGATACGATAGTTAAACGAAACATAACAAGCAAAAAATGTGAAGTTAGAAAAAATACGCTCACAAAAAATATTTACGATCGAAGTTTTTACAAAAAAAAAGCTAGACGCCATTTTCTTTTTATTAACAGTCTTTAGAGTAAGGTAGACGAAGTGTGTGAGAGAGAGAGAGAGAGGGGGAGAGACACACATACACAAAAGCAAACAGAGAGAAAGACAGATGAAGAGAGATGTCTAGACAGGAAAGGAAATACGTAATTTAATAAACGCTAATGTGAAGTAAAAAAAAAATAAAATACTGCTACGTCATCTCGTAACGCTCCCGCGATGACCTCATTTAGTAGCTATCTGTCAATCAAACCTCTTTCACTCGCTTTATAAGCCTTATTTTAACACGATCATCAATTCATTTTACTCATAGCCTAGACAGTTAAGTGGTTGGAGTTTGTTTCACCTCCGCGTCAAGGCTCCCGGGTTCAATCCAGCCTCACGATCAAAACTATTTTTTTTCTTTTACATCTTTAGACACGCGGGCAACGTTTCTTTATTTTGTTTACTTCGCTTATTCTTTAGTTTACTTCCCCCCTATACACACAGCGGTTTTTTTTCGCTGTTTTTTTGTTGTTTTTTTCGTTTTTTTAACATCGTTTCAGGGTTATTACTTACCCCCCCTACACACACCTACAAACACCCGGGCAACGCCGGGTACCTCCCCTTTTGTCAAACATGTTTATCGGAAAGTTACTTATACGAATAGTTAAGTGATATGTTCATAGATTTAGCTGGAGTCAGCTATAAACGTAAGAATTTACAAATCCAAAACAATAATTGGTAAGTGACGTTGTTCACACTACATTTAAATTAGTGACCATATATCTCATTAACGAGACGTGTCCTTTAATCGGCTACACCTTTAATCGACTACACTACACTGACAGGTTAAAAAAGATCAGAGTTAGATTTTTGGGGTTTGTCACCAAGGTATGCGAATGTGCCCCAGGAGGCGGAGAAGCGGCGCTAGACAAAAAGCAAGCATGTAGTCATATAAGCGAACTATTGTGTGAGGATATTGTGACATTCGAAACACATTTAGATTTATGAAATATAAAGGCGTTGTCCTGTGTTTCACCCCCCAAACAATCAGGTATGTCTCAATCATCTTATTTGTTTTAATATGTGAGCAGTCATCGCAGCGCTCAGCAGCAGTTGAAGACAAAGGAACTCGAACAGAAGGTATGAAGTATCTTCTTTCATATATGATCCTCTTCTTTTATAAATCTTCGGTTATGTAAGGACAAATAATTCTGATACTCCACAATGTAACAAGGTAACATGTACACAAGCCCTCTATCGACAAACTCTCTTATATTTTTGAAAAATCCCTACAAGAATGGGCTCTCAGTCTGCCCCACAAATCTCAACTCACTAAACATCTACTCTGACATGAAACATTACATACGCAGAATTAGCTTATAAGAATATTTTAAAAACAGCAAGAACGACATACACACTAACTAACTGATTTTGGATATCAAAAACATCCCAAAACTGAGCAACACTAATATAATGACTCCACTCAATGGACGACACCTTGATAAATACCAATATGCTTAAATAGCTAAACTTCACCACATTAATTTCTACATAATGAAGAAAATCTCAACAAAATCAAACAATTTCCCTTGAAGAACGAACTATTCAGACCCTAAACATGACAATTATTTCAACAGAAAAATTGTGGAGCCTTAACCATAATGCACATAATATATTGAAGAAGACAAAACCCAACCCAAAGACACACATTTCTACAAAACACTCCCCGAAGACCAAACATTCATCTATAAACTAGAACTCACGAGTCTTGCCAAAAGCCGAATCCCCTGTATCTTCAAGACCATCACTTCCCACACACCCTATAGCAACCAACTTCTACACCACTCCCAAACCACATAAACTCCACAAACACATAACAATCACTGATAGTACGACCGATTCAACAATTAACCCTCAAACAATAACCTTCAACTCCGACAATATCTATGAAGTATTCAAATCCCTGACCATTTAACCTGTTGGTAGACTTATTATATCAAGTGTTGACACGCTAAGAAAATATATTTCTGGATATGTAGAAGAAATTTTACCCCTTAATACTCAACATCCCGGACACCACCCGTTTTCCTAACACTATCAGACAAATCGACAATCTTTCGCAAGAATGTATTTTAGTGATCTAAAACGTATCAGATCTATACACTAACAATCTCATCATGAGTGAGTACAGGCCTATAAAACATCTCTACTTCACAATAATTTTCCTAACGACAGAGTACAAGCGAATATACTTTTGCCCCCACAAAAAAAAACTTTAAATTAAAAACTCGAACTCTCTGCATATCAAAAGCACTGCCATGGGCATTAAGGTTGCTTCCAGCTATGGCAGGATATTTATGCATATGCAAGAAAACTGCATTTTCAAAACTTACCTCTGAATCCCTCCCACTAATGCCGATATATTGATGATATTTTCTCCACATGAACTCACGTACCTAAATGATTTCCATGAATACATCAGCAGTTTTTATAAAACTAGAAAAATTACCGTTTAACACTCATTCAATTCTTAGAGGTGTCTGTCATATCCCATGACAATAAAATATATCCGCCCTTTACACTAAACACACTGACAATCATACATTCTTAAATTAAACCTAAAAAAAATGTATTAAAAGTTAATCAACTCGGAACGCCTCAACTACATACACCATAGGCTTTCACAAGAATTCATTAAAAACCTTACAATTTTTCACTTTTACATACTTCACCTAAACATGAACACTTTGTCGCTTTACATGTTTCACCCATATATATATATATATATATATATATATATATATATATATATATATATATATATATATATATATATATATATATTGCATACAGGCTTCATATTAAAGTGATGGCGTTGTGTTCATATTAAAAGAGATATGATGGGGGCATTCATATTGAAGAGATATGATCGGGACATATATATATATATATATATATATATATATATATATATATATATATATATATATATATATATATATAACAATGAGATACATTTATACAGTTCTGTGGATTCTAATAACATATATTACCGAGGTTGAGAGATACATTTCTTGTAAGGGTTAAATAAAGTTCATATTAAGATGATTAAGACATTACCTTTCTGGAATGACGACACAAAGAGAACAGTTACAAAAATCGATGGTGATTCTTTCATTCATTGGACCGGTCGAATGATGATGACGTCAGGAATTCACATTTGGGATCTACATAGTTTAATGTTCTTTCCTTCGCTTCCAAAGGATTCTGACTCCAACTCTATCTCACTCTCTTTCTCTCTCTCTCTCTCTCTCTCTCTGACTAGCAGACTCAACTATACCTACCTGCTCGACTGCTCTAATCTGACTAAGAATTGCCTTTTTGCTATGACGTCAAAAGTGTGGTTCCAAAATATGACGAACTCACGTGGCTAAGAACACATTTGTCCAAACACACATTTCTGCAAACAAAGAATTCTCAACTAACCTATTTTAAACCTAACCTTTCTTTTTACAATATATTTTTACTTTCTAATGTTCATTCTTTTAGCTGACATTTTTAATTTAGTTTTCATTAAAGAACGAACAATCAATTCTTTTTACAATATAAACAATATCTAACTATTTTCAATAGAATTTCACAAAAACTAAATCTTCTTATTTACATGGAAAGGGAACAGCCTTTTTTGTAACATACATATATATATACATATATATATGTATATATATATAGTGTGTGTGTGTGCGTATATATATATGTGTGTGTGTATATGTATATATGCATATATATGCATATGTATGTATATATATACATATAGATAAGTATATATGTATGCATGTATATATATAGTCATGCCATGTCATATGCTATTGGTACCATGTAACCCAGTATTACCCGCCTCATGGTCGGGTCACCGGCGACTAAACTGGTTCCCCCACAAGAGTTGTTTGGTGAGGAGGTAGGCTAGTCTCCCTGAAGGATTAAAAACAAGACCTTTCAAAGGGTGAATGAACTCTTTTTCGGGGTCAACGGCCAACTAGCACCGTGTGTTTCTGTGTGTATGTATGTGTGTGCTCGGGGTGGGGAGGGTTCCCGTAAGCCCTGGTTAAGGTAACCTTTCTAGGATAAGCAAATCTCTGATTTAAAAAACCATAAAGCGGAAGACCAGTACCCGCATTAAGCTGGTCTGTAGTTTAACTTGTTGCTGGATCTCAACATTTTGAACTGAGAGAGAGAGAGAGAGAGAGAGAGAGAGAGAGAGAGAGAGAGAGAGAGAGACTTCGCTGTCGTACAAAGCTAAGACTTTGTAACACCGTATGTGTATAGATACTCCCTCAGGCATTTGTCTATAAAAGTTGTCCGGTGGCGATGGAAGTAATTTTTGGGCGCATATATTTTAAGCGTCTGAGGGAGTGGTACTCTTCTTACAAGAGGTAGCAATCATCATCATATATCCGTGTATGTGTATATATGTATGTAAATGAGTGTATATGTGCATGCGTATGTACACATGTTCCATGTATATGTATGCGTATGTTTATATGAGCGTATATATATATACATATATATATGGGTGTGTGTGTGTGTGTGTGTGTGTGTGTGTGTGTGTGTGTGTGAGAAAGCATATATACGTATATGCATTTATATGCAATCGCTCCAAGTTTCGGCGTGTACTTGATTCGTTTCTTATTAATAAATATGTATTTATATTTGTGTATATATATATATATATATATATATATATATATATATATATATATATATATATATATATGCATGCATGCATATGAGTATAAGTGAGCACACACGAATTGATATGTAAGCTATACTGTTAGACTGTTGTTAAATAATTATTAACATTACTATTAATATTATTATCATTATTAATATTATTATTATCATTAATAAAAATGATATTATCATTATTATCAGTAATATTATTATAATAACCATCATTGATGTTATTATTACTTTACTATATTTATTTACTATTATCTTTCTTTCAACTATTTCTACTATTATGGTGATGATGATATTACAATTATTATAATAATGATGAGATTTATTAATATTATTACTATTTTTATCGTTATTTGTTTCGGTTTCTAAACATTTATAATACATTTTGAAATCAATTGCGTCTTATTTTCTGCTGCTTCAAAAGGAAAAAAATACGCTAATGCGTTGCAAATTAAAAAAAAAAATACAAAACCTTCTTCCCCTGAATTCTTTTTAAGATTGTTGAAGGAATATACGCATCCTTAAATACAAATTCAATTTTTATTTCGCTACATCATTGTGATCAAGGGCGAAGGACTTCTTGAACTATAAAAATAAAATATTAAACATATAAATCAACATCGTTTTTGTGCTTCTAAAAATCCTCATAATCTGGAAATGATGATTCTAGAAGTATACGGGCACATTTTAACCTTATATATATATATATATATATATATATATATATATATATATATATATATATATATACATATATATATATATATATATATATATATATATATATATATATATATATATATATATAACCAGGGGGAAATACATAGAAGGGGGGGAGATAGAGAGAAAAATAATGTAACGGAAAGGGAGTGTTAAATTATAGATAGAACAATGTTTATAAAAAAAATTAACTTTGAGAGTTGAATGTTATTAGAGCCTTAATTAAGTACAAAGATACCATAACGCAAACTAAGCTTCACCTACTTATGAATTTATTTCGACACTTAAGGAATTATTAAATGAGAAGAGCTAGTTGATATTTAGTTTACAACCGGACAAAATGAACAAATTTACATCTATTTTTGTATTTATTAAAACGAAATGAGGAGAAAAATGGACAGTTACACATGGAAAATGCGGATAGGAAGAAAATGATGAATAAGTAAGAGATGGAGAATTTATCAATTTTTAGAGTATAGTTTGGATGACCAATGAATTCAAATTTCAATTAATGTAGTTTTTCCAAATTCCCGATTTACTTGTGACACACCACATTATCTTAGTAAAAATCAATTTTGGATTATTTGTAATAGTTTGTTCAAGATTTATCCTGTCAAATGTTCTAATATTGCTACATAATATTACAATTGATAGTTCTTTACATTCCCGCGTAATCAACGAACAAAATAACCTTGAGCAGGCACAAACATTACCTTCTGCTGTTTGCACTATTGCCCGCTTTCGAAAGGTTTTACTCGTGTTTGTTCCTTAAAGTTTGTACTAACCTCATTCCAAAATTAAATAAATATATGTATATGTTGGGTCTATTATCAAAGGCTCATTCAAATAATGAGCAAAAATAGAAATATCGGAACGAGCAGCACGGCGTCGAAGTAAATCTAAACATACAGACAATGTCAACTGTGCATACGTTCCTAAGACTTGCTTTCACATAATATCTGATAAAATATAGGACAGCAATAATATGATCAAGTCCTGTTTTATATATCCGGTGTTTAATAAAACGAACGCAGTTAGGGTTTCTCAACCGGGTTGTGACTTGCGAGGAAAATTAAGTTCTTTATGAAAACCGGCGACGCTCAGCTTAGTTGTTATGCGCCGACGAACTCCCCGGCACTTACCGAAGTCATCGTTGCACGAAAAAGAAAGTCATTCTTAATGTTTGGTGGTCTTCAACCGGTTTCATCCATTACAGTTTTTTAATGCAGCCGAAACCATTGCAGGGGAGAATAACTGTCAATTAATGGATGATATGCACCAGAAACTTCTAGAGATAGAACTTACATTCTCAATATTGATTATTCACACTTTAATAAGTGTTATATAGTAGATTACGAATCCCTCCAATATTTAATTCCTAATCTATTGCAAATTACTGCTATGCTCATATAATGTATCCTCAATAATCTTATAGAAGCTTCTGATATATTTTAATTATGTCGATATCCGGGTCGATTGGCCACCATACGGCATTGTTGTATCACCTTTAGTGAAACTCAAAAATCCTTATGTAACTGGTCAAATCTATGTCCAAATGTATCTATTGCAGAGTCGGAGAGGGTTTTCTGCAGAAATTACATGAATTTGTGTTGCATTTCTATAATCAATCTACGGGCGTCTGCGACGTGATCAGAAATTGTGGTAGTACTGTATCGCATGTAAGCAGAAAAAAAACCCTACAAATTTATCCTTAACATGCGGCACAAGTTCATCTTCGGTGTAAAAAATTCCGACTGACTCGATAATACTGTGTAAAATATTTTTACTTTTTGAATGTTGTCCAAATTTCTTGCACTACATTTCTCACCATATCCTTCGTTTTTTATGCTAAAAAAAATCAGATCTCGTGACAAAATCGATTAATTTTTTGTGGCATTATCAGCTTATTTTAGTTAATGCATATAATCCTGAATATTTTAAAGAGCAAAAATATAGTTTACCAACAACATCTATAGGATGGGACAGTAAAAATGTGGCCAAAAAGAAAATAAAAAAAAAACACAACAGCTTTATTTGCAAACCTTTACCGAAAAAATCAATTCAGCTAACTTGATTATGTAGTATAGCTGACATCAATTTAATGTAGCCGACTTCCGCCTAAATTACCGCCTCAATAAGGGCCCGGAACTGGGAGCATGTCTTTTCCACAAATACCACAGCGAGCTTGGCAAATACTCGGCCGATGACTGAGATCAAGGTGGTATTGGTGTTGTGGGAGTTCATGTTGGTGATGTTCTTGATGTAAGACCGGATGAAGAAGTCCGGCAGGTTTAGTTCACAGGAGTAGGTGTTCCAATCAGGGAAGCGTACAAATCGTTGCACTCCTTCTAAAGCCAAGCCTGGGTGTCTTTGGACTTGTGGATTGGCGCTGAGTCCTGCTGCTTCCCCCACGATCTGTCAGCGGCTACCTCATTGCACCAGGGGATCACCACATGCAAGTACACTTTGGTGTCGACTTTCATACCGACTTTGGAGATGTTAAGTGAGATGATGTCGCCTTCACTTGAAATCAAACCAAAGACCATGACCGTGGCCCGAAACTTTGGGTTAAATCACCCTATTGAAGGTCTCTGTTATTCATGGCAATCCATCTATGCATTTTGAGGGTGTTGGCAATGATTCTGTTGCTATAACTTGGATCGTTAGAGAGCATGAGTTGTATAGCGGCGCATCTCCGATCTCGTACGTATTGTGACATTTTCAGACGTGATGGAAAACTCCTGTCGCTCTTAGGATTTGTATACAACTGGCCATCTTGTAGATAGTCTAGAACAACAACCAAAAAAGAAACGGGGTTTCATCAAACGGAAATAGAATCATGCCGTCTTTTCTCGTTCACAAATTTATCGTTCCACCCTATCTTTGTTACCTAATAGAAACATCAATTACTGCAAACTGAATGGTGAGCATTAATAAAAGTAACTACACCTAAATTGCATGGTACTTTATCATTGTTCAATCTTCAAAGCTTGAACTTCTGTTTCTCTCAACTCCTGGAATGCTCAGTGGCAGAGAGATCTGTATTCTGATTCCAGCAATAGTCACCCATCATGATTGCATCCCAATGGCTATGATATCATAATTTACTTCTTTTTCAGGTCCTGCACCCCACTTATTTAACCTGGTTTCCAGGAAACCGGTCCATATGTTAAAATAGGTAGCGAATGTTGAAGCTCATGTTGCAGCCCAAATATCTGAGAGCAGTAAGCATGTTGTTGACATGTTCTGCGTAGTTTCTTGCTTATTATTGCCAATGAATTACTTCACTAGTAGACAAATGTCTTCTACGCTTCAAGCTCCACTCTTATCATTGAGGTTTTTAACACTGAATATCTGATGAGCTATCATGTCTGTATCCGTCAAAGATGCCAGCATGAAACTTCTCCATAGTCAATCATGGAAAAACCTGTCAGAATAAGTGAAGCAATCCCTATCCTTCTCCAGAGCTTTGGTGAACTGTTTGATTAAGCCGAGCGTGATGTGCAGCGGCGGGAAGAGTTTTCTATCTCTGACAACCAGAGAGTCGTTAATGATGTTCTTTCCTTTGCAAGAAACCATTTCCTCTCATACCAGCCAAACCTTCTTCGTGAACGCTGTCCAACTTCTGGAAGATTTCTAGACTTTATAAATTCAAAATGATTCCTTTTTCCACATAATATCCAAAAACTACCAAACCTTAATACTTCTTGTCATTAAAATAATTTCCAAATAAGAAAATTATTTAACATGACTTTTTATGTTACCAATTTCTGCTAAAATACTCCACACATGCGTACATGTGAATAAATTTGTAAGAAACGACAAGTAGTCAAAACCCTAAAACTTGACCTTACTGAGCAAAACCAATGTGGACTTTGTATTTAATGCATCTAATTGTTCTAAATAAGTTGGATAAAACCCAGACACCAAACTTGTACTCGACTTGTTACCCCTTTACTGTAAAGGCCCCATGATGTCGGAAGGCTTTCTACTCCGCATCATCTATTTCGACATTTGTGCGCGAAAATAATTGTTTATAATAGTTTCTTTTTCCACTGTAACTTTAGTGATTGGTCTTATCACATCTGTAAAAGAAAGGGAGGCTAATAACGTACGTATGAAGGAAAATTGTTCTAGTGTTATATCATATATGTAAGATGTTAACTTCGACATTAATATAATAATCCTTACAGCAATTATTACGTTATAAATTGATTGTTTTGTTTAATCTTGTTGAGACTGGCATTGTGTTTTTAATCATGAGGTTTCCATATTCTGTTTTTAAATTCTCATGAAATTATTTGCTCTTAAGGAAAAATCGAGACTGAAAAATCTTGGTTTTCCCTCCCAAAAATCCTTCTTAGAGGACATATATGAGATCTAATGATTTTTCTGCTTCTCGTAAAAAAAATCACTATTACTCGAAATACTTTCTCACCCTTGAACTCTTTTTTATATGCACAAATTTTCTATCAGGCCAGGTATGGAGCATTGTTTTTATATTTAGTCTGTTTTTCATATTTAATCTTTCTCGTTGAGATTGGTTGATAAAGCGCAAGAAGGGCCCCTTAATTTGATTGGCCCCACCTTTTATTTGTAGCTTTCTCAGGCATAATGTTGTTAATCTTAGCCTTTCATACAAATGCCATCATAGCATGTATTCTTCAGAATTGTTTAATTTATTACCTAGTTCGATTTAATCGTTCAACTAGTGGTCTTCATCGGTTCGCTGTTTTGATACCTCATTTTATACATGTTTCTATTCCAGAAGCTTCTTTTCAAAAACTGCAAACTTATGGATCTCTCTTTCTGCTGAATCTTCCCTCTACTATTAACTATGGTCTATTCGCGACTTATATTAATAAACATGCCCTACTTATCTCTTGCTATCATTATCTCTTGCTATCCTTACCTCAAGTAGTTTTACACCATTCTCAGGAACGATTTCTATGAAACAGTAGTATTAAGAATAATGTGCTTGGAGGTAATGTAAATATCTATAACTTTCGGATGAACTGCATAGAGTCTAATTTGATGAATGGGCTGTAATACGTTCGGCAGAATTTCATTGATTATAAAATACATATAGATTTCTGCTCATTTCAATTCATACAATTTCCAAAGCATTGAAAGGAGAAACCATTTCGAAAGGCTTATGAAACAAAAGGATCCTGAATGGCAATTATTGAATCTAAACTATTCAAGTCCAACTGAGAAGAGAATTATGTTAACGCACTGATTTGCTTTTTATCATAATTATTGACAAACCATTACCATGGATCTAGAGTTGATAGTTTGACATTAGATTGCATGAAATGCGCACTTGTTGCGAGGAGGATAGAAAATGCCGAGCAGTGGTTTAGCAACAGCTTGATCTTGACCTTCCGATAATTTTTATTTTATTTCGTATATAAAGCTGTCTATGAAACCCAGCTGTCGCGGAAAATAATTATACGTATAGCGTACGCTTATAGTAAGTTATATTAATTTATGGCAGTAGATCTCTATATAAAAAAATGATGATGACGACAAAAGAGTTATGGGAGAGCAATTACGTGAATGTGGACAGGTGGTCAAAGAAACGATGAAACCTTTTCTGCTATGCCTCCAGCGTGAAAGACGCGATATCACTTTTCGGCCTTTTCTGTTTTCCTATCAGAGAAGAAGTGAACATTCTCGACTAGAGTAAGTTGTATTTTTTTATTGCGTCGCCCGTACCCTTTTTGCTAGGAGATGGATATCCTCAGTTTAACGATTGATCACGTATAACTAAGCTCGTAGAATGACATTCAATTTGAACTCATTATTATTTAACTATTTTATATGACACATCAAGGACATTTTTTTCTCAGCGGCATTTCGGGGTCTAGATTTCTGAAGTGTATTCATGGAATTACTAGTAATGTTTAAAATATTACTACTGCTACTACTACTACTACTACTACTACAACTAATAATAATAATAATAATAATAATAATAATAATAATAATAAATGCCGGCATAAACTGTCACCAACTAGTCGATGGATCAAGGAGAATCGAAAGACCGATGAGTGAAATCCGTAAACCGATCTCCTCTGGATAAAAGCAAAACTGTGAAAACTTGTCGACACCCCGATTCCAGTGAAGACCAATGGTCACTTCCATCAACAAATCAATGTAAACAGCTGTTGCAATAATGCCAATTCATTTATTGAAAGAAGTGGAGATTACTGGAAAGCTGGGGAGACTTGTTGTCATACATATTCCCGAAAACATCACAATCTCAAACAGAAATATTTTATAAAGGCTCATGTGAAAACGTCTAGTAAATAATAATAATAATAATAATAATAATAATAATAATAATAATAATAATAATAATAATAATAATAATAATAATAATAATAATAATAATAATAATAATAATAATAATAATAATAATAATAATAATAATAATAATAATAATAATAATAATAATAATAATAATAATAATAATAATAATAATAATAATAATAATAATAATAATAATAATAATAATAATAATAATAATAATAATAATAATAATAATAATAATAATAATAATAATAATAATAATAATAATAATAATAATAATAATAATAATAATAATAATAATAATAATAATAATAATAATAATAATAATAATAATAATAATAATAATAATAATAATAATAATAATAATAATAATAATAATAATAATAATAATAATAATAATAATAATAATAATAATAATAATAATAATAATAATAATAATAATAATAATAATAATAATAATAATAATAATAATAATAATAATAATAATAATAATAATAATAATAATAATAATAATAATAATAATAATAATAATAATAATAATAATAATAATAATAATAATAATAATAATAATAATAATAATAATAATAATAATAATAATAATAATAATAATAATAATAATAATAATAATAATAATAATAATAATAATAATAATAATAATAATAATAATAATAATAATAATAATAATAATAATAATAATAATAATAATAATAATAATAATAATAATAATAATAATAATAATAATAATAATAATAATAATAATAATAATAATAATAATAATAATAATAATAATAATAATAATAATAATAATAATAATAATAATAATAATAATAATAATAATAATAATAATAATAATAATAATAATAATAATAATAATAATAATAATAATAATAATAATAATAATAATAATAATAATAATAATAATAATAATAATAATAATAATAATAATAATAATAATAATAATAATAATAATAATAATAATAATAATAATAATAATAATAATAATAATAATAATAATAATAATAATAATAATAATAATAATAATAATAATAATAATAATAATAATAATAATAATAATAATAATAATAATAATAATAATAATAATAATAATAATAATAATAATAATAATAATAATAATAATAATAATAATAATAATAATAATAATAATAATAATAATAATAATAATAATAATAATAATAATAATAATAATAATAATAATAATAATAATAATAATAATAATAATAATAATAATAATAATAATAATAATAATAATAATAATAATAATAATAATAATAATAATAATAATAATAATAATAATAATAATAATAATAATAATAATAATAATAATAATAATAATAATAATAATAATAATAATAATAATAATAATAATAATAATAATAATAATAATAATAATAATAATAATAATAATAATAATAATAATAATAATAATAATAATAATAATAATAATAATAATAATAATAATAATAATAATAATAATAATAATAATAATAATAATAATAATAATAATAATAATAATAATAATAATAATAATAATAATAATAATAATAATAATAATAATAATAATAATAATAATAATAATAATAATAATAATAATAATAATAATAATAATAATAATAATAATAATAATAATAATAATAATAATAATAATAATAATAATAATAATAATAATAATAATAATAATAATAATAATAATAATAATAATAATAATAATAATAATAATAATAATAATAATAATAATAATAATAATAATAATAATAATAATAATAATAATAATAATAATAATAATAATAATAATAATAATAATAATAATAATAATAATAATAATAATAATAATAATAATAATAATAATAATAATAATAATAATAATAATAATAATAATAATAATAATAATAATAATAATAATAATAATAATAATAATAATAATAATAATAATAATAATAATAATAATAATAATAATAATAATAATAATAATAATAATAATAATAATAATAATAATAATAATAATAATAATAATAATAATAATAATAATAATAATAATAATAATAATAATAATAATAATAATAATAATAATAATAATAATAATAATAATAATAATAATAATAATAATAATAATAATAATAATAATAATAATAATAACAACAACAACAACAACAACAACAACAACAACAACAACAACAACAACAACAACAACAACAACAACAACAACAACAGCAACAGCAACAGCAACAGCAACAACAACAACAACAACAACAACAACAACAATAATAATAATAATAATAATAATAATAATAATAATAATAATAATAATAATAATAATAATCATAATAATCATAATAATAATAATAATAATAATAATAATAGAAATAATTAGAATAGTAGAAATAAAAAAGAGAATTGGAAAATAACTCCTCAGGAGAACAAGAAATTTTCTGGAAACTAAATTATATAGCATAAACCTAATAAAAGGTATAAATTCAGGGTCAATATCACTAATAAGATACTCTGGACCGCCCGTAGGGTAGACTAAAGAAGAACTGAAAAATGCACAGCGCACTACACCCGCAGGACGATGTTGACCGACTCGACATGAAAAGAAAAGACGGCAGTAGGGAACTGGTTTGTATAGAAGACTGTGTGAATAACACCAAAAAAAGAACCAGAAAAATACATAATGCAAAACATTGGCAGAATAATTATGCTAACGAGAGACACAGAAAAAAATCAACAAAACAGAAAACAGAGACACAAAAATAAGACAAGAAAAACTGGAAAGAGAAACAACTACACGGAAGATTTGTAAGGATAACAACGGATGAGAAAAACGAAAACACTTGAACATGGATGCGAAAAGGACACGTGAACTGACAAACTGAATCCCTAATAACTGCAGCACAAGATACCTCAATAAAAACACACCGCATCAAAGCAAATATCGACAAAACACAAGGATACAGTAAATGCACACTATGTGAACAAAACGACGAAACAATAAACCATATAGTAGTGAATGCAACAATGACTAATTCATCTGATACACAAACGCTAGACTGCCATATAGAAAGGATAACAAAAGTAAAACAATATAACGGAATTCCACATGAAAAAAAATACTGAAAGAGCACAATTGTAAATAAACAATCCCCTCAGAAAATGTGCGCATCGACTGTAACCACAGGAAATAGCCGAGAACAGGCGAGGACGATATAAAGACAGAAGAGAGGGAGCACTGCCTAGACCTCCACTGGATGAGTGTGAAGTGGACTGAAACCTTAGAGAGGCTTAGCGCCGCACAAATTTCAGTAGGGATCAATGGCCATTGCTAGTGATAAATCAGTGAGAAGCCGTTGTGCAATGATGCAAATTCAGGTTAGTACAGTGGTAGAGAGTACTAAAAATCATGAAAGACGTTGTTCCCGAATGCAGAGTCATACAGTGAGAAATCTATGATGAGGAGCCCTGTAAAAACTCCTTACTGCGTGAGCAAACAATAAAAAGTACACACTAAAACTAAATTATACACACAGTAGAGAAATAATGATATGATATTCTGGACGCTTCGAAAACTAGACATAATTCGAACCATTAAACTAATGACGATCATAAAACAGTGAATGCTAATGTCGCAAAAATAAGGTTTATGTACAAAAGAATTTAGGTTGTAAAGACAATTTATCTCTTCTCAATTTTTCATATTTTAGTTTTATAAAGGACGAAATGTTTCCCGGAGTGATGTGTTCTTTTATTTTTGACTTGCCTAGAATTTACTTTTGCAAGAAATTTATACTCTATATTTAAAAAACTGAACATTTTTTTACAATTAGGATAATGATAATTTTTCTCCCATTAAGGTGTTGCGGTATAAAGATATAGATACACCCCACTTTTAAAATAACACGCGCCGTACATTGCCTTAGTAAGACGAATCATAAACCTAAAAAAAAAATTTATCAATACATTTATTGTACGTCAGATGTTTAATAATACTATATTTCATGAAAATTCATGAACGTCCAATGAAGTCTATTTTAGTGAAGTGCATCTTTGTTATCCTTGTTCATATTAATACTACTATTTCAACTAATACTCTTATTATAGTTATTCAATACGTTATTTGGTAATAAATATTATACAAAAACGCTATTAGTAAATATATTTATGACATACAATAATCAAATAAAGATAAGATTTTTGTTTTCTTCGGAGATTTTAAGAAAACGTTTTATTATATTGATAATAATAATCAAATTTAATGTCATCCAAATAAAATGTGATAAAACCATGAATAGTCCTGTTATTGAGAAGACGTTTTAAAGTATTTCTTATTATCATACACACATGAAAATTCTGAAACACGAAAAACTACTCATCGTAACCGTCAGGATGTCAGTAAATCATAAGATTCAACATTTCTACATCGATTTGTTTTGATTCGCTGACTTATTTTCTTTTTTGTTTGTAAATTTTTAGTTTTATGGGCTAGACGCGATTTTTTTTTTTACAGTGACTTGACATTTTGCAGTCGGAAGAAAATTCATCTTGACAACGGACCTTAATTTATGCACGACTGACGGATATCAGTACTGATCTATTCATAATTCTGTTTAACATAATTCGTTTCGATTTAAGCATGGCTGTTATTTTCGAGACCTCAAATATAGTCAATACAAATAAAAACAAGTAAATCATGAGTTATCTTCCCTTACTACTAGAACTATACCATCCACAAGCAATATCGATATCTGGGGCATTTGAAGAAGAGTCGACAAGTGTTTTTATTATTTTTTTATGATAATCTCGATTTAGGGTAATTATAGAACTGCTATTGGAAAATCAGAATTTTCCTAGTATAAACAGTTTTTTTTGTGGTGGGGATCATCTATAGGGTGTAATGATAAAATAGTTGCCCTAGAATAGACTACATAATTCATTTCCGTTTGACGAAAACCGGTTTTTCTCTATATTTTTTGTGTACTTTGTTTTTGTTGTGGGCTATCTATTAGTTGTCCACTTGTGTACAAATCCGTAGAATAATAGGAGGTTTCTATTACGTCTTAAAACGACACAATGTTCAGCAAGCGATATCGGAAATGCGCTGCAAACCCATGCTCTCTACCGACCAAGATATGACAACAAAATTCATCGGTGCATTGCCACGAGTAATAGGGGAGTGTCTACGGTGATGAAAACAAAGTTTCCGGCTACGTGGCTTGGTTTCAATTGAGAGCCACATCACGCCACCTCTCATCTTCGAAGTCAGGTTGAAAGTCAACATCAAAGTTTACGTTTCTGTGTTGAGGAGTGTGGTAATCCCCATGTGCAATCAGTTCCCTGCCGCTAGCCGACCCTGGATGTGGCAGCAGAAATCCTCACCGGAACCGTATCGAGGCGGTGATTGAAACTGAAGGAGGCTACATTGCATAGATGCCAGCTCTACTACATAATCAAGTTACCTGAATTGATTTTTTCAATAAAGGTTTTTAAATAAATGTGGTGATTTTTTTTTTGTTTTTCTGAGGGCAACACTTTTATCCTTTTATTCTGTATGTAATACTAAATCAATTGAGGTTCTGTTTTATCCTTTGTTTCGTTTTTTTTTTAATGTTTAATGTTTTATGCATATTGGATTGCAGCAGAGATGACACATTCCATTTAATCGATATTAACATTCTCCAAACCAGAAATAAGCATAATGTGCACAAGAGTAAACACCAGAAAAAATATTTTTGACGTAATCCATAAAAAGAGAGAAAAGTCACCGAACTTTTACTAATCAACCCGAGTGGTGGGGAGTGTAGCATAGCACTAAATATACTGCTTGCATTCCATCGTGCACATTTGACGATCCAAGAAAAGACGTATAATGAAAAGTGGATAGCACGATCTGGCGTAGGCGGTAGCTAACTGGTTAAGCATATAAACTGAACATCAGGGTGTAACATGTTCGAATCCGGTTCGTGCGTTAGAACAACTTTACTCAAGCCAAAACTTAAGCCTGTATCGAATATACCGGAAATCGGTAAATCTAAAAAAAAAAAAAAGTTTAATAAAAATGGTAAAGTTATAAAAAACACAAGCTGAAGTCGTGTACTTACAAAGTTATAATCCCGAGCGTTTCACAGAAACAGTTTCATTAGACATGCATTGACCCCCTGGAACGGATATAAATAAAACACCATAAGTTGTAGTTAGAAACTGACCACTTACATATTTGGCGTAACGCAAATAAATGTTTTTGGTCAGAAAACAAAAAAAAAACAAGCAACATTCATTAACATGTCATTGAAAGTAGTGTCTATTGTATCTTAAATATTTAACTGGTGCAAATGGGATAATATAACAAGGAGTGGGAACTACTCAAGAAAGTAATATAATGATGTACAGTTTAATACAAAGAATTGTAAGAGATACTATTTCGTTTACTCTTTCAGCAACGAAACTTTCGCAGAATTAGGGGCTGCGTGTTTAGCCTCTTTCTTTCGAAAATCCCTTTTCCTGTAAGGTTAAACTAACTACTTCCTTCGGGGAAGAATCGATGCACGTCGACACTATTAGGAGTTCCTTTTCACATAATTACAAATATGCCAATATATTTTATTTATAATATATGCAAACGAGACCTCAAAGGAACGTCAGTCTCATATTCTTATCAGATTGACCTTTTAGAGCCATATAGTTCGAATTAGATCTGCTATTAAACAGACTATTATGTAGATGGTGAATAGCATAATATATACATTACACTTTTGTACTTAAAACCAATTATTATGAATTAGAAGTATACTAGAATAATAATTTCCATGAATTATTCATTCCGATCATATATTTAAAATGAAATGTGGTATACAGTCATATATATTTATACGCATATGCATATGTATATGCATATATATATATATATATATATATATATATATATATATATATATGCATATACAAACATATATACATATGCATATACGTATATATACATATGTATATACATACATATACTCACTTATATACATATATACATACATATAAACACATATATACACATACGTATATACGCATAAATATACCCACACATATATAAATATACATATATACATATATATATATATATATACATATATACATATACCCGCATATATCCATACATATACACCCACATATATACATACATATACAAACATATATGTATATATACATATTTATATACATACACATATACATATATACATACACATATATATATACATATATATACATATATACACCCATATACACACACATATATATTCATATATACATACATATACCCACATATATATATATAAATATATATACACATATACACACATACATATATATGTATATATATACATATATACACACATATACATATACGTCTTCACACATACACGCACACACATATATATGTTTTTTCAGGATTTACAAGGAGTGTACAATGTCATTATTTTGCACGCATTTTGCCTATGTTGGAGTTGTAAACAGTTTTCACATACCTCGCGTTTTTCACTTTATATAAAATTCACTTGAACGTTTCCCAGTATGTTTTTTTTGTATATTTAATCATTGACGTTTTTTCAAATTTTAAAGTTTATAGAATTTTGATATTTAAAGTTTTGCATCATTTTTTTCTTTAATTTCATATTGTTTTATTTATATATGTATATCAATACCCCGTATTTAGTTGGTTTTTTTTTTCATCCCATTGCATTTTGTCAACTTTCTCAACAATCTGCTAATTTTTTTCTGTTCTTTTATCATTTGCTGTTCTTTAATGATACTCATTATTTGATTGTGGCCTATTTTTTTTACTTTTACCTACATATATACTAACCTTCCGATTCACATATATATTGTGCCTACTTCACATATTAATTGACTTTTTATTCATACTATACTATTCCTTAATTCTAACGTCTTATCTCAATGTTATTAAACCAGTTTTTTTTAAATAAGATTTTCATCCCAAAACAAGACACAATAGCACTTTGATGGAGGGCTAATATAAGGGACATGTTGCAGGTATCCTATGTAAGGAGTTGAGCAGCAACATGTCGGTTTACATTACACTTGAACGTCTCCATTTAAATAAAATAATGAAGCAGGAACCCGAAAGGGAATTCGAAAATCCTGCAGTTCTGTGCGAGAAACTATACGAGTAGAAGTATTTCTGGTATCTGGGGACCTCTGCTGTGTAGGGGTGAAAATTTGCTGCTTGTCGGGTTTATCGGGGGCATTTTTATCGAGAGGGTACAAGAGTTTATATGAGAAGGGTTTAGGAGTATAAGGATTTTAAGTAATGTTTGTCATGAAAAACAGACACAAGCAGTCGTATTGCATGCAAAAGAACTGGCTTTTATAACTCCCACGAAAGTTTCGTCTACACGTTATTTTCAGCTTGGTTTCTATTAATTTTTTACCTATGGTCAGGACTTCGTCGGGGGGGGGGTATTTTTTAAAATTTATATTTTGATTTTCTTTAATTTTCTTAGAAGGAAATAAATATGGGAGAATACATTTAAGTAAGTTATACAACAACTTTACAATAATGGTCTAAACAAATCAGGTTTAACATAAGTAGCAAGCAAGCAAAGCCATTTTCTCCGTTTGTGAGAAATGTGTTTAGGAAATGGGTTGTCGGAAGCGAAATCCCTATACTCTAGCTGCTCCTGATTAATAAAGAAAGGGCAAATATAGGAGCTGGGCGATGCTGGCCCTTCTTCTCTTCTGATGAAAGACATTTAGCTTCAAAATGCCATGAGCTAATGCGTTGTTTTTTGTTGCTGACTTCCTACTTTACTTTCTCGTATTGTTCTAATGATAAAATACCATATTAGTTTGATCCTTATCTGCATTTAGTAATTTTAAGATTGGAGAGAGAACAGTAATGTTCTTTTATCAAATGTTTATATATAGAAGTAGTAGTATCAAGATGCATGTTTATTCGCCGGGACAACATTGTCGTTGTATGATCAATGTATGCATTTTTTTGGAGATACATTCTTCTATAAAGCATTTGAACTTGTACACTACATTGGTTTGTTACAACGTTTTTATAGACAGCGAGGGTTTGTTATTAATCACAAGGTTTTGTGTTCTAAACTTCTTGCAATAGATAATAAATTTACTTTTAGAATTCCTGTCAAAAGTCGTCAAATATGTACGTATGATATTGTAAATTCCATTTTCTTCGATTCTGATGTGAGGTATCATTTGTATTTCAGAAAATATATTAATGGCGTTTGTATTGCGGTGTTGGCTAATATTGTTAATAGGGTTTTCAAGGGATAGAAGCAGTCGTTTTATTTGTTCATCAACAATGTAATTAGGAAAATGGTTATTGATAAGAAAGGTGCTCGTTGACAACATAAAAATGATACAACATTAAAATAATATTAAAATATTAAAAATTCTTGAAGCGCCATATATTAGAACCCTTCAACCCACTATAAATGATATTGCATTCGAGAAAAGCAGTAACGTTATAAAATGTATTGCGTGGTTCGTATTGGACCGACTTTGTAACTGCGTCCACGAATCTCCTGATTTTAATACTCTAATTTTCAATCGACCTATATTTTTAATCGACCTTTCATCTATTCTATATAGTTTAACGGATCCTCGTTTACTGGGTATTTTAGTTATCATTTTTAATTCTCATTTTCGCTCCTTCGCACTTTTACTTCAACTCCTGATGATGATTCGTGGACGTATCGAAATGGCTCTTGATAGCAACAAGTATGGAACTTTTATTAATATTGTGGATTTTCATACAAAAAAAGATATACGGAAAATCGAAAAACTAAAAAAGAACCATAACGCAAAGATCCTCCGTGGCATTTAATAATATTTTCTTAAATGAAAAAAGTGGCTAAATATATATATATATATATATATATTTATATATATATATATATGTGCGTGTATGTGTGTGTGAAATAACAAAAAATAAAGTGACAATAAACACAAATGATAATTAAAAATAATCAAACATATTTATAGTAAAAGTGTATATGGTTGGCATAGCATTTAATCAGTAAAATATGCAATGTTTTCTTGTTAGGTTGGGATGAGTATGGTAGAATTTTAGGCAGAAATACTTAAAATTTACATGATTATGAATGTGTATTCATTTTTCCTATTAAATTGTGATATTTTACATTTAATCAAAGAGTATTTATGAAAGAAATATAAAATATAAAATGCATAATCAAATTGCAGAACTGCTTTTTTTTTTTATATATACCCACTTATAAAAACCTAATATAAAATTTAAAGGACTAGTTGATTGGGACGAATATATTTAGCGTGTATAAATCGTGAATTATTAAAGACAAAATAGATCCGTTTAGTTCTAGTTAATTAAATAATAAATATGTATGCTATATTATCTGGATGAGCATTAATAGAACACATACATTTACTGAGAATATTTATTAACGAGAGAAATCTTAAGCATCGCTGAATGTAGAGTAAGTTAAGTAGGTGAATTTACTTTCGTAAAGCAAGTTAAAATATATTGATGGCCTACTGGAGATGATTAAATCTAAACTTTTTTATAATTAATATTAACAGAGTTTATTATAATAATAATTTCTGGGTTTTTATGAAGGAATATAGAAATTTAGCTGATATCTTGATGAATAAAATATGGCGGTATAAAATAATATATAATAGGCTTTGAATTCATTTTTTTCGGAGGAAAGAGGTTGTCTATGTACACTATACACAACACCAAAAATACCCACACACAGACACAGACACAGACACACACACACACATATATATATATACATATATATACTTGTTTATTGTTATATAAACATGCTCACATCCTGCTGCTACAAATAGCTACTTGTTTCAATCAAACAACAGATAT
>NC_136490.1:108089292-108094292 GCF_053919585.1 Euprymna scolopes
TTAAAATTAATGTTATTTTTATGAAGATGGTTCTATTTTGATAACCTTCTGGACTTAACTCCAGATCATTGAAATAGAAGACTTACATCAAATATGAAAAATGGTTACATGATTCTACTACTCCAGAACGTATCTCACGTATGACGCTATCATCTACTTGCAAAGCCAAATACTTCCTAATATGAAATATTATTGTCACATCTGGAAAGGTGCCTCTTAGAACACGCTGCCCTGTCCTTACCGCATTTCAAAACTGACTTCGAATTCTAGTGAGGATGCCTTATTGTTTTCCCAATGCTTCTTTCTCGCAGAAGTTATGTATGTGATATTTTAAAATGTATCGTTATTTGTAAATGACGTGGGCTGTATTGAGCTCCAATCTATGATTCAACATTGTAGAATATTCATCAAAACTCGTCTTTATTTATTTATTGCGGACCATTAACCTCATCTTTTTTTTAGTTGTTATACGACGTTTTGGCCAACTATTCATCAAGCCTTCGTCAGATGGAAACCACGACGGAATAGGAACTCTGAATCCCAAAACTGCATTCTCAGCAATTTCTATCTTCTATAGTTGTTGTCGTCACACCAGGTTTTGCCCAACTAAGCCTCTGACTGGCTTTACGTAGGATTGAATCCGCTATCTTCAAACTATGCCCATCTGGAACCGTAGAGATTCAACGTGTCTATCCACTGCGCCACGGTCCCCAGAGGGCGTTCAAAGTTACATTTTTAGTCTTATAAATCCACGTTTATTCCTTATCTGATCTTCCAAAAAAATAAAAAATAAAAAAATATGAGGATAATAGTCTGCAAAAAATTAATATAAAATAATACTCATCTCAATAAGGAATTCTAATTAAATAATATATATACCATTCGGTACGGACCCGACCATGGAGGACACATTCGGTTACATTGGTCTCTTCTGAACTCTGGTGCTTTAACAAATCGTAATTCGTGAGCACATAAATATCAATCGTACCGTTAAGGTTTTGTTTCTCGATATTTGTAATAGTTATTTTTCATAAATATTTTAATTTTTCCTAGTATAAAAAAAATGACAAGAAAAGCTAACTTGTTTTTTATGGACAAAATTATGCAATTATTGCTGTAATTCAATTAAAGTACGCACAATAAAACCACACACTAGATTAATTGTTTTGCTTATTTGAGAGAAATGATGGGTAAAATTTTACGCTATAGTCATATTAAAAAAAGGAAATAATTTTAAAAAATCAGATTAATAAGTTTTTATGCAATAAAATATCATCACACAGAAAATAACTTAAAACAAGTGAAGCATGGATACCCCCTTGAGTGCACAGTAAACGAAGCATACAAGAATGACTAAGTTCAGCGCTTGCCCCAACCCATTTAGCCCCAAATGTCGCCAAGGGACGTAAAATCCTGATTAAAATGAACAAACGGGGCAGTTTAAGTTCTGCACCATGCAAAAATAAAAATAAATAAAATTACTAAGTCCACCATTTGCCCCACCCCCGTTTAGCCCCAAAAGTCCCCAAAGCCTTAACAGATTCAACTCTGAGTTCGGCAATATGCAAAACTGCTAATTAGACAAACACAGAAATTTTGGACAAATATGGTAAAATAGTCCCAAAAATGCAGTGATTTTATTAGCCCTAAAAGAGTGCTTTGGGCAGACACAAGTGTTCTCGCGAAGTATAGTCAAACAAAATTATATAGAAATCAGTTAGTTACAACTTTTCAGAAAGTTTTATAAAAATCCAAGTCATCAATTTTTTTTAATAAGAACAAAAGTGTACATTATTGCCCATTTTAACCCGAAAGGCATCTCTATGAGTTTTTCCGGAAAATCTGTTCTGTTACTTTTTTTACTCATATTATGTCTAATGTTTCTGCAAAATTTATCAAATTTCCAAGCCGGAGTTATTGTGAAAAGCGCGACCGGAAGAACAGACGAACGAACAAGGGTGAATTTACAAGGGTACTTTTGTCGGAGGACAATAAATAAGATTAATAATTTTTCGTGCAATTACATAGAATCACATTGAAAATAACTTTTTTAAAAAAACCTTTGAAAATTATATTTTAGATTTATCGCGCACAGAAATCACTTGTTCCATAGTTACCAACGTAATAGATGCACTGAGACTAAAACTGCTTTCAGGACTGCCAGCAACCACTGTAAAAGAGTAATAAAAAATGCAAGAGAGCTATATGCCCAGTCTGTTAAATCCAAGGCAGCTTATCAGTGGCTTGGTTCCCACCAGTTTTGGCAAATAACAAATAGGGTCCTGAACAGAAGTGTGCGTTCTATCCCAACCATTATCAATGGACCAGACGTCATCCCGTCAGCGTCAGACAAGGCCAAACTATTTGCAAAGAACTTTGCAGCTAATTCTACCCTATGCGACGAAGGCCATCAACTCGCCATATTTCCTCCTATAACACAGAACAAGCTAGGTAACCTACAAATATCCGTGCATGAGGTCGCCAAGCTAATCAAGAACCTAGATTCCAGTAAAGCAACTGGCCCTGATGGCATCCAAATTATAGTGTTAAAAAAGCTTCAACCAGAACTTGCTCTCATACTTACGAAAGTATTTAAGCGCTGCCTTAAGGAGAAGTGCTTTCCGACTCCCTGGAAGACCTCATCAGTTTGCCCTGTATTTAAGAATTCAGGTGATAAGTCATCTCCCTCTCACTACAGACCAATAAGTCTCCTGTGTGTTATGAGTAATTTGCTGGAATCCATATTAAATAGAGAAAGAGTCAACCACCTCAGCAGGAATAACCTTCTTAGTGACACACAGTATGGATTCTGCTCTCTAAGATCTACCGCAGATGTGCTGACGGTTATATCTCACAGGATTAATGAATCTCTTGACAAAGGCTTCCTTTCTAGGGCAATTGCTCTTGACATATCAAAGGCCTTCGACAAGGTATGGCATATAAGGGTCTACTTCATAAGATTTCCAGCTACGGTATAACTGGGAATGTTTTCTCAATCATTAAATTCGTTCTCTCCGATAGGCTCATAAGAGTAGTGGTAGATGGAGAAAAATCGGAGGCCTGCAAAATAAATGCTTGAGTCCCTCAGGGGTCAATCCTGGGCCCAACTCTCTTCCTGATCTACATCAATGACCTCCCTTAACACATACTTAAATCATTCTTTGACATCTATGCTGATGACACGACCATCTAGGGCAACACATCAAAGGCTGTAAATGACAAAGTTCTCTCTGATTCTCTCTCCTCTGATCCCGAGCGCGTGGTTCAGTGGGGGAAGATGTGGCTGGTTACCTTTAATGCATCCAAAACCAAACTCCTATCCTTACATCGTCAACGCTCTGATCCCCATCTGGCATCAATTGTGATGGGTGTCTCTCGTCTGGGTGAGGCCCCGTGTTTTTACAAGCTTCTGGGTTTGACCTTTACTCGTGATCTGAAATGGAACACGTACATCAAGTCTGTAGCCAAGGTCCCTGGAAAGATGGTGGGATCCTTCTACCGCTCCAGAAGATATCTCACTACTGATGCAATTCTCTATCTATATAAAAGCCAAGTTCGTCCAAGGAATACGGTTGCCATATCTGGGCAGTAGCTGCTAAAACAACTTATCCTGCCTTGATAGAGTACAAAATAGACTTCGTGGCTTAGTGGGGGATGCCCTTTTCTCTACCCTGCAACCTCTCTCCCACAGAAGAGACGTTGCGAGCCTATCCTTATTTTCTTGTTATTTCCATGGCAGGTGCTCGTCTGAACTCCAATCTCTGGTTCCCCCTCGCCCATCTTTCACGAAAAACATCCGTCTAGCTGAATCCACTGTGAAAAATTTCCCCCACTCAATATATGTGCCTAAATCAAAACGCGGATTCCATGAACAAAGCTTCTTTCTTAGAACTGCACGCCTGTGGAACTCTGTTCCGTCTGCCTGCTTTCCACCGGACTACAACTTGGATGTCTTCAAGTCCAACGTTAACAAATTCCTAATGAACCTCCCACTTAAGTAAACACTTCATCAAATCTCCACACTAACGCAATGTACTTGCAATAACCCTTAAAGTGGCTTCCGGGCCTTGATAAGTGGTGATCACTGTGTTAATAAAAAAAGATATAAAGAACTGGATAACAATTTTAAATAAAATTTAAAGGCTTTATTATTAATTTCAAGTGCATCCGTTGAAAAAAAGAATGATATTTGAAATTATAATAAAACTGTAATCTGTAAAATTAGCTTATTTTTTACGAAGAGTATTTAAGTTAACACTTTATGGTTTCGCTTTTCTTGGTTCCCTCTTGTCGTATTCTTTTTTTTTATTACAGTAATCAAGTTACTGTTTTTCAGTTCATATGAGTTGCTACGAATCTCTTTAGGATTTTAGCTGTTTGAATAATTGCAATCAATTGTATCTATCAACCGCACCCCTGATTCTAAATTTTTCCTCTCTGTTGTCGAAGATTTTTTCAGATTGTGTCCAGTGCTCCTGCGATTATTGACGTTATCTTTACTTTAGTCATGTTTCTCCCTGTAAAACGCTCTGGGCAGTTGTGTGTATTTGGTTCGTTACCTCTTGTCTTGATGTGCCCCCTTTGTAATGCTGGGTTGGAGAAGTCTCCGATCTAATCGAATTCTTTCTTCTTATGAACTATGATGACATTGCTTGCATAAGTTTATATTATTTTACCTCAATGTCTCTCATGATTGTACGATTCCGGTTTTCAAGTATGCTTCTTGTTTCTGATTGTACTATTGGTCTATGCGTTGAAGATGCAGTTGTTAGCATTGTTTTAAATGTAATAGTTTCCTTAGTATGTATGTTTTCTTCTTATTCTTCTTATTAGTAGTAGTTATTTATTTATTCACTAACATTTCTCACACTTAATATCATTAGAAATAATTTACTGATATTAACCTGCGGCGTTCAATGCTGTCTGTGTGACTACTAGTATTCCCAAAGTTCCAATATACTTTATATCTTTCCATAGACATTGCAAATGAATTTGCATTG
>NC_136490.1:108099292-108241792 GCF_053919585.1 Euprymna scolopes
AATGACCCTCATCAGTGAATCCATTAGCTTCTCAATTGCTTCATAACGAAACCTCTAACGTATTCCTTGAGCTTAAGGAATTACCAAAAAATGATAGGTCTAGTCTATAAGGAGGGTGAGAAACTATCTTGATGTCTATCTTGATCATATACTATGCGACAAATATGAAGTGTTTTACTGCACCCTTGGAATAAATGTTGTGCAGATCTTCAATATCTTTAGTTCTTTACTAATAACTGTGTGTACAATTCCCACACTGACATAAAACAGTGCACTTAATGTGTTTTATAGACACATGACGGTTCTGTTCAATGACATTTTTTATTTGGCCAATCAAGTCTAGTGTTCTTACTTCCTTTCTCCTTTCACAATTCTCATCAAACTTCACAGACTTCCTACACCACTGTAACCTATGTTGTCACTCACAAACTGGTGTTTAATTCATGCAAGAGTATCTAAAAACAGTCTAAAACATTCCATACGTTTCCGTTATATTTTTACAAGTTTAAAACACAATTTCACTGCATTTTGTTCTTCTAAAGTGTCCTCACTTCAAGATTGCCTTTTTGAAATTCACCAGTTGTGACAAATAGGTTTTAGTAGAGTGTATTCCAATTCTTGCTGTAACTGTTTTATTTTAACCTGAAATCATAGAAATTGATCCGTCACCTTTTATGATATATGGGAATAACATACTGAATTTTCAAAGGTCTAGGACGATTTTCAATGCCAATACAAAAATTTATGAAAATATATTGATGGCACCCCGTAGTTCACACTCATAAAATTTTTATTATATTGTATTTTTGCAAACGCATTTTCTTTACAACATGTCGTACAAGTGTTTCTCTGAATGAAACTAACAATCTTAACCCGACGAATGGAAGTGCTTTAAAAATTTGTGGAATAAAAAAATTATTAGAAAGTCATAAAAAGCGAAATGTAGTAAAACTTTATTTTTTTCATTTATGTTTTTTGCAGATTTAACATATCTAAATTTCCTTCTTTTCCTTTTCTTCTCCAACTTCTTATTTATGTATATATGCATGTATGTGCGTGCGTTTGTTTTTCTGTAACAGAAAACATCTTTTATGCCTTAAAAGATGGTAGAAATACATTGCTTACAATTTTTGTCGACTTGCAATTCATGCATAGGATTAATTGTTTACTTTTAGTTTCTAGTTATTGCTCACTTTCGTCATAGTATGATTATTATGTGTGTATATATGTTGTCCCGTGCATAATAACAGATGTAGAAACAATATGTTTTATTTTCATATGGGCATTTAATTTATTTGTCATCTAACGACGTCAAACTTAGACTCCTTATATTTTTAATGTAGTGTATACATACCTACTCTGGATTTGAAGGGAAAAATAACGGTTAATGTTTCCCTCTGGGAAGAACAGGTATTACATATTTATCCGAGCCATAATGTTATGAATGTACCTATTTTGAAGCTTCCCTGTTCATGCTTTATTTTTCTGAAATGTACACATATGAGTGATTGTGTGTGTGTGTGTTCGCCTATGTGGTCGCAGCTGATCGTGTGTGTTATTTTAACGTATGGGAACCCAGTAAATAAAGCGGGAGACTGAGAAAGAGAGTAAGGGGAAGGAGAGTGAAGCTTAACATAAAAAAAGTAAAAGAGTAAAACAAATAATAGAAAACACCGTACATACAAATTATCACAGAATATTTTTTATCTCTTCTATATTATATTTTTTTATCGACAACCATTTTAATATCTTTTTTGTTGGCTTATTATTCTTTGCCTCCATTCACATTTTACGGCCTTATAATAATGTTGTATTTTCATTTTATTTAACAACCTCATCGATTAAGTCGGGATAAAATAAATGGGGGAATGTGTATCGCATCCGCTTTTTTATATGAACAAAAAACACACACACACGCACAAAATCACTCACACATACACAAGACTATGCACAAAACAATACCAAATAATACGTTTAATCGTTTCTAATCTTTCCAATACGTGGCCACATGACTATGAACACAATCTTACATTGTGTCAACCTACATGTGGATTAAAAGAGTTTACTAAAATACTTACTAAGACATTTTTCTTTACCGGAGAGTAATGACATTGGGGTTGTTTTACTGTACACATAGATTCGAAAAATTGTCAAAAACCAAATATATAACTAATAATTGTTATCAAAGGCAAGATAAGTTACTTTTCTACCTAACGGGATATGTTTTTCGTATTTTTATTTAATGTAACATATTTATTCAGCTCGAAAACATACAGTGTTTACCGATGCATTCGAAATTTTAAAATTGATCCCGACTCTCTCTTTGGTGTGTAAGATGGGAAAAGGATTTAAAAATTTAAAAACTTACGCAAAATACAGTTAAAACCCCACCGATTATGTCAGCCCATGTTATGGTAACATATATTGAGCGAGTTTCTATCAGTATTTTGCCTAGTTTTTTATTTATAACTCCTTTTCCTAAACCTACCGTGTTAAAGAGAGAGTCGGGCGCCATTTTTAATTTTCCAATACATCGGTAAACACTGTGTGTTTTCGAGGGGAATGAACATGTTACATTCAATAAAAACATTAGAAAATTATCCAGTTCGGTAGAAAAGTATTTGTTATATATTTGTTTTTACAACTTTTTCGAATTTATGTGCACACTAAATAAGTCCAAAACTTTTCATGAACCGAAAGCCACTCGAGGATAATTAGCTTAAGGTATTCAGTAAGACAACATTTAATAATCGGTAATTACGGAAATTGGGTAAACATTTTATTATTTTTTAGGGTAGCTAAGGAAGAACTTATTTAAATTCGATTAAAAACGCTCATGTTGTAGTGAGCTGGATAGCAAACCCCCAGTATACAGTTCCATAGTCGGGCAATTATAGCAAATAAACTGACTTTATAGAATTTGCTTTCAGATTTGGACACAGATAGCGAGTGTGGAATGTTATTTTTTAGCTATATATTCTAGATATTATTATTTATCACATTATTAAACAAAACTCTTTCTGGCAGCGTTTAGCACCCTCTTTCTACCAAAACAATACAAACATTATTCACTATATCTAAGCATTCTGAAGAAACTTCCACTTATAAGAGGTTTACAAGGGAATATAAAATACACGAGCTGTTCTTAATTGCATGGCATCGGAACTGAATACATTAAGTTCTTCTACATACAGTGCCTTGTATAACCTACCTGGTACTGAACAGACTCAAGGTTACTTAACTTCAATGGTTTCACGAGAACCGATGTCTCAACGTTATTATCTGTACTATAATATAAAAGGAACTTTGTATGTCTGGGAATTCGTTCCCTATGCACTCGAAAACGGCTCGGCCGATTTTGATGAAATTTCACACGAAGGTAATAATTAATGTGCCTGGAAGTGTTCTTAGAGAGGTTTTATGTCATTGAATATAAGTATGGAGTATCGGTCATCGAAATAATCCGATAATAGAAGGAACAGGCGATATTGACCAGAGTTAACTCTTTACACAGCCTAACATCACAAGTGCATGGGAGAAGTTGCACTACCACACAAGCCGAAAGCCCGGCAAATAGAATCAACAGTAGGTTCTGGATTTTTCTGTTTAAAATACAATTGCACCATGGTACTATTTCATTTTAAACTTCAATTCAAGTCATTATCAGCCACAAGTAGTAAGGGCAATCACATAAATCAATAGTAGGTATTTAGATATGACAGGGGTGCATTCGAAATGAATGTTTGGTTTTTAGAGCACAATTGAACTATAGTACTTGACTTTTCATTTTAAACTTTAATTCAATACTTGATATTATAAAAAAAATATTTTATAAAATTAACATTAGTTTTTCTAAAATGCTATATAAAGTGCAATATATTGTGAACTAAATTATTGCGAGACGCAGGCGAAGCTTTCCTCAGCTGCACCGTGATAGATCCCTTATCAGAGCAGGTAAACAATCGATTTGATTGAAAAGAGGGATTACATCAATTTTGATTACATTAAAAATGTACGCATGAAACATTCATTGATCATCATTCAATCCCGGGCAACACCGGGTCACCCTGCAAGTATATTATATCCTGATGTTAATCTCAATATTAATAATATTATGACATCAGTTTTCGTGTAATTGTTTAAGTTTCTTGCTCTACGTAACTAGTATATTATAATGTTCTTTATAAATTTACTATTAATTGATTGTGCTAATAATTACTATAATCGACATTAAAATATTTTAGATTTAAACTAAGATAAACATGTTTATTTTATAAGGAATAGTGATAAATCCGATAACGTACTCATTTCCTCTCTAGAGATGAAAAAAGCTGAGCGTAGATTACGTTACGTTGTAAGATGAGTTAAGGTGATAGAAACTCCTTTTAATCATTCACTATTAAGACAAATAATTTACAATTGAGTTGGAAAAGAGAACAAATTGTTTTTGTTTAATTTCTCAATTGTGTTCCTTAAAAATTATTTATGTTGCAAAGAGAAAAGATTACCAACATGTTTATTGAAATAAAAGAAAGTCAGTTCTTGGCCTAAATTCTCGGTATACAAGTGAAGCCTCCATGGTCCCCCGAGATTGCACAGTGAGCAATGCATAAAAAATGACTAAATTCAGCTTTTGTCACCCCCCCTCATTTAGCGCCATAAGTCTCCAGGGGACGTAAAATCCTGGGGAAAATGGACAAACGGTGCAGTTTTAGACTTAACATATGTAAATTTAAGTTCTGCACCATGCAAAAAATTTTTAAAAAATTACTAAGTCCATCATTTGCCCTACCCCGATTTAGCTCCAAAAGTTCTCCAAGACTTAACATATTTAAATTTGAGTTCAACACCATGCAAAACTGATAAAAAGACATACACAGAACATAGACTGTTTTTATTATCCCTAAAAGAGTCCTTGGGGCACACCCAAGAATTATCGCGAAGTATAGACAAACAAAATTATATAGACATCAGTTAGTTAATACTTTTCAGACAGTTTTCTAACAAATCCAACGCATCAATTATTTTAATAATCACAAAAGTGTTCATTTTAGCCATTTTAACCCGAATAGAACTCCAAAGGGGGGGGGGCTGGAGTTTCCCGAAAAATCTATTGTGTTACTTTTTTTTACTCATACCATGTTTAATTTTTCTATAAATTTTTAATAATTTCCAAACGCAGTTGGTAAGAAAAGTGTGGAGAGACGAAAGGACGAATGGAAGAACGGACGAACGGACAAGCGTGAATTTATAGGTCCACCCTCCTTTTGTCGGGAGACCAAAAACAAAAATGAAAATCTGCTTAATGTACGTTCCGTGACCAAACAAAAATATATTTTTTAAAAATTACGTAAATTGATCAAGTATTTTTATTAGTAAAGAAACTATTTTAAACACAGATCAATGAGAATTCATATGCATTGTAGCGTACACCTCGCAAGTTCGAATTATATATTTTTACAATGGTGGAAAAAACAGTCGTTCTCAGGTTATGCATGAATTTTTTTTCTATTTGTGTTTCTTGAACTTAATGATTCTTGAAATATAAGGGTTTCCTTTAATCGCGACTAGGTCATCAGATTTTTCTCTGTTTTTATTTTGTTATATATATATATATATATATATATATATATATATATATATATATATATATATATATATATATATATATATAATTTAAAGGAGATTAGAACAATAGTCTAAAGAGCTGAGTGTATTTCAATGTAACAGTGAACTCACTAGTTTCATTAAAATACAGGGACGAAAAAGTGCTCGTTGTAATTTAGATATATAATAAGCTCGATAGGTAAATATCCTAGAGCTAATTCAATATTAAGTAATGTGATTGATAATTTAAGATTTAAAAAAACAAATTATAATCAAATTAAAAATCAGTTTCACAAGAAGAAACAACAACAAAACCAATTATCTGTACGATCGTTTCGGAAAACCGTGTTTTTATTGTGGTAGACATCAAGTTACGGACAATAATTATTACATATACTTTTTAACAACCCTCCGGAGGGAATATTTTGGGGCCGTGCATCGGTGTGGTTTTGAATATTTAGTCAGGTTTACTAGCAGTGAAAATTATATTCATGCTAGCTTGTCTTAACAGAACCCTGTACAACAAGAACGAAGACAGTAGTCAAGCTCTTTAGTTAACAGTTGTAAAACCGAAAGTGATATTTTAAAATATGAATGTAATTCAGAATCAATAAAACCGTTTAAATAAAGCCATTTTTCTTGAATTCTTTTAACGTCCTCAGAGTACAATCAAAATTATGCTCGATCAATGTACGACTAACTGCTTCTGCTGTTTGTTATATAAAAAAGTGTAGAGTGGCTTGAATCAGCAGGTGTCGAATCGGAGATTTAGTTGTGCCGGATTTTAGTCGTACATAACGAAGTTTACTAAAATTGTACGACTAAATAATGTACGATTATTTATTCTTGCTGCTGCTGATTTGTTACTTAAGTAATTTCGACAAGAACCAGCTACTGGATTTACTAGTGCAACATATTGTAAAAATCTGTTTTGTATTATTAAACAGAATAAAATGAATTTACTCACAAGTTTCTGACGAGAGTTAATTTTTGGTAAATATATATTTTAGATTCATATAAAAAGTATTTAAAAGAATACATTTTTTTAAATATCCTCTCTTCAGACAGATTGTAAATAGACACCTGCATATTTATTTTCATAATGTACTCCTTAAAACTGAAACAATATTTTTCCCCAATTATGTGTGCCACTTTTTCGCGTTTTGTTTTCGTGAAAAATCTTTGTAAAAAATAAACATTTTTTTTAATATTAGTCGTACCTTGATTTTACTATTTATGCACAACTAAAAATAAAACACGATTTTAGGTACGTCTAATTAAAGCCTAAAAGACTAAAACAACTACTCAGTTCATTGTATTGGAATAAACACTCTCAGTCGTTAATGGTTTAATTCGTCAACGCAATCTCGAGGGTTTCATGTTTAATTAAAACAAACACAAAAAAATAAAAAATAGTCGATAATAGTGATATGGATTTATTCTATTCTTATAAATATTTTCTCGTGTTACATTGTTATTGTGGTACAAAATTCAAATTTTAAAGAAAAAGTCACTTTTAAAATTCGATTTACCAAAAAATTTAATTTACCAAAAAAAAAAAAAAAAAAAGAAAGAAAACAAAAAAAAATCTCGGTTGAAAATTGTGACTGACTAAATTCGTTTTTTATTTATTTAATACTAAAGAAATAAACTTGTTTATGATTATTTTTGTTACAATGATTAGTTTTTATTTAGAAAGTGGCACACTGGCACACTGGGTTGAAAAAAGTTTCAGTCCTTAGGAATTTACCCCAAATAATCGCGACTACGTTGTGTTATTGTTTATTTTAATCAGTTTTTTTTCTGGCGTTAACAGACTCAGTAGATCACCAATTCAAGGAGATATTTTATAAAAAAATATTTTCCAGTGTACAATTTTTACATAAGTTAGTAATTCTAATACGAATCGAGTGAACTCATATATATATATATATATATATATATATATATATATATATATATATATATATATATATAATCATTATCATTATCACCAAAAATTCTGTCGTATTTACCATCGTAACTTTTCCATATTCTCGTTCAAAATGGGACAGAATAAAACAGAAAAGACTGAAGCAGAAGCACCCTTATAATTTTCATAACTATCACGTACCGATTATGTCATATTCCAAAAAACACCTAAATGTATAAAGTAGTTTTATTTTTAACTTAAAATATCAAATGTTATGAGTAAACAAACAAACAAACAAAAAAAAGAACAGTCTCCCGTGACGATCATCATATAAAAAAAGAACGGATAAATCAATTCAAAGTTGCGAGACCCGCCTCGTAATACTGACGATTTCACATTAATCGCGAGGCATCGTAAAAAATAATTTAAAATGATTCTTTATAAAAAGAAGACTATGTTTTATTTTTTAATTAGGTTAGATTCCCGATCAGATCTTACTACGATAATCGAAAACTTGTAGCGGACCAGGGTATACGTACAAACTAAAAGAAACAATAATTTTGAATTTACAAATGGATTGTAATCTCTGTCTTTAATTATAATAAGAAAAAAGCTATTTTTTTTCTTTTATATATTAATACAATTGTCTCCCCACGACGGCGGAGTGATACAAAAGGCCGGTTTTTATTGTGGGGAAACCCCCAGCTCCCTAAAACGGGAAACTTTGGATAGGAACAAAAATAAATATTTCCTAGGTGTAGAAGCATTTTCCCCTATCCACTAATCGACGACAGGAAAAGTGGAGTGTAATATCAGAACCTATACTACACTTTGTTCCCAGTCAAAAAGATGTAGCTGAAACAAAAAAAAATCATAATTTATCATGCGCCTCTGTCGTTTCAAAGAACCAACACTTCATGTATTTCTCTGTTTTTGTTTTGTTTAGAATCTAAACTCGATATTTATAACAGTAGAGTGCACACACGTCTGCACCCGCGTGTATATATATATATATATATATATATATATATATATATATATATATATATATATATAGATATAGATGTATATATATAAAATATATATATGTATGTACATATGTGTGTATATATATATGTATATATATGTTTATATATATATGTATATATATATGTATATGTATATATATGTATATATATGTATATATGTATATATGTATATATATGTATATGTATATATATATGTATATGTATATACTTATATATACATATATATATATATATATATATATATATATATATATATATATATATATATATATGCGTTTGTTTGCTATAAACAAAACATCACAATCACACAGACGCACACGCACACACACACATTTATCAATAAAATGCAGGGTGATGAGGCTGGTCCCAACTATTTTAATCAATCACACACTCCCTATTACGGCCTTCAATCACGCCCCCAACATATCAGTAACTGCTACCACTGTGTTAATTGCTACTGTCACTACACCAACAGTTAACTTTACCAGCTTCGCCACAATAGCATTGTTGACTCGTAAAGACGAACTACTGCCTCCCTCTGTTTTCATGTACTTCTACTGCCACTTCTTTTATGACAATCCAACGTTTGCTCTGCTGTCGTTTTGACTATATAATTCCTGTCGCAACTTTTATTTTAACATGACAAATTTAATAATAATAGTAATAAAATAAAATACATATTCGATAAGTGCTGGTTTTGGTTCATTCCCCATTACTACTGCTAATTACTATTAGAGACTGTTTCTAAAAAAATAGAATTCCTTCTTTGTATTTATATATGTGTGTGTGTGTCTGTCTAATGGTGTGGTCGTTAATATCAGTGAACAAAGGATTTCATTTAGTTTGCAGGGCTAAGGATTAATAAAGCACATTAGAAAATAAAATATGACATTTGAACCTGGCCCCCCGAGCAAAGAGAAAAAAAAGTAGTATAACACCTATCATATTGTAGGAGAAAAAAAAAATATATATAGAAGCAAACGTACCCGTCGTTGACTGGGTTCAAAAACAGCTTACATAAAATGGACGCTGATTTATGAATGTATGATAGGTTATGAAAAGGAATGGTTGTAAAGAGATAGCTTCGAATTTGGGGGTATCAAAACCAAAACAAAATATGATGAAAGTAAAAATAAAATAGATAACCCTCATATTTTATTATACTATACCTGTTCACACTGGAACACTTATCACAATATTTTGTGGATCTATATTAAAAAAAAAAAAACTTGTTAAACTTTGTGACATATTTACATTTTATGCGGTCAGGCGCGAACACATCCCCCAATATTTTATTGTACCATATTTCTTCAAAGTGAAACATAATTATCACAGATAAATATGAACAGTCTTTATTAAAGTTTATGTCTATTTCCATTCTATGGAGGCCAGGCGCGAATCAGACCTCACAATTTTATTATACAATCCCTATTTAAGTTGAAACATACTTATCAAATTATTCTTATGTACATCTATATCAGAAACACTTGTAAACATTTTTTCTTCGTTTTTTTTTTCCATATTTGGGGGTCAGGCGCGAACGCATACCACAAATTTTTTATGAACAACCGTTCTGCCAGATCAAACATACCCATCCCTGTGTCTCGATACATCTTCTATCATTATATGTAATCAGGTTTTAACATAGTTATCAACATAGGAGCCTATTCGTGACCAGACAAACATACACACACACACACACACACACACACACACACACACAAAGACGTTAACTTTTATATTATAGAACATATATATATATATATATATATGATATATATATGTGTGTAATATATATAATATCTATAATATATATAGTATATGTATAATATAATATATATATATATATGTATAACATATATAATATATGTAATATATATGTAGAATATATATATAATATGTATAATATATATAATATATATATAATATGTAATATATATGTATATATGTAATATATATATATATGTAATATATATATAATATATAATATATATACTATGTAATATATATACATATATGTAATATATATAATATGTAATATATATATATATGTAATATATATCTACAATATGTAATATATATATACATATATATATACATATATATGCAATATGTAATATATATATATATATATATATATATATATATATATATATATATATATATATATATATAAATGTAACTCTTGCTTCGTTCGTAATTAATAGCCTAAATTAATAAATAAATGATTGCTTCGACATTTTGGTATATGTTTACTGTGCCCATGCGAGTTTTTATATGTCTCTTTTTAATTATAACATTATACTCAATTTTTCCATAATAAATATGTGGTTTTCTTTGTACCGATAGGACACTTTTTTATTTATGGACATTTTTTTATCACCGCTTGCCGTCACTTGACCAATGTTTCCAATTTAGCCGTTTTGCAACTAGATTTGGAGATGTCGTTGGCAATCAAGCGGGGAATTATAGAAAATCTGGAGATATTTCACACCCACACACCCGCAATTTTAGATTAAAAAATAAAGAAAAGCGCTTGAAAATACTTTAAACATAAAATAAACCCATTCCCGTAAGTAAAAAAAAAGTAGCATTTATGGCCTTTGTTAACAATTATTTATTGATTTTTTGTTTTGTTTTTCACCTTTTTTTCGGCTGACCATTCTTAAATATCGCTATAAAATCGATTTTTCCAAGTACATTTTAGGAGGGGGAATTACAACCTGCGTAGATTCGTTTAAAATACGATCTAAGCACTCCCACTGAGTCAAAAATTCTAAAAAGCAAGAAACAACAGCAAAAAAAAATTATACCAAACACAGTAGGATTTAATTATCTACATACCTAAATACATTTAACATGCTAAAACTAAGTTTTTTGGGTTTTTTTAATTTTTCTAATTTCCAAATATGTTGTTTAACGTGGATTTTACACACTAAATAAAAAATAATAATAAACAAATGTCCGCTTAACGCTTAAGGAGTAAGGAGGCTTAATTTCTAAAAAGTAGTAAACAAATGCCTAGGTTTATCAGAATTTTTGTATGAATTTTTGACACCCCTAACACGAAACTGCGAATAAATTATGAAAAAAAACTCGTAATTTCTCTTTTAAAAGTGGAGAGTCATTTTCTTTATGTTGTATACTTCCAAATTAAACTATTAAACTTGTGTAAAACGTAATATATTTTTTTTAAACAGTAATGAGATTAATTGAATTTTACGAGCTCAGCATTTTCAATTTTTCAACTTTAAAAATCTATCAACATTTTTCTATTGATTCAATTTTTACGATATTTTCAGGGTCAATATGACATTTTATGCTCTTTCCAATAAACAGAATATAATATTTTAGACAAACATTTTTTATTAAAGCCCCCATTTTCAAATGTCTATTAAAAAGTAAATAATTAATTTACTCAACAAAGTTTTATATATCACAAATTGAAGATAAAAGATCAATAAATAATATATTCAAATTTAAAATAAAAAGTAGGGTTTACTTTTAGAAATTTACCTGTAAGGTCCGATGTGTAAAAACTTAAAAAAAAAAAACGTTGTTTGTTTTCTGTTTTTTTTTGTTTCTATTTTTTTAATGAAACATGGGTTCTTGCTTCTTTAATTGAAAAAAAATAATAGGGTTTGAATTATATTTTCGAGTAGTTATAAGCTTGGAAAGACAGTGGGGCGAATTAATTCACGCCTCCCATTTGGAAATGTCTATTAAAAAGTAAATAATGTATTTACTCACCAAAGTGTTATATATCAAAAATTGAAGATAAAAGATCAATAAATAATATATTCTAATTTAAAACAAAAAAGTAGGGTTTTTTAGAAATTACCTGTAAAGTCTGAAGATAAAACCTTTTTTTTTTAAACACATCGTTTGTTTTTTTTTAAATGAATTCCTGGTCCTTGCTCCTTTAATAGAAAAAATTAGGACGTGAATTGCATTTTTCGAGGATTTGTAAGCTTAGAAAACGGGGTGGAATTATTCAATATTTTCACGAAATTTCTGACACACCTAACAAATGACTTATCTACCACAAACCCTAAGTTCGTGTTGCACTCCCAAATTTAGATTTAGTGATAGTCATAGATTTTTATACAATTTGCCAAGAGTGAAGTGCCCAAGTGTTAATCGACATGCAACCAGTTAATTGTTGGAAAGGCAACTTTTAATAAAAGAAATGAAATAAAAATAACTTAAACACAGTTTCAGCACGTATAAAAGATACTTGAATTTTACTGCATTTGGTATCAGGTATTTTTGTTATTGTTTACAATTTCTCGAATATTAATTATTTTACACAAATGGTTGTGTTGTTCCTACTTACTTGCCCCCCACAAGAGCCGTTTTTCATGATTTTACTTATTTTTACTAATTTTTAGACGTTTATTTTATTTAATTGTCAGCATGAACCAACTTTTTAAGATGAAGCATATGCTAACACTTCAGTGAATTTACTGTATTTATTTTTCAGCAAACATTAATAACATAAAGTTTTCCGCTTTATTTATTTTTTTGCATAATTAATGGTGGAAGTATGCTTTCTTTTTCTGAACATCTGTTGATAAAAATAATTTGTATAGTATCTTGAAAAAAAATCAAACTTTTCTCTACTTTCACCTGACTATTTACAGTGTTCATATAAAGCATTAATTTATTCTTTTTATAATAATAATTCCGTTTTCAAAATGAAAGGTTTACTGCCAAATTTCTTTTAAAAAAGATCAAGTTTCCTGAAAAAAACAATTTCACCTGACAATATATGGTAAATTTTTTTTTTTGGGGGGGGTGAGGGGAACAACAACTTTTGTTGATAAAAAAAATTGCAAAAAATAATAAAAATAAATAAACGAACAAAATGTGCCATTTTAACAAACTGATCCACAGCAACGCGTTGACGGGTTCAGCTAGTATTATATATATATATATATATATATATATATATATATATATATATATATATATATATATGTATATGTATATATATATACATATATATATATATATATATATATATATATATATATATATATATATATATATATATATGTATACAAATATTAGGTACGGGCAGAAACGGTGGAACAAAGATAGTGGAAAGTTTTTTGAAAGCCGATTAATCATATTTTTTGTAGATTACTTTTTGATTGTATTTCAAAGATTTAAGGCTAAATGCAATTCCCAAGTGAAAAAAAAAAATATATATATATATTGGTAGAAGTTAAAAAAAAAGTACGAAAAATATTTTCACGGCGATCTAACTAATTAAACTTAATTTCGAAGTTAAATAAATTCATTGCAAAAATCGCTTTTTGGATATATTACTTTTCTTGGTCTATTCCTTAGATAATTAGTAAAGTTCTAAGCTATTCAATTAATTTAAAAAAACCTGGTTTGTTCAAAAATTAGGATAATTAGCTCTCAAAAGCAACAAATTCTCGTTTAATTCAAAGAAAACCAAGTACTCCTCACGTATAATACGAAAGCCCAAAATGTCAGACAGTCGAATGGCTACCTGATAATGATGTGCATCCGTACCTTCCTATCGTGAATGTTGCTGTAATGGTTAACATTTTTTAAATTAATTATTTTTCTATGTTCCTGCTTTGAATTTTGAAAAATAAGTGTTATTTTTTACGATTATATAAACATTATTTTACGTCGAAAGTTTCACATTCATGCAAGCAAGGAAAATATTTGAATCGTCTATATAAACCTTATGGGAAACATATAAATATTACAGGAAAAAATTTACATATATGTTTTGCAATTACATATATGTTTTGTGTGAAAATATTGAATAAACAATACGTAATTTAATGGTAATATCAGTTGTTCGAGAAATAAAAATTTTCGAGTTATATCGATTTCAGTAATACTAATTTTAGGGTTTTTTTTAATGTTCCTGTAAAAATTAGATGTTTAGAATTGTTAAAATATGAGATACTTTTTTTTCATAAGTAGGAAAAAATACATTCATGCATTTTTTTACTACTGAAAACCATAACTTTTGTAAAGATATTTTTTGTTTGAACAAAATAATACGTTTCCATTATGATTTAAGTAAAAATATTGTATTCATTATATTTCATGATTATTATTTGATAAATACTGAAAATGTCATTAAAATTGGTTAATTAACCAATTTTAATGAATAAAAATTAAATTAAAATTGGTTAATTAACCAATTTTAATGAATAATAAGCATGTAGATGAAACGAGGAATATTTAGTGCAGCGTAAATTGGCATATATATTTTCAAAATTAATACTGAGCTCTACTGAGCTATATTGAGCACAGTTAAAGTAAATATTGAAAATTTACATATAAAATGATATCCTCTTTTATTAATGCATGTGATTAAATGAAATAGTGTATATATATATATATATATATATATATATATATATATATATATATATAAAGAGAGAGAGACAGACAGACAGACAGACAGAGACAGAGAGGGAGAGAGAGCGAGAAAAAGAGAGAAAAAGATAGAGATGTAAATATTTGTATTTTTACTTGCATTAAATAATTCGATATATGAAAAATTATTTTTGTTTAAAGTTATTTATTTTTACTGCGCATTTTTGCGTAAGATTTTAAAGCTAAATTTAGTTTTATCGATATTGTTGTTTAATAAATTATTAGGTAATTTGTTCGGCTGAGTAATTACATTTAGTAATCAAGTAAGAAACGGCATTTAAACTGGATTAAATACTTCGAAATAACAAACATTATGTCAGTTTTAATTCAATCGTTATTGAGCAATCATATTTAGAACAGTTTGAAATATGTTATACTTAAAAAAAAAACATTGTTAATGACCGTTTTTGTAGGAAAAATTCTACTGATATCGGCCCGCTACTTCGAATACGAAATAGGGGAATGTGGGTGAGAAAAAGCGAAAATGTTTAGGAAGACGTCTCCTACACCAAAACCAGATACATACAGATATATATCTGCGAGCGTGCGTGTGTATGTGGTAAAATCAAATTTTAATTACGTGAGCATGAGACCATAAAAAATGTGGAAACACGATAAATATTTTTTGATTTTGTGTTTTTTGTCAAATGTCAGTTAATGAGGAATAATTCCAAGTTAAATTCCAATTACAATTCTGTATATAATCTTTATAATAACACATTTGATACGCTTTTAATATGTGCAAAATGGATGGCCCGTCCCTTAAAAATTATAAACCCCACCTCTCATTTAAAAAATCACCAACATTCAGGAAATTAACCAATTTTAATGAAATTTTCAGTATTTATTCATTAACAATTATAATATCTCATGAGCTTGTTTTTAAAATTGTAATGAAAATGTTTTATTTTTTGTAAACAAAAATGAGTTTTACTAAAGTTATAACTTTAAGTATTAAAAAAAAACACATGAATTACTGTTTGCGTTTTTATAAAAAAAATAACGCATAGTATATGTCAGGAATACAAAAGTATTTCAGGAATTTAATTGATCGAACCATGGATATAATCATTGAATTAAGTATTGTGTATTCAATATTTCCACCAAAAATAATATAATTGGAAAAATATTTAATGTGATTTGAATGACAACAATTTTCACAAAAATCTCAAATTTGATATTAAAATATTTTTTTACATGCGTGACGATGTAACCATTAGCGTAAGAAATTATTTTTATAATCAGGAAAATAAAAAATAAGAAAATTAAGATCTTGGATTACTAAGAAAAAATAATTTAAAAAAAAATGGTATTATTTGGCACTTCTTCATGTCAGTGATGAGGCAAACATGTGTGTTTTAGATTCCAGAACCGCAGATAGATGTCGCTTGTCAGCCAAAAACAGGGGCTAACAGCTTTTCCTTCTCCTTTAAATGCCTACATTGTAGACTAAAATCATATTTTAATACATTTTTACAAATTATTCTTAAACCTCTATAAATGTTTACTGTTTTAAAATCTTATTTTTCTACATTTTGTACAAACATCCCTAAAAAACAAATAATTCTAAGAATAATCTATAAATGTGTCGTATTTTCATGATATTTATTATTTTATTTTCAATTATAAATCACTTATTGAAACGTAATTATATTAATGCTTTAAAAATATATTTTAAAGCATTTTTTATACAATAAACTTTTCGAGTTTCGTATATTTATTTGTTATTTATCCTGTTATTATATATTTCTGCGTTATCAAAAACACTTATTTATATGTGAGATTCATATGATGGCCGCTAGACGTCTATTCTCTTTCAAAGAACAGGGGTGGATAACTCGCTTCAGTTGCTAATATATAACTCTCCTGCAGTTCCAGTCTCAACCATTAAATTGCTCGTACCAAATATACGTACACATGTAAAAATAACTGCTAACTAGAGTTTGCATGAATACATTATTATTTTGTTGTAGCGATTATTTCAGCATGTGTACACATTTTAAGGGTGTACTTATAATCTAGTAATCTGATTCGAGTTTTGTCTGTGTGTATGTCTGTCACTGTGTACGTGTTTAACTATTATTAATTTCTTTACACATTTGCAATACTAATAATAGAACATGATCAGTTCCATCGAATTTCCTCAACCCGAATACTCCACGTTTCTATAATCAAATGAAGGCGATTGTTTCGAGTAACTAAGAAAGCAAAAAAGGCGCGAAAAATAAAATAAAATAAATGTTACAAACATAATGTAAATTGCTCTTGCTTTGTATTTTAACATATTTTAAAACCATTTTAACTTACAAATGAATGCACTGTAAAGTTTTCAAAAGGGCTGGTCTTAGTCGATTCTCGATGCTTAGAAAATTAAACGAAATACTAATAAAATATAAATATCGCCACTCTTGAGCAAATGAAATGTTCTAAGAGCATCTTGTAAAATTTTCGATTCTTCTGCGGTTATCGAAGCTCGATTATTACTCGAATCAAACTACTATTTTCTTTGTTTTTTTTCTTACCCAATCGACTTTCCGGTACTTATTTACTTAGCAAAAAAAACAAAAAAAAACAACTGTATTGTAAAAAAACAAAAAACAGAACACTTATCCAACTTGATAGAATAGTAACTTATCGTGCCTTTTCATTATTTATTTTATTTATTTATTTGCTGTGTATTTTTCACTCCTTTTTTGCTTTGTTACCTATACCGAGAATAAACGATATTTGGTGTGTGTAAATGTTTCTATATTTTTCTGTAGAGAATTCACTCCAAAACAAATTAACGTATAAAACAATACGTATAAAAGAACACAACAATAACGCATAATGGTTAATAATATTGGCTGTAGAATTTTTTTGTTTTGTTTTATAAGATTTTAAATAGAGGGTGGGATTGAATCGTTTCGTTTAATTTAAGATATCTCTGATTTTTGTGAAATTTTACAAAAATGCATTATACATATAGAAATATTTCCCGAATTTTAATTTCTTTAAAGTATCTGTTACGTGGCCATACTTTATTAAACTGATGTCAGCGTTTGTAAATATGTTTACAATTGTTTGCCATCTTTATCAGTTAAAACATCTCTTTATGTTATTATTAGCAAACACGGGAATTGTGGATAAAATAATAATTAAACTCCTTTATTCACGGTAGTTGCTTTCTTCACGAAGTTGCAAACATCTTTCTTATTAACATTTCTAATCCGATGAATTTGACTCGCTACTAGTCAGTCTGAAGAACCTACTTCCCTTGTCAGTTCCTAAAACCCAAGTTCTCTAACTCAAACTCCTCTTCTTATTAAGATCAACCTCTTATTAAGTAACCTCTATGTCAGACTACGTAAGACTGATAGGTGGCTGACCTATGTTTAAATTATTGTTATTAATTCAAACGTTGTAAACCCATTTTGTTTATACCATTTTTAAGCATTATCTTTATTTGCTATATTTATATAAACATTTATTTCAACGAGAATTCAATTTAAACAATCGGTTTACCCTTAGCTAGTAAGGTTATCTCGCATCGTCCGGCATTGCTTATGCTACACCGATTAATATAATTTCGTAAGCATTACAATACTGATTTTTATTTTTATACCTATCGTGATAGTTCAAATTGAGTTGCCTCTCTTTATTTACAAAATATGGCAGACGAGACTGGATCCGCGCTTCCTCAGTATATTTGATTTACCGAGTAAATAAACACTACTTCCTCTATATACGTGCATTTTTGGAATATGTACGTGTTGATGTATTCTAGTATTTTCGTTGTATAAGTAAGTTGAATTAACGCCAAGAGCGGATTGTTCGGCGTTTATAAAAATAAAATTCCTCACGTGCATGTTTAATTTTTTTACAAGGGAGTCTGAAACTACTTGGGAATAAGGATTAAAGTGGCCATATGATAGTTTAGTAATCGTTTATGTGGAAAAAATGGGTAGAATATATTATTAAGGACACCAGCTAAACAACAACTTTTCTATACTGTATTGGAGATTGTTGTCAGCTGGGAAGCAAACCAGAGAAACAGAGTTCCACATGCGGACAGTTCTAGGAAGAAGCTTTGATCTTGGAATCTGCGTTAGGATTTAGACACAAATAGAGAATAGAGGGGATTGTTAATAGTGGTTGTAGCTAGTCGAGTGGTTTGTGAGTGTTTGGTAAGTCGGGGTGCGTCATAAAATTTAGTCCAGAATTGCGCATTTTATGAACATAACAACAAAGTAAAGGCAGGTTCGCAACGTCGGGGAAAAAGTTTGTAGTGAAGAGAAAACATACTAGGTTTCAAATACGGTTTTGAATTCTATAAAGGCAGGATCGGGTTTCCCAACAGCTCTTATTGAGACGTGGTAAGGATACTGCATCATAGGACGTACTTTGCTCTTATAAATGTAGAGGCTTGTATTACCCGTGAGATATCAACTCGAGCAGTAGGAAAATCTACCCATTTTTACGGCGACCTTGTTAAAGGATTTGATCAATGTGTTCAGGTCAGTCCCAGAAACATGTCAAAGCATGGTGCTTCTCCAACACAAGAGCTATTCATTTTAGTTGGAGCTAGATGGGAGCAGACCGTTTATGATCGAGAGAAAAAATTGGTTTTAGATGCATTAAAATTAACCAACGAGCTTCACCTTCTTCACGATTGTTTCACGTACTTAATATCAGAAGAGAAAGAATATGATAGATATTAGTCATTGTCGGCCATCGAAGTGTTGCCATAGAGGGTGTTGTTATCTGCATGAATGTCTACAAATGAGATAAGAATTGATGAGAATCAGGAAAAAAACTCGGCCGACGATGGAACCCTGAGGAACGCTAACGTTGATACTCTGGCTTTCGCTTTATGCTCCTCAACGATTTCTTTTCTATCAGAGGGAAATAATTTAATAATTGAAATGACATTTGCAGCTATATTGTAGCTGAAAAACTTATAAAGTAAAACTTTATGCCACACATTACCAAAAAAGTTTGATATATCAAGAGCAATTGTTCTAGACGAAGACCCCGCTCAGAGATTCTCTAATAGTGTGTGATATCATAGTTAGTACATCAGCTTAAGATTTGGCAGAACGGAAACCATTTTGCAGGTCACTGAGTCGGTTATTTTTGCAAGATGGTCCAGCTTTTCTTTGTTTATAGCAGATTTCTGCATATTTCTTATGACGCACAGGAGACTGATTTGTCTGTACAGAGAGGCAGATAACTGAGCTCCTGAATCTTTAAATAAGGGGACAGAGTGATGACGTTTTCATGGTAATGATAAGGATTTCTTCTTGAGGTAACGCTTGAACAACTTTCTAATATGGCACCTTGTTCCTGCTGAAGTTTTTTTTAGCACTATTTGACATTATAGCCTGGAGTTAATAGAAGAAAGAGTGCTGATACGCTTGGCACCATCACGCATAAATATGTGTATGTCACATTGCATGTTTTCAGTTATAAGACGAAATACAGAGGCTAAGCCCCCCTGATCAAAAAATGGTACAATTGGCTGCAAAGTTCTTAGCTAAATGTTTTACTTTGTTAGATTCTGAAGGAATTACCACATGCCCCTTAATGATTCTTGGGATAGATTAAATGCCACTGTTTAAAACCCTTTTTTCTTCTTCATGCCTTGTGGGAAGCCAGACGCTGCTCAGCTACCTTAGATTTGACAGACTGAGAAGACGAATTATTCGCATTCTTTATTCCTCTTTTACAGTGGCTGCTGGTAGTCGTAAAGTCGGTTTCAGTTTCATAAAATCTACTTCGTGTAGGCAATGGAAATAGTAATTTCTGTGCAATCGCGGCGGCATTTCTGGAGTGAACCACGGTTGGCTGTTAGTATTTCCTGGAATTTCTTAGACAGTATTTGACGATCTCTACTGACATTAAACCATTCATTCATGTACGTTAGTGTAGAGGACACATTGATTTTAAACATGGAAGGCAGGTGTACATCTTATATAAATTATCGGAAGCTATCCTTATCAGCCGTAGAGGAACGGTCTCTTGTACGTTAAAGAGGCACATCTGAGGACTTATTACACTTTGTTTTTATCTAAACTGAGACAACCGAAGAATCAAAACTCTTAATTAAAACAGAAAGGAGGCGGATAACGGTTCTGGGCAAGTTAAAAGAAAGACGTGTAGGGAACTTGATTTACTGTCTGTCAGTGTCTGCCATATGTGTGAATTATAGCATTGTTCGCAATTTTGATTTGAAAAATCTTCGACTAAAGATAAAATATCAATATATATATATAATATGCATATATATATATCTATAATGAAATAATAATTACAATTAAGTTTACAAAGATAATCTAAAATAGCAAACTAAAAATATATTAGTAAGATTAAAGACTTATATTTATAAAGTATTCCTAACCAGATGTAAAAGCTCAATAAATCCTATAAAAATATTTTCCTCTTCCTCTCTATCTCATATATATATATATATATATATATATATATATATATATATATATATATATATATATATATATATATATATGTGTGTGTGTGTGTGTGCGTATATATACACATATTTTATATACTATTATAATATGTCTTAGTTAATGCTATCATAAATTTGTGAAGAGAGAACATCACTTCATCGATATAGTTATATCAACTATCACCAGAAGAATGTTTAATTCGGATATTGTCCTGGATTATGGTTGGAATATTCCCGACGTCCTCGGAAATCAGACATATTATATTTTTTTAGATGATGACTGATTATTCGTACCATTTGGATTTTTTTTTTCAAAACGGTACTCACCTTCAGTTTCTTTGTCGCAATATTTCGATCGACGAAATCTCCGACCTTCTTTATGTTTACATTGTTGAACACGAACATCTTTTCTGTCTAACTCGTGTACCTTCGAGGACGCGTGGCGTATGTATAACGCACTTGGTAAAATTTAGTTGTAAGTTACATAGTTCTAGAGGTTGAATGTTCAATCCCAGGTGAGGGTGACATTCCAAACACAATCGTAAATTACTTGAGACTAACATCCAGTTATGTGTGAGGAAACGGATGTCGTCTACACCCGTGGATTATATAAAGAGTGTCATTCTAAATTCCTTGCAAATTCCCGAGTCTGACAGAATCATTCTTGCATTTGCAAAGTTCAGTAGAACCCCGGAATACGGTGGCCCTATGATACGTCTTGTAAGGTTACTGTATTTTGTTACTAATTTTTAATGCCATACTTCGGTGTTCTACTGTACATATGTGCAAAATATCGGAAGTGACATCGCCCGAAACTTATAAATATAAGACTTACTATGATAACAGTATTTGGAAACATTCCAGTAATACGAATCTAAATCATATTGTCATTACTCATAATTTAGTAAAATTTCTATAAGAATGTTTGCAGAAATATATAATTTGTTTTATGTATTGCAACATAGTTCGGACGTCTGTATGAAAATGTAGGAGAAATGACGCCAGAAGAAGGTAAAAAAAAGGATTTTAAAAAGGAGAGCACGTTAACGACGAAAATAGAACTTTCGAGATAATGCAGGAGTTGTGAAATACGCTCCAGAAAACGAGGCGTGATTGACGACACTGCCAAAACAATGAGGAAATAAACGACGTTGTACAACAAACAAACAAGAAAAACGAGTTGAAGTTTTATCTATTGTTTTTCTACGTCGCGACTCGGGCTACACCATGTTGGTTTCCGGACAATGTTACAATAAAAGAATACGTGTTTTTATTTTAATATACGTTGCTCTCCCTCACTGTTTGTTTTGCGATATCGCATGGTTCGCGCATGCGAATTATGTTGGCCATCCTATATTTAACTGATGACAATGTTGATAAAAATGTTTACAATTTTTTGTCATTTTTATCAGTTAACAACATCTCTCCGTGCTGCTGCTGCTGCTGCTGCTATTATTATTATTATTATTATTATTATTATTATTATTATTATTACTACTACTACTACACTATATTTATACCGAAGCCAAACAAACTCTACTAATTTTTATTTAATTCGGTCGCTAAATAAATCGAGACTTACGCTTTTATTAAATTAAAGATGTTCCCTACATAGATGCATGAGATTATTTCCCATAAAAGATCCCACAAGAGATTCAAATTACGGAAATAAAAACTATAAAAAAAGTAATAGGAAAATTGTCAATAGCTCTGCTGTGAAAAATAGAGTTGTACATTTAGCACAAAATATTGTGGCAAGTCGTATTTCTCTATATATCTGTTTCTAGTTCACACAAAACAATGTAATATTGTCGCGCTAACTGACAGGAATATAAAATGCGCACAGGGTGCGAAATTTTTTATAGGAAAACATCACCGTTGTCAAGCCCAAAAGGTCGTTCGAGAATGAGCGCTAATAAGATCGGTGGGCGGTGCGTCGTGCGACCGCGTTGTGAGAATTTAGAAATGTCATTTAAACCACACAGAAGTAATGAAATCAAAAGAAGGTAGTGCTTACCTGATATACGCAATGGTAAACTTCAGTCTAATAAATATACCACACTTTATATAGAGATAATTCAATCCCATCCGAATAAAAAAGCTCAATACGCAATAGAGACTAGAACTTATTAAAATAGAATAAAATTTGAAACTGTATGTTGAAATTCCAATCCAAATTTATTGTTCGACTGAATACTCTAAAAAAACAATTTACAAGATCCTTATTCATCAGAGTTCAAAAAATGTTATTTTTGCTATAATTCTCATCAAAGGACAGAAAGAATCATCAAATTATAGTTGTAGCAATGCTAGAGTTTGCTGGTTATAGAATTAAGTGAAACCGAAAATTATTATAGTAATAAATTGGCAAGAAAAACAATGAGAAAATGTTTGATATTTAAAAAAATAAAAACAAATAGCACATAATATTTCAGCTTGCATGAAGATTGTACTCCAGAAGGCGAAAATAATTCTTTAGAGAAAATGAAGTTCCAAATTAAATTCAGTGAAATGTAAATAGTCTGGTTGGAAAGTTTTCAAAGCAGTTGAAATAATGGAAATTTTCTTTTTCGGACAGAGCAGTCGTCCTAATAAAAGCTGATCGCCATTCAAGTGAGATCGAGAAATAAAAAGGATAGAAAAACAGCAAGTAATCTTTCATCGCTGGCTTTATCATATATCAATCAGGAAGCGAATACTTTTACAATTTACGTGATTAAAAGCGTTTTAAAATCAAGTAAAAGAGGCGAGGAAGATCCAAAAAAGGAGGGGGAAGTCAGTTGACCAATCCCGCTCTCGCTTTCTTAAAGCTGTATCGAGGGATTTTCTTTTTTAAAGGGGGAATCGAAAATATGTAGAAGTTAAAATAAAATTACGTTGTGTCACCTATGTGTTTGTGGGGGTGAATGGTGGAAAGCGATTCAAATAACCCAATGTTATATTACTTGAAGGTCCTAGAGACTAACCCCACTCAAACACAAGAGGCATTCTCTCTCTCTCTCTCTCTCTCTCTCTCTCTCTCTATATATATATATATATATATATATATATATATATATATATATATATATATATATACCTGAAGCCTGAAGAATCTAAGAGTGGAGTAAACGCGGAATATTCAGTGCAATTAAAAAGCCATACATATTTATAACTTACTAACTAGCTCTACCTCCGTATTGAGCACTGTTGAAGTAAATACTTAACATTTACGCATAAATTTATACTTTTGTATGTGAGTAAATGAAGTAGTTATATATATATATATATATATATATATATATATATATATATATATATATATATATATATTTATATACTAACAGTTGAGGTCGGATTTGCTCGGGGCTTATGTACTGTTCATTACTATATGTGCATATGTATGTATATATTAAAAAGTTTGACTCATCTCCAAGTAACCTAGGTCTAAAATTTCAAATATTTGACCCAAAATTGGCTGAATAATTTGCTAGAGACCGCAAAGGTAAAATTATTGAACTTTCTTCCCTTGGCAGCCAAATTTTAGCCCCTCCCCCCCAAAAAAAAACAATTAAAAAGCTTGCCCCATGTTTGAATACACTTTATGTCGAATGTTATATGTTTATCCCAAACATTGGCTGAGTAATTTCCTAGAAACGCCAGACGGGGAATTTTTTTTTTAATTTGACCTCGATTTTTACCCCTTTACATTTATTGTTTTGGTTTCAAGTCAATTTAAAAAAAAAAACTGATCCTTGTCTAAGTAACTTACATCTAAATTTCCAACTCTCGTGTCTGCAGACTGAAAATTGACAGAGTAGTTTATTGGTGATATATTCACCTACATACACACCCAAACAGACAAATACACTTTATATATAAGTGAAATGGTCTGTCTTTGTGTGATTGTGTGTATCCCATGTGTCAAGTTAGTCCCAAATCCAGCAAGACTAAAGCTGACTTGCTCGGACTCTCTATATATAAACGCATACTTATTTAGGCATAGTTTATTAATTTAAAAATACAGTTTGTTAAAACAAATTCTTCAAAATTTTGGCCTTAGAATCTCTACAGTTATATAAATGCAACTTTTACTGTGTGTGAGTTCCTTTCTTATAAACTCCCAAACGGCAGAACAGATTTTTCTTAAAATTTACAGACCTTTAATGTATAAGTCTGGGAAAGATCTTAGTTAAGTTTTGTCTCAAGTTTACCCCCGATAATTACCGATAATCGAAGCCGTTCTTTTAATGTATCTTTCATCGGTAAAGTTATTTTTTCCATGTACTTGCTTAGCCACAATGATAGAACAAGGGGTTATTAAAATTCTACTGTGGGCATTGTTTTGAATGTGTTTTTTTTTTGCATGACGTGGTCTGTAGGTTCAAACTCCGCACCTAATTTTTAAAATTTTTTTCATTAACCGCATAGAATTTTTAAGACTTAAAAATGTACGCACTTTTTCAGAAGTGTAAAGTAAATTATGCAAAATAGTCTACCCATATATTCAGTGAAAATGTGATTCAGAGGTTATTTACATGTCGGTTTAACAAAACATAGTCCCAACGCCCAAGCACAAGTAATATGCCCGGCAACATTATATAAGGAATTTTACAACACAGTTGACTAATTATAGAACTATACATCGACAACCACATAAATTCTTACAATAAATATATACTCGATGTCGATCCTGTGGTTTCTTTCGCATATGGTTCAAGAAATCATGCCCCCCCCCTAAAACCTCACCAAAGTAGTTGGTTTGGAGCTGGAGGCATATCTGCTCAGGGGACAAAACAGAGAAATTGGATTGTTGCTGACACATTGCATCCACTGTATGGGGTAACATTAATCAGTAAGATATCAATATAACCGAAATTTTCTAAAAATAATTTAGGATTACAAAACAAATAAAAAAAAATAAAAAAGAATGGCATTCCCAGAGATACAGATCAAAATAAGCATTAAAAAGGCATCAAAGCACTCCCCGAGCAAGGCCGGGTAATACGGCTAGTAGTATTATAATCTACTAAAAGCTTGCAATTTTCATGTAGTCTCTGCCAAGAGCACCATATATATAAGCATTTCAATAATCAATTTGGCGAGGAGTATAGACATATCTATATATAGATACACCACTTTTGGGGGCCATTTTAAAAGTTCGAAATCTCGTCAACTACTAATCAGAATTTAAGAAATGGAAATTCTTTGGAAAGCTAATAACCTGAATTGTGTAGTGAGATATGTGCCCTTTTCAGGTCGCACATTACTATTTCAAGATGTGAGGGATAACTTTTCTATATTAATTTTACGTAAAATTAGCACCCACGTTATGCCCATCTTGGTTATATAGTTGACGTTCATTTTATGTTAAATTAATATAGAAAACTGATTCAACACACTTTATCATTCATTCATAGCTAGGAAACTACTCTTTTACTGGGATTTTATTGTTATTTTCGTTTTCAGCACCCTCGAAAAGCTATACTAGTGGTAATTTTAAAGATTAGATTAGACCGATACTGCACATAGTCTGGTGTGCGATTCCAAAAAAACAGCCAAGCTACACTTACGAGAGATGCTTACCTAAAAATATGCACGCACGTAGATTACGGTTTAAAAATAACAATAATATACAAATAATACATAAAATGTGTTATATACGTCCAAATAAATTATGGACGGTTTTCTAAATAAATACAATGAGCTTCAAGGCGAAGCTGCTATTTAACTGCATTTATCGTTAAGAAAATCAATATATATATATATTTATATATACATACTAGCAGATTGCTCAGCGTTGCCCGGCCGTAAAATACTCATGAATATTATATTTTAATTCATACAGGAACCAAGGTACATGCATGTCACTATTGTTTTGTTTTCTAAAAACCTTACATTTTTGTATATATAAAAAGCCAAAACAACCTAAAGGGAGGTAGTCAAATACCATAACCATATGGCTAGCTTGACACGTATTTCAAAAGTGTTTTACAATCTACTTGTTCTCAACATAAGTAATCTGTCATGTGAACTATTAACGCATGCGCTTTGGTAAAACAGTTGGCAAACTGATAAAACTTCATAGCACCCCATTTTTCTGGATGAAATCGTATTAGAAAGTATGCCACATTTCTGAATACACTATATATCAAATTTCAAAAATGCTTGGAGTATATATGTTGAAAAGGGTCTTCACACTCACACCTTCTCACTTTTATATATATATATATATATATATATATATATATATATATATATATATATATATATATATATATATATATATATATATATATATTAATTAGGTTGAGAGAAATGTTTTTTTTTGCGGTGTTTCTTTTCTAATTTTATTTCAGAAGATGTATTTGCAAATAAGTTGTTTTCATAATACCTTTACTTTATGTACCATTTTAAAGAGCGTTTTTCGCTTCATCTAATCATTTACCTTACACTCGTTTTTAACAATGTTGTGTTCTCTTCAGAACGTCGAATACAAGCTTGAAAAAAAAAAAGCAAAGTAACACACCTTTTTCATTTCAATTCAAGCGAGTCCGAAAAACGTTTGAAACCTCTCGGGATATCAACGAAGTGTTTGGCCTAAAAACCACAACTACCCCCACATCATAATGGTGGTTTAAAAAATTTAATTGGAGCAATGAGAGTAATTAAGATGATGAGCGTAGTGGTCGACAATCGGATGTTGTCAACAATCAATTAAGAGCCTTAGTCGAAGCCATCCCACGCACAACTGTTCGAGAACTTGCTCCTGAGATGAAGCGTACACAGAGATTTCCAACTACTTGAGAGAGATTGGAAAGACAAAAAATAAAAATCGATAAACTTGCTCCTCACGAGTTGAACAACTATGGTCTCGGGGTCAAGATCAAAGTGCAGTGTCTGTTCCGGCAGATACTGCAAGCAAGACCATATGTGGGGAGAAACCCCACATACACGACCTTGGTCAATGTAGGGGCAACCCTTCATACCAATTGTCACTACCAGCTCCCCTACTTATCGGGGAGTTGGCCCCCATTTCCCCTTCACTCCTCAATTTAAAAATCGGTCTCGTGCCTAATTTGCTCAGTGGGGGAGCAAATAAATACCTCAAAATGTAGTATCTATTCCGGTAGATACTGCAAGCAAAGACCATATGTGGGGGCAACTCCACATATAAGACCTTGGTCAATGTAGGGGCAACCCTTCATACAAATTATCACTATCCAGCTCCCTACTCCCCGGGGAGTTGCCCCCATTTCCCATTCACTCCTCACATTAAAAATCGGCCTTGTGCCTAATTTGCTCGGTGGGTGAGCAAATAAATACATCTGTTCTTCAGATCTACACTTCAATTTCTTGTTCTCTGTCAGTGGAGGAGCAATCCTTCACGACTGAGACAATTTTTATTTTTGTTCCTTTTCTTCACTTTAAAAAACGACCCTGGTGTCTAACTCTGTCCCGTGGGGAGGCATTGTAAATAGGAACAATCAAAATAAACCCCGTTATGAAGTGTCAGCGTCCTTTTTATTCATGCAAAAAAAAAAAAGAAAGGGAATCCGTTTCTCCACTGGGTTGTGACTTGCGATGAAAAGTGTGTTCTTTACGACGAATCGGCGACAATAAGCTTGGTGCTTCGACGCCGAAGACGCACCACGACACTTCTCGAAGCTAAAGTTGTACAAAAAAGGTCATGTTGACTCTTTAGTCGTCTGCGACCGTTCTCATGCATTACAGTCTTTTGAATGCAGACGAACTCATTACGGCGGTAAAGTACTGTCAACAAATGGATGAAATGCATTAGAAACTTCGGCAACAATACCCAATATTAAGAGAAAAGCCACAATTATCCTCCACTACAATGCAATATCGATCGTTTCTAATCTGATTATGCAGAAGTTGAAGGAATTGGGCTACGAAACTCTGCTTCATCCGCCATATTCAGCAGACCTCTCACTTTCCACCTACTATTTTTCAAGCATCCTGACAACTTGCTGCGAGAAAAATCCTTCAAAAATCTAAGCGATATTAAAAGCTTCAGCAGTTTCATCGCCTACAGAACGCAATATTTGTAGGTTACTTGTTTAAATACATCAGATTTGTGTTGGAAAATATGTGTACATTTTGATGTTGCTCATTTAGATCAATAAATTAGTGTTTGAATCGAAATATGTCTATCTGAATTTAAAAGTAAAAAAACCGAAGGAACTTTCTTGTCAAAATACATGACAACTGACTAATATACAAACAGACAATCTTATGAAGGATATCATATAGTATTTCTATTATAAACAAATTGAAAGTAAAACACACTCTCTTTTTATAAACGCCAAGCGCGGGGACCCTGCCCACAATATTTTTATTATGAATAATTAAAAATATTGTTTATTTAAAAAAATAATACGGGGACTATTTGAACACATATATGTTGACAGACTATTTATATTTGAAGATTATTTGTAATTCATTTAAAAATGACTACTTATTAGAAAATAACTATATTTTTCTCAACGCTTGACGTATTGCTTAATCTGAAGCGTAGAATTTTTTACCACATCATTTGACCCCGAAGTTGTACATGTAATAATCTCATTTGAAATGTATATATATATATATATATATATATATATATATATATATATATATATAACTAGCGGGGGTACCCGGCGTTTCCCGGGTGTTTGGAGGTGTGTGTGCTGTTAAACAAAAAAATACACTGGGGGGAGATGGTAGGATCGAACCCGAAGCCCTGAGGCGAAATTTCAAAATAAAATCGGCCAGCCAAAATGAGTTACTGCAAGATGTTTGAATTTATTTACTTAAGAACTAAATTGACAGGTGCGCGCACGGAAGTCGTAGAGCGTTACGACAACAACGACGACGTAACCAATAGCTATTCAGCAGAATAAAGAAAACATAAAAACGAGCGTTCAAACTTAAGCGGGGGGTGTTAATCAAAACATCGAAAAAAACACAAAAAAAAACTAACGTACGGCAAACAAACGATGTTAAATGCAAAAATCGATAAACAAAAAAGAAAACAGAAAAACGAACACGTGAAAAATAGCTTAAATAAGCCTGTTTCGATATTAAAATTTAAAAAATCGGTGGATACCCGTGTGTTTTGGGGTGTGTGGTCGAGGGTTGATAAGCGACGTAAAAAACAAACAGAAAAACGAATGTTACGTGAAAAATGGCTTAAATAACACTCGAAAAAAGAAAGACACTTCACACCACGATTCGAGCCCAAAACGTTTAGATAACGAACCAACGCGCTAAACAACTTAGTATGAAATTTAGTCAGTTATTCAACTATTTAAAGTAAATTAGGTCATGCCGTCATCTGACGGATGCATAGAAACTATCGTCGTCACGAGAGGACCGTTTTTGTTTACAACCCCTGTCGAAAATAGTCGGTTTCGGGGTGTAAAAACGAATGTTTTTGGCCATTTTTCGATATTTTTAATGCGAAGGATGGGGGCTTCAATATGCTACCGTGAATTATCGTCGTATGTCGAAAGTTTTTAGCGGACACAAAAACACACATATAAACGTACATACATACATACACACATTTTCGCTTTTATATATATGTAGATGGACCCCGACATACAAGATTTGTTCGAGACCGGATGAAGCTCGTATCTCGAATTAAAATGGCCCCATTGAGGAGATGTAGTGAAATATGGGACTCGACCATCGAGCGGTTTTATCTGGAAATTCGTAACTTGGATTTTCGTTCGTATGTAGGGGAGGATTTTTGCTCTGACGCCATCTCATATCTCGAATTTCTTGTAACTCCGATAGTTCGTATGTTGGGGTTCCACTATATATATATATATATATATATATATATATATATATATATATATATATATATATGTATATATATACATATATATTATGTATATATTGTATATATATTTTATATATGTATATATATTATGCATATATTGTATATATATTTTATATATTTATATATATATCATATATTATATATATATATATTATATAATATTATATATATTATATATATATATATATATCTGTATATTTATTATATATATATATATATATATATATATATATATATATATATATATATATATATACGTACATGGATATACAGATAATATATAAATCCCCGTTATCCAACATTATTCTGTTGAAAATTATTATTTAGTTTTTAACCACCCATACTAATATTTGAATTATATGGCTTATGAGTTGATACTAGTCTATTTTTTTAGATAGTGAATCTGTGATCAACTGAATCAAAACTGGCGTCGACAATGAACATTCCAGTGTCGATTTTATATTTTTATCCATATTTTTGTTCGATTGCATATAGTTAATTTTTAAAACCTATGAACCATTTAGTTGTGGACAGCAAAGTAATCTGCAATTAAGTAGTAGTCTCTGATTGCACATATTTTCAAAATATATTTTGCTGATGAAGTAAATTATTCCAAAATGGGTTTGGATGTTGAATTCACTTTACAAAAATGCATAAGCGGTTATAATTTGTGACAGGGGGATTGTATTATTTTTCTTGATTCCGCTACAATTATCGATTTGTACACTGACTCTTTTAAACTCATTTATTTTTTTAAAAATATATCTGACAAATTTCGTTATCCCCCATTTAAATAGGAACTGCTCCGAAATCAAATTATGTCTACCGTTAAATAATTTAATACAATTAAAATATTATATTCGTCGTATGGAATTAAAGAATAAGTCTATCTATATATCTATAAAAGTGAACGTGTCTCTCTGTGTGTCTGTCTGTGTGTCTGTGTATGTGTGCACATTTCCCTACACAATAACTCCGTCAATTTTTAGTTTACAGACTAAAATTTGATATACAGGTTACTGAGCTTTGGGAAAATCTATGTGATCCGTTTTCGGCCAGGATTTTGGCTAAGGTGCCAAATTTCAGCGATTCGACCTTTGAGAACTCTACCAAACTCTTCCGACAATTTTTTGGTCTAAACACTTGAAATTTTAGATATAGATTCCTTGGACATAAATCTAACTTATTATATTGATATGCACCCCCCCAAACAATAAATGTTAAGGGGTAATAATATGGGTAAAATTTTAAAACAATGACCGATTTTTGTTTGTTTGCTTTTTTTTTTTTTTCTCAGCGTACTCCTCCAAACCCCCGGGCAACGCCGGGCACCAATGCTAGTATATCTATAAAAGTGAACATGCCTGTGTGTCTGTCTGTGTACATTTCTGTCTGTGTGTCTGTCTGTATACATTTCCCTGCGCAATAACTCTTTCAATTTTTAGTCTACACACTCGAAATTTGATATACAGAGTGCTGAGCTTTGGGCAAATCGATATGATTGGTTTTCGGCTAGAAATTTGGCTATTAAGGGGTCAAAGTTCAACGATTTGAACTTTGAGAACTTCACCAAACTCCTCCGACAATTTTGGATCTAAACACTTGAAATTTTAGATATAGATTACTTGGACATGAATCCAACTTAATAATTCGACTTGAGCCCCAAAAAATAAATATTAAGGGGCCATAATAGGGGTCAAAGTTTAATAAAAAAAATTGACCGTTATTTTTCCTAAGCATACACCCACAAACACCCGGGCAACGCCGGGCACCCATGCTTGTAAAGAATTAAAGAAAAGGATTTTTAAGGTTTAAAAAACAAAACGTAAAAAACGTTAAATTTGTACATTGAAAGTAAGTTATGTAAGAATTGTATAATTGGGTGTAAGGTTCTTATTTAAGCGATAGTTTCTAAATGTGTCTGCCAATGTAACCTCCAACTTTTCTCACATATATCTTGTCGAACTGGGGAATCTTTCTATTGAAATCAACACTGTGTACGTAATATCGCATTGAACATTTTATTTTATCTACGGTTTTAGCACGCTCTTTTCCCATTAGGTAAGTAATCTAAATTAATTGCAGTTGCATTCTTAGTATCGCTCGAACTGACGATTGGACGTTAATTCTCAAGAAGGTGTCACCTAGAACCGTATTTTAATTAATTATCCGTTTTGCCATATGTCTGCAAGATACATCTGAAAATGCCGGAAGTAAGACTAGCTAGAATAAAACGAAAGATGTGAACAGTGATTCGAATAATCATATCAATAAGAATCAATAACAAGCCAAAACTATATGAAACTTTTGTCACGTTCTTTTTCTTTTTGTTTTTTTGTAGTGGGACTGTGGTTAACATTATAGCTGATTACCTTAAATGAACACTTTCTCACAAGGATATGGAATACACAGCTATTCTTGTTGCAATTTCCACTGGTATGGCAGCCAGTAAAATAAGTGACACCACACTTCACATGGTTTTTATCTTTCTGTTTTTTTCATAGCAGATCAAGAAACCCACTTTCTAATAAAACTCTAAATGATCTACGTACAAAGTACAAAAATTTAACGGTTTTTATCACTGACAGAATCTTCTATTAACCCTAGCTAAGAGTTTATTATTTAAACTCCGCAGCCTTATATTCACAGGTAACAAACATAAATTGGACTAAATACATAGTCAATTCTGATAATAAAACAAATTCGAATTGACATGTTTTTATTTACTTGCCTCCCCTCGAGTGTATATTTAAAAAAAGGCCGGATCATCATGTGCAGAAGGCACTTAAAAAAATCATGAGTTACCTGCTTACTAGTTTTAGCCTTATATTGTAAACCAGTCACCTATATTAACGTTCAATCAACAAATATATAATCAATATTTGTAAAATCGAGTATACGAGTTACTTCCCTTGAGCTGTTTGCCAAAATAAGCCATAGAACTGTTACTTATTTTGAACTTTTAAAACCCCGGCCTTATGTAAACATGGAGCTAAAATAGACAAATAAAACCGATTCATGACAAACGATGCCGGGTTTTTTAAAAATTTAGTACAATTAAAGGCTCTATTAAGGTACAAGAATGCAGTTTAAGGTAAAAATATAAATTAGCCCCAACAGGTGTGTTTTTCAGCGCTAACGCACCTTGGGGCTCAAGCTCCAGAATGTTTCCGAGATCAGATATTATGTTTCCAGATGTATATCCATCTGGTCTGGCTTTTGGGCAAGTTTCATCAAGATCTAATGATCGGAAAAGAGTCTATGTCCCGAAAGGTGCTACGTTGGGCTATTTTGACCTCCAGGGGGCGCAAGCAGAATTTTCCCAGGGTCAAATATTACGTTTCTAGATGTATATCCATATGGTCTTGCTTTTGGGTAATTTTCAGCAAAACCTAATCGTAAGAAATGATTCTTTTCTCGAAAGTGCTATTTTTTACCGTTGTGACCTCTCTGACCTCCTAGAAACGACAGCAAGATGTTCCCAAGGTCAAATATTATGTTTCCAGATGTACATCAATGTGGCCATACTTGTGGGTAATTTTCAGCAAAATCTAATTTTCGGAAAAAAATCTGTCCCGAAAAGTACTATTTTTAGACATTTGATCCCTTTTTACCACCCTGGAGACGCAATCAAAATATTCCTTGGATCAAATATTACGTTTCGTAGTATATATCCACGTGGTCTTGCCTTTGGGTAATTTTAAGCCAAATCTAATAGTCAGAAAAAATTCTGTCCCGAAAAGTCCTTTTTTGGGCCATTTAGACGTCTTTTGACCTCCTTGGGGCGCAGCCAGATTTTTTTTAATCAGAATTTCCTCCCTTGGGTAGTTGTAACTTCATGCAGAATTTTAGAAAAATGTGATTGCTAGTTATTTAGAATGTCGGTGGCCCAATAACACATGCAATAAGTTAAACCAATCAATACAAATTATCAATCTTTATCTCAAACATTTATCCGAACAAATCGATTATTTTTTTAAGGAAAAAGAAAGAGACATTTTTTTCTGAAGAGTATTTTCCCTTACAAACAATTACTTTTAAGAAAACAATCGAATTATTTCGAACTGTAAATTATAAAGATTTATGTACAAAGTACTCTAAAATTTCTACTCAGTTCTGCTAATTTTAATTAATAGTTTTATGATCCACTACAATACTAATAGGAATCAGTAATTGTCAACAATTGAATTGGAAAATGTCTATAAGTTAGGACAATTATCGCTTAGTGCGTGTGCTTATTTAGTTTATTTCCAGGATGACAGAGTAATAAACAATGCCATATTTTATGCAGTGGGAATTATGATCAAATTGTTCCAGGCAAAGAGTTTTTTCTCTTTTTCAGAACACATGTTTCACATTTATTCATCCGGAAATTCAAGAATAAAAATTGCTATGCGTCATTGAAAAGGGTAACATAATTAATTAATAATAATTGTTATAATAATAGCACCCAAAACAATTGAATAAATAAAATCAATAATACATTTAATAATATGAATTATTTTTGCTTAATATATCTTATTTTGTGATCAATATTAAAAATCGCCATTTTCAACTGCTTTTTGGCTGTTCTTGATATTTGGCATTTATAATTTTAGAAAATGAAAAACAACAAAATAACCATAATGAATAGCGGCTTGCTATAGAATGGACAGTTGGGTCTCTCACACCTGAATTTCGGCAAGGCCATATTATCAAATTTCTAAAATCTACGCTCTGGAAGCGAAATATCGAGCGACTCATTTTATCCAATGAATCTCCAGATCAACCAGCTTGCAGTAACGAGGACCGGGCTGAATTCAGCAATGAGGTTAATTTCCCAAGGGTGACTCCCATCGAGCGGTTATCCTTTATCACAGCTGTAATAATTGCAGCATAATTGTTTGTCCTGAATAAGACCGGTTCCAAAATCCCTCGCTCAACAAACACACCCTTCCACCGTCATGAAACGGGCAACCAGGAATACTGAATGGATTGGATGCGAGCTAATATTTGGTGATTGGACAGAACGGAATGGATCGCTGCGCACGCGTGGACGCGTAAGCTATGCCTGGGAATATTTGCCGATACGGAATCAGCTGGGCCTCTCTTTGGGAACCCTCCACTTCTCTACTTTGCATCTCAGTTTGCTGTCCAAAAGAAAAAAAAGATAAACAAAGTAATTGAAAGCACCTTCGTGGTCAGCATTACACATAGATACTTCCCCGCCCCAAAATGGAACAGTGTCACGAAGAATGAACAAGCACACCGTTTCCCAGCGACTGGCGAATCGCCACTAAGCATCCGTCTGTTATCGTGTTATCTGTCCCCACTGACACCCGTGCTCCGTCAAAACTAGTCTCCCGCTTCTTCAACATCTCCCTACTCTCTCTACAGATACCTCCAATATGGTCTAATAATTATTCAACTGAAAATCTAAATAGGAAGGTATAAGTCCATTTCATGTTTTACAAATTCTATATGCAAATAAGGAACAATATAAAACATGTCAAAGCATCACAATAAGCGAAAATTAACAGTAGCCACAACAACAACAACAACAACAACAACAACAACAATAATAATAATAATAATAATAATAATAATAATAATAATAATAATAATAATAATAGGAACGATACAAGGATCCTCACATGGAATCATGAAAACTGAAACTGTATAACTAAAACATACCCCCTCCCTTTTTTTCTTCCTGAGTGTCACTATAAACAAAACCACACCAAATAATGAGTGTCAGGAAAATGGAAACGTGAAAGAAAGCACTAGAACACCTCCGCTGGTTGAGGACACAGAGGACTGAGACTTTGGGGAGGGTTAATGTTACTCAAATTCTTGGTTTCCGTCATCTTAAAATCAATGATAAGCGACTGTTGCAATAACGCAAACACCTTTGCAAAGGTGATCAAAAGAGGTGGAGAGTACTTGAAATCTGGAGAGACTTGTTGCCAGATAGACTCCCGAGAACACCACAATTTGTTCTAAAAATTGACCGTCTCTACGTGAAAAGGAAAGACGGCAGGAGGAGGCTGATATATATGTATATATATATATATATATATATATATATATATATATATATATATATATATATATAAGGCTGTGTGAATGATACCGAAAAAGGACTAGAAAATTGCATAACGCAAAACATTGAAAGATAATTATGGATCGAGAGGCACTGGAAAAAAAAAAACAATACAACCGAAAACATGGAGGAAAAGGATAAGACAAGAAAAGAAAAATGGGAAGAGAAACAACTACATGGAAGATTCGTAAGGATGACAAAAGATGAGAATGACGAAATCACTTGGAGATTGATGAGAAAAGATACGTAGACCGAGAAACTGAATGCCAAATAACGGCAGCACAAAATAACTCGATAAGAACCAACTACATCAAAGCAAAGATCAACAGACCACGAGAAAACAGCAAATGCAGCCTTTATGGACAAATAAACGATACGATAAACCATATAGTAAGTGAATGTAGCAAAAGGCATACAGGAACAGGCACGACCAAGTGGTAAGGGCAGTACACTGGTTATGGTGCAAACAACTGAATCTCGAACGCGCAGAAAAGTAGTACAAACATACGCTAGCAACAGTGACTGAAAACAAGAATGACAAATTCTTATGGGGCATGGACATACAAACGGACAACCCCATCCAAACAAGAAGAACATATGTAACAATTGAAAAGAAAGAAAAGTCCTTCCACATCATAGACTTTGCTGTTCCCGTTGACCACAAAAGACACTGCGTGTCAAATTATTAACGAGATAACATTTTTTTTCCAGTTTCAGAAACTTACCTGTAGTTTCGTATCAAAAGCTTCGGAAACGTTGGCAATGCTCAGCTGCGCGTACTGTGAAATTTTCGTACTGTTCTGCGCAATGTAAACAATTTGCCATCGTAATTGCTGAATCCACAGTATTTGAGATGTGTCAAATTATTAACAAGGCAGTTTTTTCGTCAATAAAATGGGTCGTAAAGGTGGTTTGAGTAGTTCTGAAAATGAGTACTATTACAGAACAGCTAGCAAAAGTAAGAAGGACCCTGGAAATATCGAAAATGAGAGGAAGGTACCATAAAACTGTGAAGAACTTTGTCAAGGACCCTACAAAGTTACGTAAGAGAGCTGATAAAGGTAAATCTTGACTTGTTTCATGGCGTTCTGCCCTCCAAATTAAACGTGAAGTTGTTAAGCACCCTAGGCAGAAAAATCGAGAATCTTTTACCAAGCCAGATTGAAGAATGTCTCAAAAAATACTCGATGTTGCCTTCTGAAAAAAGTGGTAAAGTCTGTTTAGCCTGTGGGAAAACATCCATTAAAGCAACATCACATAGAAAACCGATTGAAATGGGCAAAGGGAAACATGAGAACGAATTTTTCCGAAGTTTTGTTTACGGATGAAATGCGTGTCACTCGTGCTGGCTCAAATGGCTGGAGCAAGGGATGGGTCCTAGATAGACGATATCTTCCTCAGCGTTTAAGACGCCAACAAGGCGGTGATCGGAAAATGATTTGGGCTGGGATTATCGGAGGTAGTTTAGTCGGCACATTGAAAGTCCCAGAAGGCGTAAAAATGACGTCAAATGCTTACATAGCTTTTCTGACGGAGCACTTTGCACTATGGATTAAGATGCAACGGTTGACGTTCAGAAGAACTATTATTTTTATGCAGGATAATACCAGTTTTGGATTATTCTTGCGGACTTCATATTAATACAGTCTGGGAGATATTGATGCAAAAGTTCTTAACACATATAGGGAAGAGGAGATACTTCACCTATAATAGAGGAGTAACATTACTTGTAAGGGAGTTACATAAGAGTTCGTTATAAGATGATGATAAAACACATTTACATTTTCGGTTGTAAGCAATGACGACACGAGACAACAGAGTTACAAATTATTAATGATCTACTTTCCCCCAATTTACTTCTAAGGGGATCTCTTCTCGATATTTCTGTATTCTCTCAAACTGACTTTCAACTCCCTAACTTTGAATCCACAGATTCATTATATTGAGAAATCTACTTTGTTTATGACGTCATAAGTGTACTGTCGATCAACGTGACTATATCACGTTTTCTACACATGTCCGTCCAACACACTTTTGGCAACAAAGTATTCTAAGTCTAGTTGTTTAATATCTAACCTATTTTTAAACAATATTTTTTTAATTCGCATTGCCATTCTTTTAACTGACATTTAATATCCAGATTTCTAAAAGAATGGGCAGTCGACGCATTTTCTGACATTAATAATATTTAGCTATTCAAATAAAATTAACAATTGACTGCAATTTTAAGAGCCCCTATATCCACTTGTTTACAGGTTTCGATTCTAACCTTCTATTAATATTTTCACTCATCAAATCAGCTTCTTACTCACATTAGTAGGGGCAGCCCTTCTCATGTGACTGTAACTCACCAGTTTTGAATGCTACAGTTTCTGTTACGATTCTACCTGAATGCACCTACATATTTTTTTTTACTTTTGAAATCAGGACTCTATAATAATATATACGAAATCCGGACGGATTAAAATATATTTACGCGTATTTTACGACCAGGCAATGCCGGCCGCTCACCCTCGCCATTAATAATAATAATACCGAACATTACAACTCACATTATATTAGCCTATATCATTGTACTCAAATGTTACCAAATTTTGGATTAGACATTTTTTATATGTGAATAAATATCTGTCTGCATATCGTTGTATATACATATCTTATCAGTGGCCCCTTACATCTCCGTTGCAATGCGCCTTGTTTGGAGTTGATTAAAGTAAAAAAGAAAACAATAACAAAATTGATATGTAAAAAGCAATAAGAACATTTTTGCAAGAAATAACATCTTCCTGTTCGTTTTCTTTACTAGAGTTACTCGCCTTGGTTTCATAGGTCGATAGATCAAGCACATAAAATAAAGTTCAAAATTACGGACATTTCAAAATGAGACTATATATTTTCCTTCAACCACACCGACTCTAATAAATACATAGCCTTACTTAACATTCACACTAAAATGACGAATACATTTTCTCATGACTAATATGTAACATGGAAGGAAATTTACGTTGAGCTTATAGTTTAATTTCACGAGGCTTTATATAAAACTAGCGCGAAAGCTTCTAGAAGGGCATTTGAATCGTTTAAGTGAAATGACGCCGTCACAGAAGAAAAACTATAAACGATGAGATGGAGACAAGTTGTACATGAGTTGTATAGGTATTCCAACAGAATCGGCCACACTCCGCCATCTTTCCGTAATTCAAGAAACTGAAAAAATATCAAACTAACATCATTCACCTGAAAATAAGTTAATAATAAAATAAAATATAATGGTATATGATTTGTAATCGTTGTTACGTATTCATTTCGTTTTGAAAGTTAAATAAAATTTCCGAATTCAGGAGTGTTTTTTTTTTAATTAAGCTGTTTTAATAGTCACACGTAAGTACTGTAAGCACAAATGCTGCGATTAATACTCAAGATTCTTAAAACTTTCCCCTCTTCTTTCTAAATAGATTTGTATCCAAGCCAACACGATATTATTGCATACAATATTTTACGTAACTTCGCAATACGCGCCGTCAGCATTATTCTGTTCTTTTCCTTCATTTAACCGAGGCCCCAGCTTGCGGGCTTTGTAGAGTTTGGAGGCACTCTTTAATTACCCCCAGGTCCACTCTGACGCCGAGTGGTAGTACCTGTTAGGGTCCCAGCTATGGGTTAAATAAAAACTGACTTGAAAAAACAAATATATTTTATTAAACAATCTTTCTTCAACATCTTTGGATTCGGCATTAAATAACCTGAAAAGGGTTGATATGCCGTAAAACAAAAACACCCAACCAACCAACAAACCAACCAACCAACCAACCAACAAACCAACCAACCAACCAACCAATCCATTTAACCAGAGCTTACACGCTTTACAAACACATGCCGGGAACGTTGGTAAGTGGCTTCCACTCTATTATTTCCTGCTACGAATATCGACAAGGCATGTTATTATAATGTGCATATTTCATACGACAATTCTTCAAGAAATAACATCTTCCCGTTTATGTTTTCTTTTTCAGAGTTATCCGCCTTGGTGTCATAGGTCGATGGTCAAGTACATAAAAATGAAATGGTCAAAATTACGGACGTTTTAACTCGCAAACAACATTACGTATGTATCTAAGTTGCCTGCAGTCATATTGGGAGTAGTTACGGACACGCATGCCAAGATTACAAACTTCTTAATGGCATTTAATGTTTATGCTAGAGGATAAAGAATTCTTTCATCCGTTTCCGACTTAACATTTGAATAATTTTTCCTTTTTGTTTTGTGTAAGTCATACATGGAATTCATGTTTTGTTTTTTTTACCCTTTACACGAAAGCAGCTTCTACATTTGAAGACTCTTAGGTATTTTAAATAATTAATATTTTTCTTTATGGGTGTTTTGTCATTTATATTCGGCCGAAGGAAACACAATTCGTTTGATAGTTGTCTATATTTGCGATTCTGACAAGTTAGTGCATACATTTTACGTCGAAATCCCATACAAAATATATTATTTAGATATGGGATTAGGTTATAAATTCTTAATTATCTAATTTTATATATTTGTTTAATTAACTGGAAGAATTTACATGTCTGTCAATTAGCAACGTATTTATTTCTCTCGCCTTCCCTCACTGTTTATTTGTCGAATAGCTGATAGTGGGTACGCACCTGCCTTCATGGAAAATTACTATTACCCTAAAAGCAATTACAATCATTAAAACCTTGATTTAAAATATATTTTTAAACTAAGCGTGTAGATATTGAAAGTAGGGGACTAAAAATTAACTGCAATTTATTTCAATCGAAGTTATTTTACGTATTATTTCTTACTCAATCAGTATCTAGAGAGTGTATTCATATATACATATATATATATATATATATATATATCCATATATATATCTATATGTATATATATATATATATATGTTCGCCAAATTCTGGCCTTGAGTGAGGCGGAGACTAAAACATGCTGCTATGGTTTCAAATGGTCTGAAATAATAGCAAGAGGAGACGTGATTCCAAATATTTTCATATCTTATATTCTCATTCTTTGGAAAATAGGGAACGATTATTAACAAGACCAAAATCAAATATTCCGTATAAATTGGGGAATTTATTTAATGTATGAATTAAAAGAGAGGAGATATTACATTTAAATATGTTAGGGATAAAGTCTTCTGTTGCTGTTGTTTCAAATCATTTTACACCATAGCAGCTAGTTTTAGTCTCCCCTTCATCAAGGTATACTTTTCTAGTATTGTCCACTACACTACATGGAAACTTGCAGACTTTTTGGAGACTATAATACTATTCTATGAAAATTTATGACAATTGGTTAAAAGAAAACTATATTTTCAAAGTAATAAAATGTGCCTACATTTGCCTACATTTGTATATATAGTGTTATGGCAAGCCAGTTTTAGCCTTGCTGCTTTTGGGTGAATTTACCTAGGGTTTTCCTTGCTCGGTTTTCTCTCCTGTGGCCTTTGCAAGTCTTTAATATATATATATACACACATATATATATATATATATATATATATATATATATATATATATATAAATATACATACATATATATATATATATAAATATACATAAATATATATATAAATATACATACATATATCTATATATCTATAAAAGTGAACGTGTCTGTCTGTCTGTGTGTCTGTCTGTCTGTGTACATTTCCCTATGAAATAACTCTGTCAATTTTTAGTCTATAGACTCGAAATTTGAAACACCGGGTACTGAGATTTGGGAAAATCGATGTGACGGGTGTCAGCCAGAAATTTGGCTGTTAAGGGGTCAAATTTCAACGATTTGACCTTTAAGAACTCTACCCAACTCCTCCGACAATTTTAGGTCTACATCCTTAAAATTTTAGATATAGGTTTCGTGGACATGGATCTAACGTAATAACTTGATTTGAGGCTAAAACAATAAATTTTCAGGGGTCATAATAGGGGTCAAAGTTTAAAAAATTACCCCTTTTTTTTGCTCAGCATACACCTCTAAACACCCGGGCAACGCCGGGCACCCATGCTAGTATATATATATATATAAATATACATATATATATATATATATATATATATATATATATATATATATATATATATATAGAGAGAGAGAGAGAGAAAGAGAGAGAGAATAAAAAGAAACAAATCGTATTATGTGTTCATCAACGTTTCGTCTTAATTTCGAGACTTCCTCTGTATGAAATAAAGACGAAACGTTGATGAACACATAATACGGTTTTTTTCCTTTTTATTTTTTGTATTTGGTCGGAATACTATTTCCATTATTTTCCTCATATATATATATATATATATATATATATATATATATATATATGTATATATATATATATATATATATATGAGGAAATTTGCGTGCAGAGTTTGAACTTATAGACCACGTAATACTATTAAGAGAAACTAAAAAACACGCTTACCCCATTCGAATTTTCACAGAAAGGTATTTTATCATTGTTTTTTTAAGTGAGGACATCGATAAAATGGTTTTACCAGTGATAGATAAATTAAAATAACGGGTAAAAATATAGAATATCGGTAATTATCGGGTGTCTTCTGGAACAAAACTTAACTAAGATCACTTCTAGACTTATAGACTAATGTTCTGTAAAAGTTACAAAAAATCTGTTCAGCCATTTTAGAGTCTGTGAAGAAGGAATTCACACACAGAGACCAAGTTGCATATATATAATTGTCGAGATACTTTATGATTATAAATGTAAACTGATCAAGGCTAGGAGGTCATTCAAAATGAGAGTGAATGTGTATAATGTATATAAAGGGATAAAGATCAGTGAAACAACAGCTCAGTGATAGTCTTGGTGCGAATTTGACAGAATTGGGCTATTAAGAAATATGGATATCCAGAAACTGTTTACATTATTTGAATACGACCATGATATAGCAAGCTGGTAAAATACCATTGGATTAAGAAATCGGGTAATGAAGCAGTTGAGCTAATATTAGTCAGATATAGGTCGGGTTTGGTCTAAATGGGTGTCCATATCTTAATAGTTGCTACGTAGACCCTGCTGTGTGAAGAGAATACCTTATATTGGAAGGCTCTATGGGATGTTACAGTTTTGCGTTTTGTCTTGTTTTGCAAAGTAAAATGAAAGCAAAAGAAATAGAAGAGTGCCGAATGAGAAAGTAAAGAAAAAGTAAAATTTGTAGAAAAATAAAAAGGGAAGACTCGAATTAATATGGCATCAACAGGCCCACCAGAAGCTACTGTATTCACCAAATATACAGCAACTTCTGGATTCTGCACCTGCTGATAGGACGCCTCCTTGAGAGTTCCTATTTACAATGCCTCCCCACCGGACAGAGTTAGGCACCAGGGTCGGTTTTTAATCTGTAGAAAAGGGGAAAAAAATATTGTCTCAGTCGTGTACTCGAAGGTCGGGTCATTGATTATAAAAGGGGGATAAGCCAAGCCCCCCCCCCAAAAAAAAAATCTCCAGAAACTTTCTTTGTGGTATGTAAACAATAATATAGAATTATGGAAAGAGAGTTTAGTCATCTCTAGCTATTGCTCACTGAATAATACCGAATAGGTATATAGCGTTTCCTTCCCGGTTTGTAACATACATGGCTCATTCGTTATACATGAGGCCCACAAAAGACTAAACAGATGATGCGAAATGTATCCACTGTGCATTTTCTACTCTCCTTAGGTAAAATACACAAACTTATACAGAAATGTAATTATCGGCAGTAAAACAAACAAATAAGAAACTAGGTGAAACTTTAAGACAATACAGTAGCACGTAATTTTAACAACACTCTTAACTTGTCGCTTTTCGGCAAACGCATTAAAAGAGGTAGACAAAAGGACGCTACGAACAGTAGGGACTATGTAGAAAAAAGAATTCTAGAACACGATACGCCGTTCGTTTAATTCTCCCACAACCGCTTCTTAGCTCGTCAACGTTTTTGGTTTTAAGTTTGGAACTGTATTCTTTGTCTTTCACACAATGAAATTTCTGTATTTGAAATGTAACTTTTTCAAATCGCAAATTTTAAATTTCTAAATTATTATATATATATATATATATATATATATATATATATATATATATATACACCCACATATATGTGCGTATATATATGTATATCTATATATGTATCTATGTATATATATGCATATATGTATATATATGCATATATTTATAAATATAACATATGTATATATATGAATATATGTACATGTATGTACGTATATATATATATATATATATATATATATATATATATATATATATATGTATGTGTATATATATATATACCCCATAACGCTAGTCTTGATAAAAGTAAGACTAAAACTTGCTGCTATGGTTTCAAATGATCTGTAATAACAGCAAGGGGAGACTTGATTTCCAGCTTTTTCTCATACGTCATATCTGCCCTTTATTGGAAACAGGGTACGCTGCTGAATATCTCTAGTATAAAATATAATTAATACACCATGAAATTTACTTCACATATGAAAACCAAAAAGGGGAAATATAACATATCATATATATTTGGTATCAAGTCCCGCTTACTGTTATTTTAGATCGTTTGAAATCAAAGCAGCAATGTTTTTAAAGATTATCGTACTGTCCTACGGTTAAATTTTAATGAAATTTAGTTAAAATTAACCTAAATTTGCAAACGAATAAACTATTCCCAAATTTGCCTATATTTGTATATACAGTGCCCTCCAGGCCAATTCAGTTTTTTTCTGCTTCGGTCGTCTCCCCGGTAGACTTGCCAGACCACAAATATATGTATTTATATATATGTATATATTTACATTTATTCATATATATATATATATATATATATATATATATATATATATATATATATTTGTATGTGTGTGTATGTATGTATTTATTTATACACACACACATATATATATATATATATATATTCATACATATACGTATATTTATTCATATGTATATAAACAGAAACACGCATATATATATATATATATATATATATATATATATATATATATATATATATATATATATATATATATAATTCTAGCTCCAAAAATATTCTCTTCGTAACTACAGCACTTCGAATTAGATTAGAAAATTTGCAAGAGAAGACTGTATTGGAATTTAAGTCATTAAAATTCGGTTGAGGTCACGGTGGAACGCTCGTGTAAACAGTCGGTAGATTGTTTATGAGGTCTGTGTTATCACAGCTTTCTATAACTGGACAACCCATCGAAGACAAGCGAAATGGCTTGAATAATTTCATCAAAACGGCTTGAATGCTAGAAGGGCAAGTCTGCTGATACCGAAATCGGCTCATCGTCTCAATGCTTGAGCATTAACACAGACCTCATAAAAGAAGTTAACTGTTGCTGGTGTGTTCTCCTATTTATCTCAGCGTGTTGGAGACTTTGCTTGTCAACTGAACAGGATTTTTATGGGAGAGCTGATTGATTATAAACGACAATCTACAAAGTAAAACGATACAGAGAGACGTGTACTGTAAGATTGATAGAGAAATACTACGGTTTCGGAGAATGCTGAGTGGGATTTGCTTTTGACAAAATCTTCAGAGTTATATTGCATTTTTACTAAAAGTGTATTTGTTCAGCTTGTTAACTTCTTACAGGTATCTAAAAGACAATGCCAAATAATGTGGCAATGTAAATTAAATAAAATATAATTCGTCTCAATTGCATTGAAAGTTGTTTCTATCTTTAAAAAATATATCACATCATATCTTCTAGTTTTTTAGAGCAAATCGATTTTTTATGCAACTCTTATAACTGGAAATGGGGCAATTTCATAAGTATAGAAATATACAGAAATTCATACATTTCAATTGCTATAATGCCCATGTACAGCCTGTCCAAAACATAACTGCAGAGTTGACAATCTTTCTCAGATTACCATTAATAGTTATTTTTTCTCTATTTCATATAATTTACAGAGAATATTATGACAATTAATTCTGGATGAAAATAACATAGAGCCAAAATCAGAGGTCAACTGTTTTGATTTCAAGAGTTTATCGACGGAATATTTATGTATCGAATAGCCCAAATCACAGCATAATTGAAAGAGTGCTTTTTAACCAACGCCAAACCTAAACCCAACAGAAATTGAAGGAAAACATCAGGAACGAAAAATCGCAATCTTGAGATTCTGAAATTTGTCTTGAACAATATTTTCGAAAGAGCACAAATATGCGATACTAAAAATGGGCAACATTTAAAAGACATTATTTGTTATAAAAAATAAATGTTTGAATTTTGTATTTTTTTACACAAAGATGTTCCAATGGTTCAGTCAGATTGTGTTAAAATATCCTCCGAAATAAATACTCTATTCAAGTTCAAAATCCTTCAGTGGCTTTTTGGACACACTTTATTTTAGTTACATTTATTTTAATATCTACCCATCAATATAATTGCAAAAAATATATTTAAAAAATGTATCTTCGACTTAAAAATATGCCATGGGTTGTGATGACATTGTCTGATGTGTTATTCTTCGGAATTGAAATGTGGTCAGAGAATGGTGTCTCTTTTCTATTAAGACTTAAGTCACGATTGTGCATTTTCTGTGGCCGTCTTTTTCAAGCAAGACTCGGCATGAATGTAAATTCCCGACGATTATATTGTATTCTTCCAGCTGGTTAACGTCACTGTTGAAATGAATACAAATTCTGCTAGTAAAGCCGGTTTTTTTTGTATTTCAGCCTGGTGAACTTCATCTTTATTTCTGTTGATAGCCGTTAAACACTCTGCAAGTTCACGATAACTTTAAAAATATAGAACATGTTTATCAGAAGAGTACTTAATAAAACGGACTTTAGAAAAATAATACTAAGTTAAGAATAGAACAAAGGAGACGGTAGGAAATTCCAGTTTATCATATAAATGTAAAAACCGAACGTCTTCTTTAAAATATATTAAATGTATATTTTGTATCGAAATCTATCAACACTTACTATTTTACACGCGTTGTAGATCAATAAAGGTGCAGAAAAAAACGACACATCTCGATATTTTGTTCAAACAAAATATATTGAAGAGAAAACAAATATAGCAAATACAGATATTTGTCAGTCCTATTTCCAAGTATATATGATTATGAATAACGTTAAGATATATATTCTTACGTTCTTTATAGTAAGTCCAAGCCTTCATTGTTATCTCTAGGGTAAGAACCACATCAACACCAAAGAAATCTTTCTGAGCACCCATATCTCTTGTTTGATCAGAGAATTATAAAGATATAAAAATTAAAAAAAAACTCCACTTTCGAAGCGACGAGAGTTGTGGCTAAAGGTACTTCACATTATTAAAGTTGCAGGGATTACAATGGGGAATAACTCATATTTTTTAATGAAAACGTTACAACTTACTATCTTTGCAAATGTATCCCTACCTAGAAGCCCAACATTAAAGCTTAAAATTATGATATTCACATGAAACACGAATTGAAATAATATATAGAAGATACTGTTAGGGCAGTTGCAAAGCAAAAGTTGTTTTTCTCTACCTGTGTGAAAAGCTCTCCAAGCGTGCCAGTATCGTATATAATTATAAAACCATTATTAACGCATCAATATTTTGCCATATATAAGCTGCTAGACAAACTTCTTGTCTCTTTTATTTTTGACAGGATGAATAATAGCTTCAAATCTCATATGCCCAACACTTTTTAAAATGCTGCCGTTCCTATCCATCACCGCATTGTTGCATCCGTCAATAAAACTGGGTTCGAAAAATAATATTACTCCGACTAACGCAACAATCAGCACTTTTTCAGCATAGAGATCAAAAAATGCCGACAGACTGCTTGACTTTGAGGTTAACTATTATGCTTCCTGCTGTCCCCACTGTACAAAGATTGCAGAAATTTAAATGTAATGCAAAAAACATCTGGCTGCACCACTCCTTACTTAAGAGGTTTACAAATCTAGCCCCAAGTAACAGCAGCCTATTTCGCCTCAGTATAATATATGTCTTGGTTGGTTTAATATAATTAAAACATGTGAAACATGCATGGTCCCCCGTGAATGCACAGTGAACGAGGCATATAACATGACTAAGGTCAGCATTTGCCACACCCACTCACCCACTTAGCCCCAAAAGTCTCCAGGGGACGTCAAATCCTGGTAAAAATGAACAAACGGTGCAGTTTTAGGCCATAACATATGCACATTTGAGTTCTGCATCATGAATAAAAAAAAGGAACGACTAAGTCAATCTGAGTGTTTTTATTAGCTCTAGAAGCACCCCTGGGGCACACCCAAGAGTAATTGCGAAGTATAGACAAACGAAATTATATAGAAATTAGTTAGTTACAACTTTTCAGGAAGTTTTATTAAAATTCCAGGAATCCATTTTTTATAATAACCAAAAAAGCGTACATTTTAGCCATTTGAATACGAAGCGCACCTCTAGGGGGACAATCGGATTTTTACTGGAAAATCCGTTCTGTTACTTTTTTACTCATATCATGTTTAAGGTTTGTGCAAAATTTACAAAAAATCCCAAAGTGTTGTTATTGAGAAATGTGCGGACAGACGCACAGTCGAACGGACAAAGGTGAATTTACAGCCCCCTCCCTTTGTCGGGGGACAAAAAAATCTAACAATTATAGTTATTGCAAGGAAACAGCACACATGATTTACTTGTTTGTAATCTTTTTTATTTAAATGTTCTAATCGATTATAACTAACTGTCTATGAGAAACCAGTAAAAAACCTCTCGTTGTAAAGAAATAAGTGCCTATGTATCAGATATGATTTCACTCAACTAATTCATTTATCCTCGACATTCTCTTCTCATATTATATATATATATATATATATATATATATATATATATATATATATATATATATATACGTAAGTGAAAGTGTCTGTCTGTCTGTGTGTCTCTGTACATTTTCCTACACAATAACTCTGCCAATATTAAGTCTATAGACTCGAAATTTGATATACAGATTATGGAAATTTGGCCAAATCGTTGTAATCCGTTTTCGCCCAGAAGTTTGGCTGTTAATGGGGTCGAAATTCAACGATTTGACCTTTGAGAACTCCACCAAACTCCTCCGACAGTTTTGAGTACAAACGATTGAAAGTTTAGATATAGTTTCCTTGGACATGGATCTAACTTAATAACTTTATTTGAGCCCAAAACAATAAATGTAAAGGGGTCATAATAGGGGGCAAAGTTAAAAAAAAACCTTTAAACCCCACCGGTGTCTACCAAATTACTCAGAAAATTTCTGGTCTAAACATTTGAAATTTTACATAAAGGGTATTCCGGGATAGGGCAAGCTTTTCAATCGGTTTGGGTCGAAAATTTTAGCTACGAATATATAAATGTGTGTATGTATGTATGTATGTATGTATGTCTGCCTAAAATTTTCTACAGAGGCGATGGGTTTTCACAAGATCAGTATTGTTTGAAGTTCGACACGTCAGACGACAAATACCAAAAACTTGGCTAAAACATTAATTTCTTCGCCATCGACTGGTCACTTTTCTACAGGGAGGGTTAGCTTTTTCCTCCGATATTTTCGAAAAGCATTCCCTCTTTTCGATTTTCTACCCTTAATTTTAACCTACGTCACTTCCGGTTTGGCGGTGGTCGTAACAGCAAATACATCACGTGTTACCCGTTCTTTTCCTCCTTCGCGGTACGGGTTCGAGCCTGCCTTCCTTTTCCCACTTTTTTTTTTTTTTTGCTCAACACACACCTCACAACACACGGTCAACGCCGGGCACCCATGCTAGTATATATATATATATATATATATATATATATATATATATATATATATATATATATATATATATATATACTAGCAGACCGCACACCAAAATACGCTTAAATAAGATATTTTGATTATTGCAGCTTTCGTCTTCATTATTATTTATATTGAACCCAAAATATAGTAATGATTAAAAAAGTTAAAAATAAATATCTCGTGCGACACCACAGAGAATCCAAAATCAAAACCTTTTGCTTACGATTTACTTTTTTCTTCAACGTTAATACCTCAGATATGAAGACATGTTTTCTGCAAGGCTAAAAATTAAAAGATGAACCTATAGCTATTGCCTTGTGCATGCATATTATTAATACATTTTTTCAACCTTCACCTTGCAAATTCTATTTTTTTTTTAGCTTTCACTTTTTTGCACTGAATCTCCCGGCTAAAATATAGGGTTTCGCAGGGATTCGAATACCCTATGTATTAAGTATGTTTGCAGAACAAAAACTGACAGTCGATTTTGGCAGGCAAAATATTTTAAACAACTATATATACGCACATGCACATATATAGAGAAATAGGTTTCTGTTAACTATAAAATTTTTACGCAAATATTACGCAAGTATGAACCATTTAGAATGTCTGCATTAATATAATTACACGTAATAGTGTACTAAGAATAATCCTGTTATAAGAAAACCGAAAAAACTAATAGCGAATTAATTAAACCGAATGTTTAAAAGAATATGCAAATTAGCTAGATCTTTTGGTAGATGAATGCAATTCCATTGTTTTATAAACATTTATTAGCCACAATGGACCAAAAGCAGTAAAGCAGGACAGATCGTTGAGTCAGTGAGTTATTTGAGTGGTTACTCTTTATGAATTACCGGCGACATGTTGGGGGAACTGGAATTATTTCAGAGTCTATAATGGTACCTGGAGTTTATTACTATGTAATTAGTATACGCATACGACGTATTGCGTTGTGTCGTGTACTGTTATAAGTAATTATAATTCTATCTAAACGACACAGGATACCAAGCATTTAATTCAACATAGTCGACAACCGTTATAGCAAATGCAAGGTTGATAGAAAGAATCAGAAAGGAATAAAAGCATGGGTGTAAGTGTCTAATATTATAAAGGCTAAAGTAAAGATGACTTTTGTAACTTGGGAGCCACGGCCCACCCTGCGTGTATGCAGAGAAAATGGTAGCACGATAACATCACAGATTTTCCGCGAGCAAGTCCATTTAGAGTTTCAACAACGAAAGTCAAAATCAAATCAAGCCACAAGTTCTCTCTAGGTGGGTTGAACCGGCATTCCCCTAGGAGGAAGTTTCATGAGTATATAAAGTACACAAGCAATCTCCAGTCAAATATATATCCCAGATAAAGGAAGATGACGTAGTTAAGTATGTGCAGATCCTGCAGAGAGGTGTAGAAATCTTCCTACATAACGCGCGTGGAGGTCCGAAATGGTAACCCATATATAACTGACCAGGCTGTCGTCTTTTTTTTACTTCGGTTGTCACCGAGAAAGTTTGTGTTAAAATGATTATGCCGTATAATGTGTATGTTGTCGAACTGAAAAAAAAAATCTAATTTCTTGAGAAACAAAAGTTATCCAACTCTTCTGCCCTAATAAATTGCTTGTGGTCTTACCATGAACTTTTTTAAGTTATCTCAGATGACTGTTATAACGGAAAACTCAGTATTTTCTTGATAAGAATATTATGTAGTTCGATTTTAAATTTCCGAGCTCGGATATATGCGAGACTTTAGGTATTGAAGTGGGAATTCACTCTTTTCACGATAAAAGAGGTAATTTTATATGAGCAGCGTAGATTCCACATCCTTGTAAACGTGGAAAAGGTTATACTTATATGCATATACCGAAACTCGGAATATATTAATTAAATAGATTAATAGTAGCAAAAAGACAAAAACTATGCCATTTAACTTTATGCGTTAAAATAAACCAATTCTTGGAAGAACAGTAATGAGTTTATCGAAAACTTAGTGGAATGACAGTATATGAATATATACTTCTTTCAAAATTTTGTATTTAATAGACGTGCACATCACCCGTGGGATCATAAGAACTAATATAATCTTCTTTGCATTTATTCGATTATTAATTCATATTGTGTTTGTATAATCAAAAATATTCTACATGAACGATATCATGTATATATTAAGAGTTCTCACACATGGAATTATCCGAGATAGTTAGTTAATAATCAGCGTTTGAGTACTCTGGAGAGTAAGTGACAAAAACTCTGCCCGAATTCCAAATAGTCTCCACTTCTTTCGATTACAATTGCAAATAGTTTTGTATTGTAGAAAAATCGCCTATAATTTATACGTCCTTGGAGTTTGGGTGATAGTAAGCTTCCCATGTTAATCTACTCACCACATTTACTAGCTGAGATTTTGTAAGTGGTTACTTTCTGAAGCCTCTCCGACCTTTTCATTTTTCCACCCTCTTTGATCACTTACGACAATTTTGTGTAATATAAAATGAAGTTGGATCCAATTAATGAGTAATAGCTTCTAAGATGTTTTCTGGTATCTCTCCTCTCAGGTGCAAGTGTTGTTCTGATGCTACACCTACAACCAACTACTGCTGCGATTACTTGCGTTTTAACACCGTTCATACATCTTACCTCCAAGGCCAATTACCACAATTGCCAAACGCCTCTTCTTTCCTTCTCTATCATATTCTGGTCACATGTCAATGACAATCTATGATTGCAACCTCTGTGAGACCTTGTAATGACTTCCATATCCGGACGATTTAGTTCCAATTTCTTGTTTACCATGTCACTTTTGTCCCGCCATGCCTCTACATGTTTCCACTTGTTTCCACTTCATCACTTACTTCCTCAAATTACTGTTCAGCACACTTCACAAAAAGCTTCCTACAAACCTTCCAGTTTATCTTAACTCCGACGTGGTCGTACCTTCTGCAGTAATCTATCTGAGTAAATTACCTACACTCTACTACAAGGTATGCAACTGACTCAGAAATCCTTCCACAAATGCAGCATTCTGCTGCAACATATGCTCCTTGAACAATTTTTTTGAAAAGGCGGGTTCCTAGTGACTGCTCTTATGCTACACAAGCAAAGGTTTCATTTTTATTCGCCAGATACCTAGCTCTAACCCATTGCCATAATCTGTCTCTATATTTTTACTTGACATTTTTTTCTTTCGCTTTCGATTCTGTCTAATTCCACCAAAATCACATTTTGTTTAAATTTCTGAAATCACGACTATATATTGGGTACAATATCATATTAAATAATCGAAAAAGGATTGAGGCTCATACAATACATACGAAATTTAGATGAATTCAAATATATTGAGCGTATTTTACAACCGAGCAATGCCGGGTGCCCCCGCCAATTATTTATATATTACAATTTATCACAACAATCAGAATATATTCTTTCAAATCAATTCTAGAACCAAGTCATGTTCTCACATACATGTTTGTTGTAAAACAATATATTTAGAAATGCGTGAAAAAAACAACTCTTGAGGTACTCTCATTAAATTTCATAAAAAATGCTACATTTCTGAAATAATAAATCTAAAATTAAAATACATTTTATCTGCTCGTGTAAATGCTTTCTCTTAACGGTTTTCGTAAAATAGCTCGCTGGACATGAAGCCACTTTATGTAAATAGCTAAAAAATACGAAACATAATTATCTCAAAGAAAGGAGGTTTATTCATCTTAGTTTTAAAAAGATTAAAAATATAGGTAAAATGAAATCACTCAGAAAGCAGAGATGTCCAATAGCCCGTACATATTGGAAAGTTACTACGGTAGTTGAATAATAAGCTGTATTACAATGAAGTACAAAAACAGTGAAATGATGAAAACCACTATACCTACAAGTCAAATGAGCCGGAAAAAAGGAAGCAGAGAATAGGTCAAACGTTTTTGAAAACTAAATGCAACAATAATATTTATAGAAAAAAAAATGAGACAAGCATTACGCCTGTAAGGGACTTACATACTTGAGCATTGTCGAATTAAATACTGAAACCATACATAAAACGTATGTTCAAACATTAAATGACATATATGTGCGTGTATGTATTTGCATGTGTGTATGCATACATATATGCATACGGCATAATCACACGTTGACACACCGGTTCTCATTAGATCACCGAATTTAAGACACGTTGAGCCTGGACAGTACCAGATGAGTGACCATTTGGGAAGACGAGACGCAGTATATACCGCAAGGTAAAATATCAGGTTGAGAATCTAGCGCGGTCTATCCTTCTTTCGAGGGTAGATGGAAGTCTCTTAAACCGTAGTAGGCACCCCATCTAGTGATGACGTCACGATAAACATACCCTTAATAACCCTAGCGAAGCATCAAGTATTAGCGACCAACAAGATTTGAATTAAACTTAACACTCGGGTAGTGAGTTCAATTTCAGATGCGGCGACGCTGGATGGACGGAAGCGAGAGCGTGCATGAGGGCAACCAAATTACAAATAAGTTTCTTCATATTATAAAAAAAAACCTTCATATGGGAAATAGATTCACCAATGCAAATATTACCCAGTACTCTATATATGGTCTGATAGTAGATTTGTGGGGATATAGAATAGTCCTAGATGCAGAAAATCTTCAGAACGATAGCAAGAATGGAATTAAGTGAAAAAAGATTACTTAATCAAATCCGAAAAAAAAAAAAAACAAAGATGAGAAAGAATAACCAACAAGTTTCAAACTCGATTTTCTTTCCGAGGTGAGATATTGGCAAAGGAGTAATGCACCAACGACCAATGCTATTACAAGAGTTTTTCTTGAAGAGAAAAACAATTAAAAATTGTTGTTTAGCAGTAATAATTCGTTATGAACTAATACTGACCCCACTTTATTTATTTATATTCACGTTTTATTATTATGCAAAAGTAGTTTAGTTTAACGAAAATTATGTAATTCTTCTGATATTTTAATTTGAGTAAATTTATAAAAACGGACTTAATTAAAATCCTTTAGACTTATGTTTGACTCATTGCAATACAATCACTTGTTTGTGTTGTGTGTGTTCTACCCTGATTATAATTTTTATTATTAAAAATCACGTTTCTAAGTGTACACAGCCAGATACAATTCAAGGAGTCTATACGATTTAAATAGTATTTAATTTGAATAGATTTAATACCCAAACAGCATCGGATAAATCTGCTTATATGATAACACTGGTCAACAAATTTTTATTTTTTTTCTTTGGCAGACCATCTAGGAGTGTTTTCTGGGGTTTTGAAGGTCGCTGATTACGAATATAACATTGGTTTTGCCAGATTGGCTCTAGTTTAGAAGATACTGATAGCCCCAAATAAGCCTAAACTGCTAAAATTCTCCCTGAAATACTTCAATATAGAAGCAGTAAATAATAATTTTCTGATATTATTGAATCATTATAATGATTATGTATATATTGAAGTATTTCAGGGAGAATTTTTATATAATTATTTATATAGGGAGAATTTTTATATAATTATATACTGTAATTACTTAATAACATGTTCCATAAATATAGTTGCAGTATAAATTAAACAGTAATTAAGAATTTTCTTTTTAATTCCACAGTTGAAAATGAGTTCCAGAGAGAAAATGAGTTCTTCTAGAAGATGTTGCAGATATGAACCGGATGTCTTTTGTTACATCTGTGGGCAGTATATGATGGCACAACAAAAGAGGAATATTACAGACTTTGTTAAGAGGGCGTACAAAGCATACTTCGATATGATACTTGGTGACCAAGACAAGTCTTGGGCCCCACATATGGTGTGCAAAACCTGTGCAGAAAGTCTCCGCGGTTTGACCAACGGTAAGCTGAAGTTGAAGCTTGCTGTACCAATGGTGTGGAGAGAGCCTAACAATCATTGTTTGTGGGATAGCAGAGCAAGAATCCAGCACTGGAGAAGGGAGAACTGGCCAGAACGAGAAAGTGTCGAAGTCGGCACAGCCAACGTCATCAATGAGCCTTTGGTACCCAGGGATAGAATCATCTTCCCTCCATTGCACATAAAACTAGGGATCATGAACAGTTTGTTAAGGCGTTGAACAAGGATGGGGATTGCTTCAAGTACATATGCAGGCAATTTTCAGGTCTTTCCATCGAAAAAGCTAAAGGTGGCATCTTCGATGGACCTCAGATTCGAACGCTCATGAGGGATTCTGACTTCACTAATCATATGAACACGGTTGAGTTAAATGCTTGGGTGTCCTTCACAGATGTAGTGACAAACTTTTTGGGAAATCACAAAGCTGACAATTACAAGCAATTGGTCCGTAAGATGCTTACTGCATACGGAAAACTAGGGGCAAATATGAGCATTAAAGTTCATTTCTTGTTTAGCCACCTCGACATATTTCCTGGTAATCTTGGTGATTACAGTGAGGAGCAGGGAGAGAGATTCCATCAAGACATCAAAACAATGGAAGAGAGGTATCAAGGCAAATGGGATGAGCACATGATGGCAGACTACTGCTGGAACCTTTTGAGAGACTGCCCAAAAGTTGCTCACAAGCGAAAATCGTATAAACATCAATTTTAGTTTTGTGAATAAAATATTGTTTTGTGTGTTCATTGTAACTAAGAATCTAGTGTATAATGCTTTGCATTAATTTATGATATATAACTGATTATGTAAATGTTTTTTTTTCACTTGGAGAATTAAAATTCAGCAAATTTTTAGCAAATTTTTTGTATATCCTCGAAATCTATGAAAAGTGCTCAGTTATAAGATAAATGAAATGATGTTATATCTAACTTAACTTGTTAGATTGAGATTTTACACTGTCTTTGTGATTTAAGATTATCATAAAAATCAATATCTGACATTTATGCACTATTTAGCCGTTTTTTGTACGTTTAGCTATGGTCGCGAATGGGTGATTTCAGACAAACGACCCCCTGTGATATCTCAAAAACTGGAGCCAATTTGAAAAAAACTAATGTCAGATTCGGATTCAGCGCCCTTGAAAACCCCAGAAACCAGTCTTACTTTGCCTGCCAAAAATATTGTGTTGACCAGTGTAATCAAATTAAAAAGTGGAAAAACCTGAAACATATATCATTATTAAATAAGAATTTTAACATGAACCGTCAAGGTCACACATTCAGTAATACAAGTAAGCATATTTGCTTATTTCAGGAGACTCATTTCTTTGCCTTCTAAACATCCTCTAGGAGTTTAGGAATAACGATTCTACCGTAATCACGTTTTCATGTATCGAATTACATGTATGATTCCCAGGATAGCAATCAGTCTATTATAGACTGGCGGATAAAACGCTTTATCTTAATTGATTATCCAGAATCCATCATTTTGTTGTGATTTGGACGGGACAGCCTTTCATTAGGTGATTGTTTGCATCAATATGCACAATAGATAGACAAGTTGACAAAATCTCCTGATCGCATTTTGCGATGAACATAAGAGATCAGTCATTCAATTACTATGATCAATTCTATGAAATGAAAACAACTTATTGATAAATAATAGAGTTTTTTTCGTGTGTTATGGTGTTTAGAATAAATCATGTGACTACACAACATCCACTTGGTAAGTTACTAGTAGGAAGACCTGACGTTGCCAAGGATTAAGTGAAAAACTGTGATTGTTTTTGTCGTAATTTTCACACAATAACAATATATTGCACATTCAGTTTAAGTAGTGTTATGTCATAATATTCTATGCTTGGATTCCAGGTCCTGAGTATATACTAACAATTTATGTATTTGAGAATTGTAATCCAATTAATTGAAATATACTAAAGTATTGAAATATATTTTTGACAATAGTGTTTCTTCAAGATTCATCTGGTGTGTTGAGAACGAATATAAGAAGAGAGTTCCATATTTCTTCCATTATCTTGTTTAATTTTTATTGAGAATAATATTGTCGTAGGATTGTCTACATAGCCTATCCATTTTCTGCGAATTCATACGTATATACACATACCAAAATACACACACACACACACACACACACACACATATATGTGTGTGTGTGTGTATACGCATATATATATTTAGCAAAATGGTAATTAGTAAACACCTGGAAAAGTGCTCAACACTATTGCAGGACAAATATATGTTTTCTTTTTTAATTAACGTTATATCTGCTCAATTACAAATGTTTCGGTTACCGAATCGTATAACAGATCTAGTGACTTCATCAGACATTACAGAGTGACTTCATCAGACGGTACAGAAAACTGTGGTTTCTTTAATGTCTGATAAAGTTACTAGATCGTTTAATACGATTCGGTAACCGAAACATGTGTAACTAAGCAGATAAAACGGCAATAAAAATAAAACACACACACACACACACACATATATATATATATAACAAATCGAGCGGAGGTATTTCGGACGATATCAAAACATCGTTAAACTCACTACTCGTTCAAGCAGCCGCCAATAGCGTAATGGTTAGGAGCCTTGACTGTCGTACAAACGGTCGGGTTTCAATCCTGGCTTGAGGTAGTTGCCTGTCTAGCCGCACTGATGAGATGTGAAACAGCGAAACAGTACTGTATGTGGATGACTATAATGCTCCTCACCTTGAGTTGAGCATATTGAGAAGTGAAACACGAATTACCATTAGCATATAAGCGACGCTCTTTTTGTAAACAAATCGAACGGAGGTATTTCGGACGATATCAAAACATCGTTCAAACTCACTACTCGTTCAAGCAGCCGCCAATAGCGTAATGGTAAGGAGCCTTGACTGCCGTACAAACGGTCGGGTTTCAATCCTGGCTTGAGGTAGTTGCCTGTCTAGCCGCACTGATGAGCTGTGAAACAGCGAAACAGTAATGTATGTGGATGACTATATATATATATATATATATATATATATATATATATAGATGTTGTTTTGTTTTGGTTTTGGCGATATGTTTTGAATGAATTCAATTATTTACGAAAGTGCATTTTTGCCTAAATGCGAGTTGGGAATAATGTTTCCCTTTTAACCAATTTGGCACCCCCAAATGGGGAGCGGTATATATATTATTTTTAAAATGTAAGTGGATAATTACATTTAAAAAATCATAATGATAATGTTATATATATATATATATATATATATATATATATATATATATATATATATATATATATATATATATATATATATATATATATATACACACAAGATAAGACCTATTGGTCTGTATACATTTTGGTCAGGTTAAAAAGGAAAAATCAATAAGAAAAGGGGGTTATAAATGCTGTTTATACAGAGGCATTCCGGCGCTTTATGATGAGGAGAAAGGAGCTTTATATTGCAAGACATGCTACGTATTTAGAAAAGTGTGACATCTGGCGTAAAGTACATTTAAAAAGAAATGTTGAAATACAGGAGATAGACGGTTAATAATAGAGTGCAGAATGAAAGTGGCCAGTAATGTAATGAGAGGGATTAATAACACAACCGTTAAATGTTTGTTCCTAAGTGATCTTTATTTATTTTATTTATTTTTTTAACAAGATATTTGTTTATGTTACATTTAAACTTCTGCATATCAGTACAGCAGGACAAATAAATTCATATACACCAATATATATTTCATTGTGCCTATAATTTATGTCCCTCACACACACACACACCCACACACAAACACACACACACGCATTACAGAATTTTGTGGGGTCTGCGTTCGCGCTTGGTCCACAAAGTATGGAAATAAAAGATTTAAAATTAAAAAAAAAAAAACTTTTACAAGTGTTTTTGATATAGATGTACATCAGAGTATTTTGATAATATGTTTTACTTATATAGGGGTGGTATAATAAAATTGTGGGGTCTGCGTTCGCGCATGACCTCCGTAGAATGGAAATAGGCACAAACTTTAATAAATACTTTCCATATCTATCTGCGTAAGTATACTTTGATAATTATGTTTCAGTTTTAAGAAATATGGTATAATAAAATTGTGGGGTGTTCGATCGCGCCTGACCTCCATAGAATGCAAATATGTCACAAAGTTTAACAACGTTTTTTTAATTTAGATCCATAGAATATTGTGATAAGTGTTTCAGTGTGAACAGGTATGGTATAATAAATTATGGTGTTTATCTATTTTATTGTAACTTCCATCATATTTGGCTTTGGTTTTGATACCCCCGAATTCGAAGCTGTCACTTTACAACCCTTCCTTTTCATAACCTATCATACTTTAATAAATCAGAATCCATTTTCTGTAGTCTGTTTTTGAACCCAGTCAACGACGGGTACGTTTGCTAGCATATATATATATATATATATATATATATATATATATATATATATATATATATATATATATATATATATATATATATATATATATATAGGTGTACAGGAGGTCATGGAAAACATACGACTATAGGTTTCAAATCAAAAAGAAAATAGAACATTTTAAGGTACTTTTTATTGGGACATTTTTAGCCTTGAGGTCTCGCCCGTTACGTAAAATACTAGATCGTACTTTACCTGTTTTATTCATATATTTTATTGTATTTATTTGTTTATTTGTTGTTATTTCTATAATACATGCGTGTATATTTGGTTTTCTTTTTCGATTAATTTTTTTTTTTTTTATTCCGGCACCCCCTTATAAACTTACGTTTGCATAGAATCTAATTAGAAAGTTCCAAGAAAACAAATTAAAAAAAAAAGTATCTTTACTAAAAAATAAATAAATTAACGTAAATAAGACATAAACTAATCAAAACGTTAAAAAAATGATATATAATATATGCGCAGGAAGAACGGGAAAATGTTTCTCTGCTAAATGTTGTATATGCATATATTTAACTTAACTAACATCATACCTATATATATACACGTATATATCAAGGTCGTAGGTAATCAAAATCCGTAAATATACATTTTTTCTATAAATATTTATGTTTATTTGGATAGTTTATTGGAGGACTCAATCTAAATAGAAAAACATAAATAATTGGTTAAAATCGATATATTTTCCATTGTTCTACAACAACTTATAGCTCTGAAAATAATTTTCTAGAAGAGTACCTCGAATACCATACACATTGTATACGTCTATGCACCTGTATATAAATAAACTCGCCTGTACTATTATCTATCTATATATATATATATATATATATATATATATATATATATATATATATATATATATAAAGGAGATTAGAACAATAGTCTAAAGAGCATAGTGTATTTTAATGTAATAAGAAAATTACTTATTTTATTAAAATACAGGAAAATAAAAAAGTGCTCGTTGTAATTTAGATATATAAGAAGCTATAGGAAAATATCCTAGAGCTAATTTAATATTCAGTAATGTGATTGATAATCTAAAATTCAAATAAGAATTAAATTTAAAATCCGTTTCACAAGAAGGAACAACAACAAAATCAATAATTTGTACGATTGTTTCGGAAAACAATGTTTTTATTGTGGTAGACATTAAGCCACGGACAATAATGTTTACATATAGTATTTTTAAAAAAACAAAAGCAAAAGTATTGGGAAGTTTTTTTTTTATATATGTAAAAGACACCATAAATAAACAAAGCATATAAAGTAAGGCAGATATATCAGGAGAAAATTAAAATAAAAGGTATGTATTTACTTGACAAGTAAATTAATATCGGTTAAAGATAGAAATAAAATAGAATAAAATTATAAATCTGAATGTGGTTTAAATATAATATTATAATGATATATTTCTAATAAAATTCATAGACACACATATATATATATATATATACATATATATAAGTATTTACCTTTTAATTCTTCGCCTTTTGGAACCAGCAATTAAGGACAAAGCATTCACATGGATGTTAATTGTAGCTTTTCAACTTATGAAATGATTAATTTTAAAAAAAAGAACGCTAATGGAATATTTTATATCGGTTAGCATACGTTTGATTAAAACGCCAAATTTAAAACTGAAGTAAGAAAAGGAAAGATAATCTTATTTCTTCAATTAAACAATGCAAGGGAGATAAGTAATATTTAATTTAATTTATTATTTCAACTATTTTAAGTAAATCAGGTCACGATGTCATGACGGCATCTGACGCATGCGTTCTTGACCTCCCCCCTGTCGATAATTGTCGATTTCGGGGTGAAAATTTTACGTTTCTCTCTCTCTCCCTCTCTCGCTGTTTGCATCTCTCTCTCTTTCTCACTTCGTCTTCCTTACTCTAAAGAGTGTTACTAAAAAAGAAAGTGGCGTCCGCCTGTTTTTTTTCTTTGTAAAACACTTCGATCGTTAATATTTTTTGTGGGCGTATTTTTTTTACTTCAAATTTTTGGCTTGCTATTTTTCGTTTAACTATCGTATCTAACTATTTTTAACGTGCTAATAACTTTGGTAACGTTGTCATAGCGTAGAAGTTCATAGTTTAGCTTGTGTGAGGGTTAAAAAAAATTACCGATAGCAACAATGTTTTTAAATTCAGACTGCCATTATAGCTTGCTGACGTCAAGATCACGTGACATGACTCAGCGGTTTTTAAATACAAGTTGACCCAAAATAAACGGCCCCGTGTACAGTTTATATAGAAGAGTTTGTGCTCGTATTTTTGGGGCAGTTATAAATCGATTTAAAAATATGTAATGTTTAACATTAAAATATCACTTTTTTGCCCGCCCCCTGCAGAAATCGATCAGTTGACGCACTTCCCGTGGCTCTCTTGGGCCAATTTTTCCATTTTTGTCGTCCGGAGGGTGGGGCTTTTATATGAGCCCAAGTGTGTAAATTTTTGTTCCGTCGGTCAAAAGTTTTTTTTGCAGACACACAAACGTACATACATACATACATTTTCGCTTTTATATATATAGATGTTTATAATTTTTCCAAGTCATGGGATTATCTTACGTTGCAATGTTACTAAAACTAATTTTGGGGAGTAACAATTTACCAACCGGTTGTGGGCCATGACATGCCCCGCGAATATCGGTAGACAGTTAACAACCTTTTCCTTTATGAATTATGAAAACAACCTTTCACGCCAACTATTGGCATGTTAAATTGCATCTTACATGGAATTCCAACTGTGTAACATGAAAGATATTACAAGTCTGCTCTAAAAAAGATGGATGTCTTCGATCGTGTTAAATAACTTTTCTCACCTATCAATAAAATAACTTTTCTCACCTATCAATACAATAACTTTTCTCACCTATCAGCATCCGAGATTTATAGTAATCCGCAATTGACCATGCTTAAAATATATATGTAATACATCTGGTTCGGTGCATCAACGGTTAGAATTTACTTCTTGGACATAATCTCAAACAAAAAAAGAGCTTCTTATCAAATACTCCACTAATATGTCCACCAAGCTCCAGTTTCTGTTCAATCGTCAATATATTTCATCCTCATGGCAAGAAATTTAATCGAGTCTGCTTCGACAAACATGTTACACGTGTATCCTACTCAACACCTGACAAACAATCAACACAATCTCAGCAATTGACGGAAGAGTTCCTCACTCACCGGAAAGCTTTCTATAATTCTTTTTCTGAAGTTGCTTTCACAACTCCCTGCTTTACTGCATCAAACTGTAGAAATGTATGTGCAATACAAATACGCATTTAAAGAGACAACTCTTCGCTTAGTGTGCATCTAGAATTTGGTCACTTTTTCACAGAAATTATTTATATCTTATTAGCTATTTTTCTCGATTTTGAAGACAAGTACAAAAATACACCTTCTTTAATTTATCGTAACTAAATATGTTATTCCCCCCCCCCGACGAAAGGAGCGTGGATCTGTAAATTCACCCTTATCTGTTCCTCTTTCAGAACTTTTCTCAATAACTACGCCTTGGAATTTTTGGAAATTTAGCACAAAATTTAAACATGATATGAGTTAAAAAAAAGTAACAGAACGGATTTTCCGGGGAAATTTCAGTTGCCTACCTAACGGTGCCTTTCGGGTTAAAATGGGTACAATTGGCACTTTTGTGGTTATTAAAAAAAATGATGGCTTGGAGTTTTATAAAACTTCCTGAAAAGTTGTAACTAACTGATTTCTATATAATTTTGTTTGTGTATATTTCGCGGTAACTCTTCGGTGGTCCCCAGGGGTACCATTGTGTCTAACAAAACCACTTCATTTTGCGGACTATTTTACCATATTTGTTCAAAATTTCTGTGTATGTCTATTTTGCAGTTTTGTACGGTGCTGAACTAAAGTTAAAATATCTTAAAACCTGGGGACTTTTGTAGCTAAATGGGGTGGGCAAATGGTGGACTTAGTCTTTTTTTTTTCATGGTGCACAACTCAAATTTATATATATTAAGACCTAAAACTGCACCGTTTGGTCATTTTCACCAGGATTTTACGTTTCCTGGGGACTTTCAGGGCAAATGCTGAACTTAGTCATTTTATATGCCTCGTTCACTGTGTACTCACGGGAGAAGGTGCATTCTTCACGTGTACAACTGCAATTAAGCTGCACTTGTACTTCTTCTTGGTTGCCTCACCAGTTCAGTTCTGCCTGACGGACTCTTTCTGTCGAGGGATAAAATTGTTATAAGTTTAACAGATCTCTGTCTCTGTCTATGTCTCTGTCTCTCTCTCTCTCTCCTTCTCATCTATCAGAGATGAAAAAGTGCATATATCGTTATGGGAAGCAGATATGGGTCATTTTTATGAAATATATATCTCATATTATGAAATATATATTTATATATTTTAACTCTAACGATGGATTTTACGGCAACAATACTGTTTTCAGTTTTTAAAAACCGTTAACAGTTGAGTAAAGACTGACACATTAGAAGGAGTGATACATAGAAAGATAGAAAAACAATAAACTAAAAAGAGATTAAGCAATGGAGAGAGACAAACAGACAGACATACAGACAGACAGACAGACAGAAAGTATAGAGAGCGGGAAGCGAAAAGAGAAAGAGAATTCAGTCTTATAAAAATAAGGAAGTAGATCTGCAGCAACTTAGTAAAATAAAAGGGCGTATTTCTTTCAAATAGTTATTTAAACTAAATCTCTCAACGCTGTTCAATATATATATATATATATATATATATATATATATATATATATATATATATATATATATATAAATATATATATATATATTTTCTTTTAAAATTATCTGCTCTAGATTATTGTTCGTTTGTTTCCGCATTCAAGGATATGTCTTAATATTCCGACTGTTTATATCACTGATATTCGTTGTATACTTTTAAGTTACTTTCTTATTCCAATTTCTTCTAGATGCTTTTCTAGTGCTCTTCGGATTATGCTTACATTTTTATTATTATATATATTTAATTCCTGTTTCCTATACTAATTTCTCGGCATTTTTCGGGATTTTTGTTCGTTACTATCATTTCTTCGTCTTCTTCTTCTACTTATTTATATTTACTAGGACTCCTCACACCTAAAATCATTAGCGATTGTCTACTGACACTAGCTGTGGAGTTAAGCATCAATCCGTTAGAAAACTTTGCCCCGATTTCTCGTGCTCTCCTGCACTCTCAATAACAATAGGAAACAACGTCGTGTTACCGCAAAAACAACTTACCACTAATTTCTTACCGTTGGTATTACCTTGACTTTAGATACAAAACGTCTCCGTAATTTCTTGGATTCCCCCGACCTATTCCCGTGGAGCTTAGATAAGTATTTTTCATTTCTTATTCTTTTCACCGTTTTTGACTTTTCACTCCAGCCGCAGTCAACATCATTATTATCGTTGTTGTTATTGTTATTATTATTATTATTGTCATTGTTATTATTGTTATTATTGCTGTTGTTGTTGTGGTTGCGACTGCTCTTACTACAACTACTTATAATAATTACCATAATATTATAATTATAATGATAATAATACTTTTCAAAGTATAATATATATATATATATATATATATATATATATATATATGTAAAAGAGATTTAGAAGGCTGTCACAATGCGAGGAATGAATTATAGTCGCTGTTGGTAAGAGGAGACGAGAACAAGTGATTTACAAATCAATAAGTACATATATATGTTTTAATTTTATTATTATTATTTTTATTTTTTTATTTTTTTAATATATATATTTATTCAGTTGTATGGTAAAGTGTCTTACTTGTTTTCATGCGACGTGTTCCATAATAATTTCGGAAATATATATATATATATATATATATATATATATATATATATATATATAATATGAATATAAATATAACATACGATCATTTTATTGTTCCAGTTGTTAGAACACGCGATCCTTTGTTTGCGCCTTCCTAGCTGATTGTTTCCTTAATATAAAATTTATCGTGCTCTTGGCTAATTATTCCTGCCTTGATGAGTGTATTTGTCAGTTAGCCATCTTATTTCAATTAGAACTCACTCAAAGAGGACATTTTTTTAACGACATGCTTTTCTCATTGCTCGGGTACAGCTAATTTACGAGTCCCATCGGAGCAGGAGAACAGACGGCATATAGAAACGCTTCGCCTATTTGATGAAGATCTCTGAGTCTGTTTATTAATAATAAGGTCAGCAGATATCGCCGTGACTAGAACAGAAAGGAATAGCCGATCAGCTCACTAATAGTCTATGCGTTATAAACATTAATAAGTTGATATTGTGTAATACGAAAATATAGTGTCATATCAACTCTTGACGATTTTACAGAATAACGGCATGCTATATACCTATCATTATGTGAAGTCAAGAGTGTGAGTTGTATATGGAAACATTGATTTAATTTGAATAAAATAAACACGTATCAATGCGCTTGAAAACCAAATCATAGCGTAATATTAGGAAAATAAACAAATATTTTACTTTTTTAAAATTTATAACACATATATTTCGCAGCTAAACGCCATACTTAAAATGCTGCTTTCTTTATTTTTATCTTTCCTTCTTTCTTGCCATGTTATAAAGTGGGAGAAAGAAAAGTCTGTTTTTAAGAAGCTGCGCGTTTATTCAAATTAAATCACCGTTTCGAATATTGGACTCACAACCTTGACGTTATTCTCGCGTTGTCTACGCACTTTTCAAACATTGCAAAATAAAAAAAAACACACTTTGTAAATAATAATAATAATAATAATAATAATAATAATAATAATAATAATAATAAAATAATAATAATATTAATAAAAATAATAATAATAATAATAATAATAATAATAATAATAATACTAATAATAACTTTATTTATAGAACTCACCATGTCCGTCTGTTTGTCTGTCCTCATCTTTTTAAACTCTATCTTCTCCAAGCTGGAACGTAGTACAGCGGCGCGAGGCGGCCCAAATTATGGCTTTTTGTACCTGGGTCTTCAGACGGTGAAAATAATTGCTAAATGGGCAACATTAGAGGAAATACAACTTCAATTATAGATTAAAGCATAAGCCGAGTAAAGCTGCACCCCCCCACATATATATATATATATATATATATATATATATATATATATATATATATATATATTCCTATGTATATTAATGTTAATTTATTTTCCTTTATTTCATATCCAATTGACGATAGCTAAGGCTCGAGCGCTACAGAATTTTGTTTTAGCCTTGATGCTAGCTGATAGAAACTAAATCATATTTTCTTTTTTAACTTTTGAAATCACGACTATGCATACGGTATATTATCATATGAAACTCTCGATAGATAATTGATTGTATTATAATGAGTACGAAATCTGAATAAAAATATCAAATTATTACGTCGTCAGCTCTACTACTACTATTACTACTACTACTACTACTACTAATAATAATAATAATTTGACAACTGATAAAAAACAAATAGCTTAAATCAAAATACAAAAAGCGATCTCTCAAGGTGATTCCCTATTATCATTACACTTTATTATAACCATGCTGTCCCTGAAAATACCAAGCCGGATACAGGTTCAATAAAAGCAAAAAAGAGAATATACCACCTAATGTACATGGATGGCATAGAACTGTTTGCAAAAAAAAAATAGACAGTTCTAGCAACGCTAATAAGCACGACCAGAATCTTAACCAAGATATCCAAATGGAATTCGGTATGGAAAAGTGCGCACTGTTGACAAGGAGAAGGAGGACACAGAAGGTATAGTACTGCCCAATCAAACAGAAATGAGGACACTTGGTGAACATAATAGCTACGAATTCTCGGGTGTGCTGGAAGTAGATGCTATTAAAACAGCGAACACGAGAGAGGAAATGGGAAAGGAATACCCCAGAAGGACAGGACCTCCAAACTAAACTAAATAGTCGAACCTAAGTAAAGGAATAAACACATGAGCAGTGTCACTAATAGGATACACTGTACCGTTTATAAACTGGACAAAGAAGAGATGTTGAATCTCGACCAGAAGACCAGGAAACTAATGACGATACACAATGCACTACACACTAAGGTTGATACTGACTGACTCTATGTATAGAAGACTGTGTAAATAACAAAATAAGGATTAGAAACATACATAATGAAGAACATCAAAAGAATAATTACTGCCGCAAGAGACACGGAAGAAACAAACAAGATAGAAAAAGATACCAGGAAAAAGACAACAAAAGAAAATTGGGAAGAGAAACATTGTATATTCATAAGGATTACAAAGCAGGAGACTAACGAAAACACTTGGAAATGGCTACAAAAAGGACACCTTAACAGAGAAACTCAATCACTAATAACAGACATACAAGATAAAGCAATTAGAACCAACCACATCAAAGCAAGGATCGACAAGACACATGAAATCAGCAAATGCAGACAATGATACGAAGCAATAGACAGCATAATAAGTGAATACATCAAACTAGCCAAAAGGAATATAAAATATACACTATTAATTGGGAAAAGCAGTACATTGGCAATTATGCAAACAATTGCAACTTGAATACACGGGAAAATGTTACAAACACAAACCGGCAGCAGTACTTGAAAATGAAAGTCACAAGCTCATATGAGGCGTGGTTATACAAACGGAGTATCGCATCCAGCAAGAAGACCGAATGGCAATTAGTTAACAAGAAGAAAAATTCCTGTCAGATTTTAGATTTTACTCTCTCAGCAAATCACCGAGTGGATGTCAAGGACACTGAAAAGCAGAGCTTATACACGGAACTAGCCAGACAGCTCAAAGTGATCTGGAAAATGAAGATAGTAAAGATAACACAACTAATAGTGGGGGCGCTAGAAACGATACCAAAAAAAATTGAAAACAAAATGGGAGAGATTGGATTCAGAAGGATGGCAGAGAGGATACAACGAATTTCAATAATGAAAACTGCAGAAAGACACCCTTGAATGTGGAAGTGTACACCACAAATAAACTACACACAAAAAGACACAGAAACGGCTACAGACGCAAATCACAAAGCAACATCTCATTGAATCGTGAAAATTGAAACTATATAATTGAAAGATACAGCCACACTTTTTTTCACTGAGTGCCACCCTAAACCGGTATCACACCACATAATGAAGGTCAAGGAGGAATAACGCAAATTCTTTTCTGGTGGAGAGTACTGGAAATATGGGGAGACTTGTTTTCACTCAGACTCTAAGGAACATCAGAGAAAGGTTTTTCTCAAAGAGCAATCTTTTGGAGATAGCTTGTGTGACTACTCCTAGTGAATAATAATAATAATAATAATAATAATAATAATAATAATAATAATAATAATAATAATAATAATAATAATAGGAAGAAGAAGAAGAAAAAGAAGAACCATTAAAATATTTATAGTGATTATTCTATTTAAACTATTATCTGACCCTTTGGTGAAGGTTCAATTTTGTAGAGAAGGATTCATTCACGTTTTATTGGACGAAAAAGAGATATGATCACTTCCCTATGACTGTGCAACACCATATCGTTGTTGATATCGAAAGACGAGCGCTACGGTCTCCCTCGCTCTGAACGAAAAATATCGAGATGTGTTCCACTACCTCCACTTTGCATCTTGCGATTTGATCTGGAACATTTTCCGGGGGTAGCTTAAGCCGATTGAATTATTTATTAACCAATAAAAATTCGTGTTTTATGAGTCCATTAATATCACTCACTTTGACTTTTTCTGTATGGAAAATTATTAATTTCATTTTATTTTTGGTTTGTTCCGTTAAACACTATACATTTCTTTGTATTTGAAGATGGTTTCATGATGATATATGGTAGTTATTTACATTATTCACGGGTTTCTTTAGTATTTTTGTTAAATTAGTTAGCATATTCGGTATTTCGGCAGTCGTTTTCTTTTGCTATCTTCCAGTCCATGGTTACATTTTTAAGTAACTTTTTATTTCATAAAGCTAATTATAAGCCTATATTATATCGACGAGTGAGATTAATATCGTCCTGTGTTTCACATGTTTTTAATAGATATCTGCTATCCGGCAAATCCCTTTATTATTGAATAAAACTATTAACTTCAAAGGAAACACAGATTATCTCATAACAGGATGATGTTGGATTAAGTACAAAATTTAAATCGACACAGTGTAGAACGATTTATTCTTCACGGATAGACGACAGAAAAGATAAAGTGTAGTTACAGAACAGAATTAGTTTGCATCGCGATAAAGACCAATGTTTATAATATGACTACCCTAGGTGCCCGGCGTTGCCCGAGTGTTTGAAAGTGTGTGTTGAGCGAAAAAGAAAAAAAAAGCGGCAGTAGGCAGGCAGGCAGGCTTGAACCTGTACCGCCAAGGAGGAAAAGAACGTGAAAATACAACGTGACGTCTTGTGTTACGCCCATCGCCAAACCGGAAGTGACATAGGTTTAGCATCAGGATAGCCAATCGAAACGAGAGTATGAATTTCGAGAATATCGCCGAGAAAAGCGACCCATCCCTGTTGAGAAGAGCCCAGGTGGGGGTGAAGGAATGAATCTTTTAGCCAACATTTCGATATTTGTCGTTTGAAGGATCGAGCTTCAAGACGATACATATTTCGTGAAAATCCGCCGTCCATGTCGAAAGTTTTAGGCATACATACATACATACATACATACATACATACATACATACGTACATACATACATACATAGATTTAAACAGACAGATAAGATTTATATTATAGATTGCATTTCTTAAGTTATATTCTCAGGTGAACTTAACTTATAAAGTGAGCTCATTCGTAGTGATAAGATGTAATAAATTTATATTTATACGACGTTTATAAAAAGGCATCGATGTAGATTAACAACTGTCTACTAATGGGTTAGGGTTACAGATAATTTACCCGGATATTGAAAAAACAATCCACTCAGTACATAAATCACAAGGCCAATAGATTTTTTTCGTTTTCATTATAAGGTTGAAGTGTTAAAATATGCTTGGACATTATCATTATGAGCATAGTTTTACGCAACAGAAGCGGGACTTCAAAATTAGCGTAGTATGGGAAATATGAACTAAAACATTTGCTTATTTAAAAGTTAGTATGTGAAAATCAATCAAATCAAATTATAGCAACAAATTATATCCATATAGTATCAGTCCGCCCGGTATTTTCCGGTCGCAAAATACGCTTAAGTATTATATTTCGATTAATGCAGATTTTGAATTTATTATTATATTATAATGGACCCAATATATAGTAATGATTTAAAAAGTTAAAAATAAATGACGCGTGCGCCACCACCGAGAATCGAAACCAACACTTTTAGCTTACGATTTACTTTATCTTTGAAGTTAAAGCCTGAACCATGAACACACGTTTGCTGCAAGGTTAATAAGTAAAACAGGACAATGTCTATTACGTTACACATGCATATTCTTAATGTCGTCGGTCGCCATTAACCTTGCAAATGACATTTTTCCATTTTCACACGTTTGTACTGATTTTCCCCGGCTAGAACCAAACTATAAAACTCTACATATATAGTTTCATATCTGTAGACCAAAAAAATGACAGGAGTTTAGTAGGCAAAAGTTTTAAAACAAATATATATATATATATATATATATATATATATATATATATATATATATATATATATATATATATATATATAAATATACGCATAGATAAATATATAGAAAAAGAGGGTGGTGTTTATTTTAACTGTTTTACGCGAATATTACGCAAGTACAAATCATGTAGTATATCTGCATGAATATAATTACACGTAATAGTGAACTAAAGACGATCATCCCATGAGAAAACCGAAAAATCTAATAGGGAATTAATTAAAATAAATGTTTAAAAGAATATGCAGATTAGCTAGATATTTTGCAGATGATTGCAGTTCCACAACCCATATATAACAAAGTTATATTTTCTTTTTAAATGAATAGAAAATAAGTGTTTAACATGAATATCAATACACAAAAAAAATTTCATAGGAGTATAGAAAAACTATCTTATTAAGTGTACAATATTTGGCATGTAAGTTGTGCAGTTCAAGAAGTTTAATTATTTTTCCTTATTTATTAAATTGAAGAAGAGTTTTATAATGTGTAAAGAATTGTGTTTCAGTTTTTTATGAAAAAAAACATATGCACAGATTACACTTGGCTTAATTGTGAATTGTCATAAGAGCACATCTTAGAAAAATGTAATCATTCCACAAACATAAAAATGCACTGTATATATTATTTTTAATTCCGAACGCTATTATTTGATTACAAAAAAAAGTTTTTAACATTATATAAGTCCCTGTTGACGGGGCTAAGAATTCATCAATCTCAACCTCATGGAGAAGGGGAAAACCGAAAATTTGGACGGAAATTTGCTGTGAGGGAGAAAACAAGTGATGCCGTAATGTGTGATCCTGGTGGATAAATAATCGGCCACTACGGCCGTTACTTTAGCTAAATGAAAAGTCAGAGAAGCTTTACACAATCAATCAGCTCACGATGTCCTTCCCTCACATCGATAATTCACCTTTAACAGTATTATCCTATCGGATTTTAAAAAAACATATCCAAATATTACTTTATTTTATCATTCGTCACAATATAGACACTAAAATTCTTTTACTGAGGATCCACAACGTCGTAATCAAAGTAGAAGTAAAATGATAAAATATAATATTTTTAAAGAAAATTGTTTTCCAAGAAGTAACGGTTTTCTGGGAGTAATGATTTTTCTTGCTGTATTGTTTCCTGAGAAAAGTGCTTCTCTCTCAATAAATGTATTCATTTATCTAAGAGCAATGGATTTTAATTATCTAATAGCAATGTATATTAGGAATATAAATAAATACCCTACACACGGAATTATATTTGACAACTTTATTTTAAACAACATGAAACAAATTCTATTGGTCTAAAAAAATAGTCTATAGCAGACGTGCGTTAAAACTGAGGATGCGCCATTTATTTCTTCCACGCAAAAGAAAAAAAATCAACGGATAAACATTCAGTGGCTCCTGTTGAAATTTTATGACGTCGATGGAGTTGATTTCCGGACAATTACGAGATAGGCTCGTCGATGTTAGAGTAATAACAGAGGTCTTTAATGAGGCTGGGAAATGGTCATTTAGGATGCTGGCGATTACGTAAAAATATGATGAGGAACAATATAGCAGTACAACTACCACCTTCATAGATCTTCTGCGTATCAGATTTTGTGTTAAAAATGAGACGCCTTATTTTTGAAAAATACACTCGTGGATCAATGGCCTATTACTAATCAATATGTCATCACATAGGTCTGATCAGTGTATCAATGCATTCGACATATTCCGACGGATATATGTTTTGACATATTCAGTGGCTGCGATTAGTGAAACAAGTTTACGACAACTGCTACTATGGTTTGTAAAACGTAGAAAGAGATGACATTGGAGAGTAATACGTTCGAGGGTTTACAAAGCAATTCAGAAGTAGAATAATGTTCACTTGTCACGCCTGTGAAATTAAGTTTTTTCTCCGATTTCTAGACAGAAAAACGTGTGCTCTTAGATATACCATGTCGAGATAAAAAATAGATGACTCCTAATTCTGTTAACACATCTATTGCACACATTACATGCAGATAATAGAGTATTTGCAAGTTAAAAGCAAATATATAAAATAAAGTATATATATATATATATATATATATATATATATATATATATATATATATAACTACTTCATTTACTCAAATAAAATTAATATACGAAAGTATAGATTTATGCGGAAACTTTAAATATTTACTTCAAAAGTGCTCAATACATAGGTACAGCTAGTTAGTAATTTATAAAATATATATGGTGATTAAGCGACATTGAATATTCGGCATTTCATCCACTCTAGGATTCGTTAAGCTTATGCATATAAGCTTGACGAATCCTAGAGTGGATGAAACGCCGAATATTCAGTGTAGCGTAATCGCCACATATATTTTATAAATTACTATATATATATATATATATATATATATATATATATATATATATATATATATATGTATATATGACAGTCCCTTTAAGAAATTCATTTCTTATCGCTGAGCACTTTCAGTTGAATTAAAGTCGGTCAAGTTAGCTCTTATACATAGATCATCGTATAACGATTAGATCACTGTCTGACTGACGTAAAGAACATTTAAAATCAAAATGTTTAAATTCAACGTTATTTCACGCGGTTAAAGGTAGCCGAATGGATACGGTCTTTTCTAATCGAGCCAGAGATGTCTCGTGCTGCCGAGTTCGAATCGTTCGACTGATGATAATCGTGACACCCTGCACTGGAGATTCCCGAAAGGATGAAACACTATTGTCTGTAGGTATTTAATTCTTATAGTAAACAAATAATTGTATATATATATATATATATATATATATATATATATATATATATATATTTATATATATATATATATATATATATATTCTCGTCATTTATTTCAATGAAACAATTCACATAATGTTATGGTAAAAGCAACAAAAGATATGTATTTAAGTAGTTCTATTGAGCGAAATACCACATGCTTATTAACGTACGTATATATAAATGTTTACACATACTAGCATATATATATATATATATATATATATATATATATATATATATATATATATATGTATTTATAAATTGTGCATTTATATACTATATAAATAAATATATATAATAGTACCAATATTTAACTTTGGAAACGATATATAATCGAAAGTTAAGAATCAAAAGAAAATCCATAATGGATATACACCAATCAATAAGATTAATTTAAAATCAACACTGAACGTCAAGTATCTGAAAAAAAAAACATTGATTTTTATCAACCAAATTCAATTAAAATTTGCTGTTGTCAGGGCAGTAATTTTTAACCATTATACAAAGTAGTTGATAGAATGTGTAGCACTCGTTTTTCCATCTAACCAACACTAGCTCTTTTTAGTTAGCAAAATCACTTGAGATAAATCGCGTGACAGTTTCGGTTGAATTTCTACTACTATTACTAATATAGATGCTACTGCAACTACTTCTTATACTCCCACTACTACTAATAATAATGATTATAAAAATATATACCTGCTTCATTTGGTAAAGCATGTTTGCTAAAGAGTTCGGATAACGGACTTATACTAAAGCCTAGAATAATGTTTAATCATGTGTTGTTAAATCCACTATGTTACGAGGGGGCAATCAAGGGTAAGTGTAGTACCTATTTACAATGCCTCCCCACGGGACAGAGTTAGACACCAGGGTCGTTTTTAACGTGGAGAAAAGGTACAAAAATCGAGCCTGTTGATTGCTGTCAAATCTGGTCGACTTTTATTTATTAACTATACAGTAGAAGTAACTTATTTGCTCGCTCATTTATCGTACTTTCTTTTTTATGTATTTAATACGCACTACAATTGGTAGCTTCTTATTTGCGTGTATATCTTCGTATGTACTTTATATACGTATAGAGTAGAATATTATATACAAAGATATATCTGATTATTATGGCAGGTAACTGCACCCAAACACGGTTTCCGGCATCAACCCTGTCACTATTGTTTATAAATTACTATATATTAAAGAGGGCAATCTAATAGGGTCGCGAATTCATAGAGATTACATAAATATGCGACAAACAGATATAAATGTATGTAAATATATAATCATAGTTCATTAGATCTTTAGTGAACGGGGTTTAATCTGAGAAAAATACAGCATATCTTAAAAGTCACTGAAGAATTTTGAACTTAAATAGCTTCATTATTTTGGATGAGAGCTTTATGTAATTTTAACACAATCTGTCTAAACCGTTATGAATCTCCGTAAAAATAATGTAGCATTTAAACAATCTCTATTTATGAGGAATAATGTATTTTAAATGTTATCCATTTTCAGCTCCGCATATTTGTGCTCTGCCCAAAACATTATTCAAGACAGATTGCAGAATCTCTGGAGTACAATTGAACTCCCATATTGCGTTCCTAATGTTTTCCTTCCATTTTTGAGAGCTGGCAGACCTCGAAACATCAAGAACGAAATAAGAGAGTTATATCACAATCCAAAAATTCTGCAATCGGCCACGAATAAGAGCACAAATATCCGAGGCTTAAAATGGGCAACACTGAAAATACATTATTTTATATATATATATAAATAATGATTATTTAAATTTTTATTTTCAAAAAGAATAATGGGTTCATCAGATTGTCTATACATTACACGAAGGTATCGTAAAAAATAAAGAATCTATTTAAGTTCTAAATACTTTAGTGACTTTTTGGACACCCTGTATAATGATTTCAATAATGGTGTACTGACATTCTACGTCTTTACAAAATATGCACCATTATGTGTGCAGATTGTTAGCACAACTTTTATCTTATATATTCGATAAGAGTTTGTATATAGTGAAATTTTATCAGGTGATACGATGCCTAAGTTTCTGTATTAAGATGCAAATGTTAAAAAAATATAGATGGACATAATAAGAAGAATACTATTAAGATTCTTTCTGCTCCTCCTACTACCACAACATATACTACTACGAATCATAAGGGATTTACATTTTAGAGCAGTTTTTCACTAGGAATTCTCTAATTAAATGTCAACCTTACATGAAAAATAAACCATTCCATCCCTAAAAAATACAGCTAAAAAATAAGATTCTAAAAAAACGGCAAACTCTACGGAAAGCCCCTTTTGATTTTAGATGAAAAATTGTCTTCAAACTAAATATGAATAAATATAAAAAAAAATGCAAACGGTTATCTTGAAGACAGAATCAGCTAAGATTTATCTCCCCTGGTCTCCTCCATATCTGAGGAAACCCAAAATGAAAAATAAAAATAAGGCTCATAAGTCTCGTATCACGTCTAAAGAAAATGGATATGGGCGAGAAATTGTCTATACTATCGAATTGAATAATGGCACATCTCCAAATTATTTTTCTGATAAAAAAATACAGAATACGGAGATGAAAAATCTCTAGAAGAAGAACGACACATCAATGATAATAGAACGACAATTTTCTGAGTAAAAAAATAATTATGAATTGGAAGAAATTAATGGAAACAAATAAATGTGCGATTCAAACAAGATTCCTCGTATGAAATATAGTATTTCTCTTGGTACGATTTCAATAATTCTAGTGTTTTTCTGAGATTTCATTAGATTGTTTTAAATCAGATACACCATCTTATTGAAATGTCTGAATACTTGGACTTGATAAAATGCGTGCATCATCGAAATAAATTCGACAACAAAAAACTCGCTTAAGAAAGGAAGGAAATGCCACGCATGACATTCAATTCATCTATTTTTAATATTTATTAAGCTAATATATATATATATATATATATATATATATATATATATATATATATATATATATCCGGTAATATCGCAGCTCAAATGAACAATAACACATTTGGAAAATAGGTTTATCATGTCGCATTATAAATATTCCATATTCCAATATATATATATATATATATATATATATATATATTATATATATATATATATATATATATATATATATATATATATATATATTAGCTGTACCCGGCCACGCGTTGCTGTGGCTCAGTTTGTTAAAATGGAACACATGTGAAAATAGAGAAAAGTTTGATTCTTTTTTTCAAGAGAATGTACAAATTATTTATTTTTTTAACAGATATTAAGAAAATAAACAGAAAAATACTTCCATCATTAATTATGCAAAAAAAATAAATAAAATGTTGATTTAGTGTTTCAATATGCTTATAAATTACGATAAAACTTACTGAGTATGCACTGTTTTACGGTTGTTGTAAAAATGGAACGGACACTTAAATTTCGCTTCATTTTACTCTTTCTTAATTGTTTAATTGTGTCCCCCCAAACGAATATAATCAAAGCAGTAACATTCAACAATTGTACTTTATGTATATAAAACACAAAATGGGTGTTTGTATTACTGTACACATAGATTCGAAAAAGTTGTCAAAAAACAAAAAAATATAACAAATAAATGTTACCAAAGGCAAGATAAGTTACTTTTCTACATAACTGGATATAGTTTTCGTGTTTTTATTCAATGTAACATGTTTATTCAGCTCGAAAACCATACAGTGTTAACCGATGTACTGGAACATTCAAGATGGAGTCTGATTCTCTCTTTAACACGGTAAGTTTGGGAAAAGATGTTATGAATAAAAAACCGGAAAAATACTGTTAAAATCTCGCTCAATACATGTTACTGTGACATAGGTTGACATATATTCGGCGGGTTTTTAATAGAATTTTGTATAGTTTTTTTTATTTATAACACCTTTTTCCAAACTTACGGTGTTAAAGAGGGTGTGAGACGCCATCTTGAATTTTCGAATACATCGGTAAACACTGTATTTTTTTCGAGCTGAATAAATATGTTACATTGAATAAAAACACGAAAAACATATCCAGTTTGGCAGAAAAGTAACTTATCTTGCCTTTGATAACATTTATTTGTTATATGTTTGTTTTTTTGGGGTTTTTTTTTTTTGCTGTTGTTTCTTGCATTTTACACTTTTAGATCGTATTTTAAACTAAACTTCGGAGGTTGGAATGCCCCCCCCCACCTAAAATGTACTTGGAAAAATCGATTTTATAGTGAGATTTACGAATGGTTAGTCGAAAAAAAGGTGAAAAACAAGACAAATAATCAATAAATAATTGTTACCAAAGGCAATAAATGCTACTTTTTTTTACTTACATGAATGAGTTTATTTTATGTTTTAAAGTATTTTCAAGCGCTTTTCTTTATTTTTTAATAATCTATTGCGGGTGTGTGGGTGCAAAATAACTCCAGATTTTCTAGAATTTCCCGCTAGATTGTAAACGAAATCTCCAGATCTAGCAGGAAAACTACTAAATTGTAAACCTGGTAACGTGACAGGAAGCGGTAATAAATAATTGTCCCTAAATAAAAAAATGGCCTCTTGGTACAAAGAAATCCACCTATTAATCATAGAAAAATTAAGTATAATGTTATAATTAAAAAGAAATATATAAAAACTCACATGGATACAGTAAACATATTATACCAAAACGTGGAAGCCATCCGTCCAGTGGTTTTTTAGATTATTAATTCCGAACGAACCAACAGTTACATTTTATATATATATATATATATATATATATATATATATATATATATATATATATATATATATATATATATATATATATTTGTAAGTTATAAAATATATATGGCGATTAAGCTATACTGAATATTCCGAGTTTCATCCACTCTAGGACTCTGAAGAATTTTACACAACAAATTTATACTTTCGTATACTAATTTTATGCGAGTAGATTAAGTAATTATATATATATATATATATATATATATATATATATATATATATATATATATATATAGGCTTTTTTTAGAATTTTAGAAGCATCTTGACAACGTGAAAAATAGAGAATAAGCAGGCAAACTGTTTCAAAAACAAGTTTAAAGCAAATAATTGTAATTTTATTTTGTTTTTACTTTAATTTATTTCGGATTAAAAATCTTTCGTCAAGGATGGTTCTAGGAGTCGACGTATATTGAACTTATACGAACGCCCGAATTTTCAGTTTCATATAAAATAATAATAAATGGCGAGCACTTATTAATCAACGCTATCGTGATAACGAAAGCACAGAAAGAGGTTTTATACTTCCACGGGAGAAAAGATAAAAACTTACGAAATCTTTCTCCAACGAAGTGTTTTATATCCGAACTTAATTTGAAATAAAAAGCACAAACTTTTTTTATTTGAAGCTAATAATTTAGTCATTTTTTTTTTGTTTGCAATGTAGAATATTCATTTAATTCAAGATGCTCCTGGTCCTGGATATGGCCGTAAATTATATCCAGTGGTGAGGCCCCAGCTTGCGAGCTTTGGGGAGTGTGGGACCACCCTTTCATTGCCATTGCTCCCAGGTCCACTCTTACCCGGAGTGGTTGTACCTGTTAGGGTCCCAACTATGAGTTAAATAGAATCCGATTTAAAAACAACAAATATATTCTATTAATTTTTTTTCAAAGTTTTGGATTCGGCATTAAATAACCGGAAAAGGGTTGATGTGCCGTAAAACAAAAACAACCAAACAACCAATCACGATGGTTCTAATAATTAGAACAACAACGAAAACATAAATTTGTTTGCATCTAAAAGCATATTGAAAACAGTTTGTATGTTTATTCTATAGTTGCCATATATATATATATATATATATATATATATATATATATATATATATATATATATATATATATATATATATATACACTTATATATATATATCTATTTATTCGAATGATGCACGTCCTGCATATATATATGTATATATATATATATATATATATTTTATATATATATATATATATATATATATATATATATATATATATATATATATATATATATATATATATATATTCTGATGACTTGCACAAGTCGTTCGAAAAAGGAGTAGTTGTTCAAACAGAGCTGGAATTTGAAAATTGTTATGCTCGAATATACGCTATACCTTGCTAACATTATATACTAAACAATGTACATTAATGCTAAATTTTTCTAACTGCTAATCAATACACTGAATCATAAACAAAATACACCTGTAATAATAAATGTAATAAGTGACAAAAAGTCTGCAAGGAAATATAAGTGGCTGAACAATAATATTTAATCTGGGGTATAATAATCATAAAAAAAGCAAAAATATATTTGTATCACGAAGAAAAGTAGATGAACTATTTAAGTACACTCAATGGCGGCGAATTCGAATCGGTAATATAATCAATGAAAACCGAAAATATTTTTTTTTAAATACGAGGACGCTTAAAATAGTATCATTTCGTGGAAGTAGTTTTAAATTTATCAAACTGAAATAATTTCCTGTCAGATTGTTTAAGAGAATGTCAGAAAGCGACAGTATTTGCAAAGGCATCCGTGTAACGAATAATATGAATAATAAGTGATGATGCAAGCCATATAGATAAATAGATAAGCATAAAATGAAACAGTGATTCTGTTACTGTACGCTAACAGCCAGGTAAAAACAAAACAAATACGAATACAAACATAAATATTTGCAGTAAGTTAATTAAGCGCAAGTGAGAAAGGTACACGCATAGAATGTTTTATAAATATGTATGGAGTATTGTTGTCACATTTCAGCTGGTGCATTTGCTGCTGGTCTCTCACTCCTAGACACTGTTCAAAAAAGAGTCGCTAAACTGATAGGTTCTGAACTGTCATCTACTCTCAAGCCTCTGTCCCATCGATGAAATGTTATTTCCCTCTGCCTGTTTTATAAGTATTTTAATGGTGTATGCTCTGACGAACTAGAAACCCTCGTATTCACTCGACGTAATTTTGCCAGACAAGCGGTAAAGTCGCTACCCCACACAATAGAGATCCCTAGACGTAAGAAGGGCTTCTGCTACCCTAGAACTTGTAGACGTTGGAATTCGCTTCCGGTTTCCTGCTTCCGCAACTGTACTGAAATCCAGAAGTTCAAGTGTAATGTGAACATACATCTTGCTGCTCAATTCCCTACATATTATCCATGAGGCTTCTGTCCCTGATCGGCGTACCCTATATGAAATTACACTGTGTCTTGTTTGCGGTGTAAATGCAATTAAAAGAAATAGTGCTTCTCGTACGAGTCCTTTTACTAAGCTATGAATGAATTGTCAATGCAAAATTGTTCCGAATATTTGAAGTCAAATGGGCAGAAAAAATTAAAAAGCTAATAGTACACGTTTTCTTTTTTTGGGGGGGGATATTATGTGTGTACACAATAAATAAGCGAGAACTGCTAGTAATTAACAAATAAACGAGTACACACTTAATAAAAAGGAGTAGCAAAAATAAACAGCTGTTTTATAGAAGGATACTAAGTAAAAGTTCCAAAGGTTAAACAATACGCTCATATTTCGTTCAAACAAACCTATGATACCTATCGAGGAAAATCTGTTGTAATGAATATAGGGCAGATATTGGAAAAAAAACATTAAAAAATAAACGTTGATTTTCTTATTTTAGCAGTTTAAAAATGATTTTAACAAATCAATAACTATTCACCCCAAATAAGCATGACCCGATATATATATATAGATTTATGTCGATGTTATTTGATTTTGTTTTTGTCATACGTTTTTAAAAATGTAATTATTTACGAAATTGCATTTTTACCTGAATGTGAGTTGGAAATAATTTTCTCCTTAACCAACTTGATACCCGCACATAAGGCGCGGCACACATATTGTTTTTAAAATATAATAATATATATATACATATATGTATATATATATATATATATATATATATATATACATATACATATATATATGTATATATATATATATATGTATATGTACATATATATATGTATATAAAATATATATATGTAAATATATATATAAATATATATATGAATATATATATATAAATATATATGTATAAATAAATATATATATAAATATATATAAAATATATATATATAAATAAATATATATATATAAATATATATATAAATATATATATATATATAAATATATATAAATATAAATATGTATATATAAAATATATATAAATATAAATATGTATATATAAATATATATATATAAATATATATATATAAATATATGTATAATTATATAAATATATATATAAATATATAAATATATATATATATAATTATATATAAATATATATAAATATATATGTATATATAAATATATATATATATAAATATATATGTATATATATAAATATATATATAAATATATATATATGAATATATATATATAAATATATATATAAATATATATATATATACATGAACATATATATATATAACCACCTTTAAATAAAGGTTGCATGAGAACCTTTCGGTCTCTCAAAGCTTCAACTTTATATATATACTTTACATCATCAACATTCTGACCACATCTGGCATCAATTGATATGAATGACTCTCGTCTTCAGGAGGTCTGAAGTTTTGACAAGCTTCTGCGCTTGACCTTTACTCCTGATCTTAAATGGAACACGTACATCAAATATGTTGTCATGGCCGCTGGAAAAATGGCGGGATCTTTCTATCGATCCAGTAGATATCTCACTGTCGATGCAATTCTTTATCTATATAAGAGACAGGTACATCCAAGGATGGAATACTGTTGCCATCTCTGGGCAGCAGCTGCTAGAAAGAACTTGTCCTGCCTTGATAGGGTTCAAAATAGACTTCGTAGCCTCGTAGGAGGTGTCCGTTTCTCTTCCTTGCAACCTCTATCTCACAGAAGAGATGTTGCGAGTTTTTCTCTGATGTATCGTTATTTTCATGGAAAGTGTTCGACTGAGCTTCAATCTATGGTCTCCCCTCGCCAAACTTTCACAAGAAACACTTGTCTAGTTTAAAACACTATCAATAATTCCCCCACATTTTATCTGTGCCTAAACCTAAACGTAGATTCCATGAACAAAGCTTCTTTCTTAGAACTGCCCGCCTGTAGAATTGTCTTCCGTTTCCTGCTTTCCGGCTGACTACAATATGGTTGTCTTCAAGTCTAAAGTAAATAAGTTCTTGATGAGCCGTTCATATAAGTTATCAAATTTACCAAATTCTCATTACTAATGATTACTATATTGTCCAATGTCTACTGTACACTCTTTAACTTTTATCCTTGAGTGACCTCTTGGCCTTGATAAGTGATGATGCCTATGTAAAAAGAAAATATTAACATGTAAGTTCAGTACATTTCTCTTAAATAATTGCACAAATTGTCGGAGGAGTTCTCAAAGGTCAAATCGTTAAACTTTGACCCCTTAACAGCCAAATTTCTGGCCCAAAACTAATCAGAAAGATTTACCCAAATCTCAGTACCCTGTATATGACATTTTGAATCTGTAGACTTAAAATTGACAGAGTTATTGTGTAGGTAAATGTACACAGACAGACAAACATACATACATACACTTTCACTTTTATAGATATACTAGCACAGTGGCAACCGTTGCCCGGGTTTTTGAAGGTGTATGCTGAGAAAAAAAAGGTATTTTTTTTTAATTTGACCCCTATTTTTACCCCTTAAAACTTTTAGTTTTGGGCTCAAATCAAGTTATTAAGTTAGATCCATGTCCAAGAAATCTATATCTAAAATTCAAGTGTTTAAACCCAAAATTGTTGTAAGAGTTTGGTAGAGTTCGCAAAGGTATAATCGTTAAACTTTGACCCTTTAATAGCGAAATTTCTGGCCGAAAACCGATCGCATCGATTTTCCAAAATTTCAGTACCCCGTATATCAAATTTCGAGTCTGTAGACTTAAAATTAACAGAGTGATGTCGAAGCAAAATGTACACAGAAACACAGACAAATAGACAGACACACACACAGACACGTTCACTTTTATAGATATATAGATTTCTTTCAAATATAATTATTGAGAATATGCGTAAACATTTTGGTGCTTTTTGTTTATTGTTACTAAATCACAAATCGAAATATTGATTTTCAAGTGAAACCAATAATATCTACTAAATTTCCATGTAACAGTAATGAAAATAACCAAAACTTACGGAAACCGATGAGGGAGAAATTAATGATTACATGAAATAGTTCACGAAGAAATTAGAAATTTTAGCTATTTCCCTTGTGTGTACGTAACATGTTACGTGACCAAACAAACATAGCCACAATCATTTTTTCGTGTAATCATTGAAGATCGAAATAATTGTGCCAGGACAGTTAGGTATATTACATTGGTTATTGCTGTGATTGAAAAAATGTTAGGAGTTATCATGCGTGTTTGTTTGTTTTTTTAATTAAAAATCAACTTTTCAGCTGACCGATTTCACAACAATAATGAAGAAGCGTTCTTTTAATCGGCATACCTATACAATTAAAAACCTCACATATTTTTGGTACCCTTGCATAACTTGACTTACTTCCTCGGGATTTTTCGTCAATTATGATTCGGGTTTGACCGGCAGGCACCGGAGAAGCCGAGCAAAGTAACAGATGCAAACGAATTTCAAAACAAACAAACTGGAAAAAATAGAAATACAATTAAAATAACTAAAACCTACTGCAAATGTATTGAATATATATTTTTCCCCAGAAAATCGCATTTTGTATTGTTTAGTTACTATTATTTTTTTTCGCAAATTTATTATAAAAAATTGATTTTTTTTACCAGAAATTGTTAGGTTAAAGGTTTTTCCAAGAAAACTTACATTTTTATAGAAAATTGTCATAAACGTTTCTATTTAAAAATAGACTGCTTTATTATAAGAATAGATGAATGATTTTTATGAAAACTATAAATTGTTAGGCCGAACTACTTTTTTTTTTCAAGAAAATGTACGAATTTTTTTTGTCACACCCCCATTAATTAAGAAAAAAAGAATGCCGATTTAGTGTTTCAACATTCGAAGAACACTCGACGTTATACGGTAAGTGATGGTCTAGTCCTAACCATAATTGGACCCGAGGATTCAGGTCAAATTCTGGAAGAGTAGTATTTTTCCTAATTTGGTCATTTTTTTAAGTGTTTGAGTAGATTATCAGCGATTGCAAACTAACAAATTTAACCAAAATGGAAAAACTTCAATAATTAAATATTTTTAAGGGGTGCTAATACAAAGCCCTAGTGAATATATTCCCCTTATTAGAAACACGAAATCAAATTATTGCCTGTATGTTTGAGTAAGGTTCTTTTCGATTTGTGTTTATTTTTTATTGTGGGGACGTTTGCGAGCCCCCCCCCCTAAATTCCAAAATTTCCATTTTTTCTTTTTTACTTTTTTTCCTGTTATTACAGATGTAAGTTACAGGTCATAAAAAAAATCTGAAAGAATATTTTTTATCACATCACGTGATGGTTCAGTATTCAATAAATTTCGTATTCAATTTAGTACAAGGTTATAATTGAAAAGAAAACCTCCACGTGAAAAGTTATAAAAATGTTTTTTTCAATTTTTTTTCTGATAGTCAAAAACTCAAGTATGTAATCGATGATATTAACAGGAAAAAACAGTTGTTAAAAAATGAAACTTGTGGAATTTAGCAATCTTGCTTACGTCTGCCGTTTTTTCGCTCCGTTTGATCGTTTCAACCCCTAAAAAAACGAATTTGATCGCAAGAATAACATTCAGCAATCGTACTTTATTTATTCTTATTAATAAAAATATAATTGTCTTAACAAAAATGAAATAATTTATTTTAAAATTAAAAAAAAAATAATTAGGTATATCTTTTCATTATTTGTTTTTTTTTTACGTAAGTCCAACGCACCGTTCACATTGGATATGTCGACATTTTCGATGATTATTTGACAGGAAAGCGACCACATGTGGCTAATTTAAATAAGATTTTAATCTAATTATTACATTTTCAATAATCACGTGATTAAATATTATCCATTTAAAATGTATTCATATTGTGAACACATTATAAAGCGAGACAAAAAGTTCCTTGTAGTGATGTCACCTAACGGTGGGCGGTGATGTGATCCCCCCCTCCAAAAAAAAAGATGGCCCGATCGTAACAAATAAAACAACCTAATTTGTTAAATGAAAATTAAGTATGATGTCATACTTAAAAATAAATAAATAAAAACACATGAGTAAACTGAAAATACTATACCAAAATCTCAGGGCAATCAGTTCGGTGTTTTTTTAGTTGTTCAAAACGTAACAAACCAGACATTTCATAAAGATATATATATATATATATATATATATATATATATATATATATATATATATATATATATATATATATATATTATGCACACATACACACACACACACACACACACATATATATATATATATATATATATATATATATATATATATATATGTGTGTGTGTGTGTGTGGGGGGGTCAATTATAAGTGAATTTTTTTATAATAATCTCAAATGACTTACCTTAGAATAAAAATAAACCGACATAATAACCGACATTTAAACGCATTTACGTAGCATTTACTTATCCAGAAATTAGAGTTTTCAAAATTGATTACAAATATTAAGGATCGATTACTTTTAAAAAATATCCTCATCAAAGAAGACGGCTCTAAAAAAAACAATATAGAACATTCGCTTATAAAGGTACTTACTTTAGAAACCGTTTTGTAAATAAAATTACGTTTTTTAAACTCTAATATCATAGCGAAAATTTCTAAAAAAACAAGTTGAAATAAAAAATCTAATTATTATGTCTCCGACTATTTTCCTTCCTCTTATCATTTAACCAATTAAAAATCATTACACAAGAGTGAACTTGTATCACATAGACAATATATCATGACAAATATAATTGAAATATATCTAATATTAATCATATATAGAAAAGAAGAAGGTTCCACTTAAAAGATATTTTTTTTTTGTTTCAGGTTCACAAACTGTATTTACTTGAACAAGCTTGTAAAAATTTATTATCTACACCACCCCTTTCCCGCATTTATGCGTATGAATAAAACGATGTCCAGAAATATTTGACTTATTTCTCGGTGGTTTTATTTGTAAATATAAAATGAATCAAAGGATATCATTTCCGAAACGGTCGTACATATACATTTGATTGTGTTATGGTTCCTCCTATGAAATCTTCATTGGTAATTTCGAAATTATAAATCTCCCCCCCCTATGAGTATTTAATTTAAATGTATATAAGGAGATATAGTTTTATGTGCATATTTTCAGTATTTACTTCAACAGTGCTCAATATATAGGTAGAACTTGATAGTAGCGTTTCATCCTCATGAGAATTCGTCAGGCATGCCTAAGCCTGACGAATTCGTACGAGGAGGAAATGCGGAACAGTGTGTGTAACTTAAATTGCCATATATATATATATATATATATATATATATATATATATATATATATATATATATATATATATATTCCCATAATTTATTATATATTTATTTTTATATATAAGATTTTTAATCTTTAAAACTATAAATAAAATTATTTAATTTTTATATTTTTTATCACTCGTTTGAAAACTATTTAGTTAGTGAGTCATTTAATCACCTGCAATCAATGCATCAGCTTGCTTGCTAGAATTCACAAGAGTCATATTGGTTATTCAAGCGATCATCAGTTGTTTCCCATGAAACACTCTTTCGGGAATTTCACAACAAAACAGTATATTAAATCATGGCTCCCAATATATATATATATATATATATATATATATATATATATATATATATATATATATATATATATATATATATATATATATATATATTATTTTTAAAATGTAAGTATCCACTGACACGTGTTTCGTTGTCTACGACTCATCAGAATGGCTGAATAGAGGGAGGCTCGAAATCGGGACCCCATGATAAGAAGTCTAAACTTCTACCAGACGGCAGCTGCGCCTGACTAGTAAATGTATCGCCTTTTTCTGTAGATGTTTTTATTTGTTTTTGTTAGCGACACTTTCTTGAATGAATTCAAGTATTTATACGAAAGTGCATTTTTACCTAAATGCTTGCTGGGTATAATTTTCCCATTGACCAATCTGGTAACCCCTTAATGGGGAGCGGCATATATATTAATTTTAAAATATAATTATCCACTGACACGTGTTTCGTCGTCTACGACTCATCAGATTGACTGAATCTAGCGAGACTTGAAATATATATATATATATATAGAGAGAGAGATATAGATATATAGATACATAGATATATAGATAGATAGATAGATAAATAGATATATGTGCGTGTGTGTATGTGTGTTGATTTGAGCTGGTGAATCTGTATTTTAACATGCATAACACCTACGGTAGAAATATGTCTACCAATCGAAATATTGCAATGTATAAACTCATTTAAACTTGATATGGGAATGATTATTGGGAGCAATGCCAATGGACCCGTAGTGTTTAAGTTCGGTTGCCAAGGATGGATTTAGTTAAAGACATCGGTACCAAATCTGCCCCATCTATAAATCACCAGTACCTGGGTGATTAGCTTGTTTCTCTCTAGCAACCTTGATCCCCTCACTCAATAGTTAAATGTCCCAGCTCCAACTGGCGCTGGACCGAATGCTTGCCTACGTTTGGGTCAACTACGGTTCATCCTCCCAAATCCGCATTCGCTTTTCATGTCGCCCTCGTTCTCTCTATTAAAGGTTTTCTCTGTAGTCGAACGATGAAGATACCCTCACCCACCTATTTTTAAGCTAGCCGCCAAAAGCTGCCACCGAGTATTTCCTTTCAAGAGCGGAATCAAGAGCGTGCTGGACAGAGCATAAACAAGAAGAAGAAGAAGAAGAAGAAGAAGAAGAAGAAGAAGAAGAAGAAGAAGAAGAAGAAGAAGAAGAAGAAAGGGTGAGTTGATGGGCGCAACTAAGGAAGTAGGTAGGACAGGGAAGAAGGTCTGTGGATCGGAGCGGGATTTACGAGCACTTTGAGATTATTAGAATTTGACTGGGTATTAAGGGAGAACACCTCCATTAATGGCGGGCCCGAAATTGGAGAAAGCGTAAGGGACTCACTAATAACAGAAAGAGACAGGAGAAGAAAATAAGGAAGAATATGATATCATATAGTTTTCTAGTTGGTTTATGCGAGACGACTTGGCAAATACTCACAATATTTTTCTATTTGCATTTTTGTTCGAAACTACACAAGTTATAATGTATAAATATATAAAGCAAATTTCTCTGCCTGTGTATGTATGCGGGGATAGAAGATTTAAATGCTTGATCTACGGGTAAACAGAACCGCATATTGAAATAGACGTTTGTTCAGATGTCCTTGTAGGTGTCAAGAGTTCTTCAAACTTCATTAAAAAAATCATACAAAATAAAAACTATATTAAAATAACACTTCTAACGTTCTTTTTATAAAACTGTGTTAACAATAAGATTCTGAACGTTCGGAACACAAGGTAAAAAAATAAATAAATAAAATTAATCACCGTGGCTTTTTAATGAATTATCACACGTATTTCACGTTCTATATTCATGTTTTTTTAATGTATTTATCTGAGATAAGCAAATCTGTATATCCATACAAAATGATCACAACAATTAATTTGTATAGAATTGAAGTATATTAAAATGATACGTTCATGGGATTGCTGTGTGAATAAAATATGCACTGTCTTGTACTTTTATGTCAACTGCTAAATTTCAAATCTCACACGCTATTTTATTGCCTAGCTAATATCAAATATGATAATTAAAATAGATTATTTTTTATTGACATATACACCGTGAAAAGTTGGCGAGAAGAAAAATATGGTTTATTTTAAGATACAGAATTCCATCTATAAAATCATTCATGTGTTCGAAGAAAATCAATAAAATAAACTCTGTGAGTTTTTTTTTTTTTTAAAACGGGGAGAAGATAACCAAGTTTTTAAAGTGGTTACGTTTGGTTTATAAGCTTTCTATTCAGACTTGGGGTTAATAGGGGAAAGTTGGGCATTTTAATTATTGTCAACAAACTTGGTGAAGAAATAACTTTACGACTTATAAATGTTACAAAAGGCAACACAAGTTACATGTGAAGCCAACCGATTGTGTATTTCGAGATTTAAATTACGTTAAAGTGTTAATGCAATTCAAACAACACATTTTTCCGAGTTGCTAAGTTAGTACAACATTGGAACAGTCATTTGAGATGTGTTGATAATCGCTTTAAACTCAAAACATAAAACAATGTACTAAGCAAAATCCAGACAATATATATATATATATATATATATATATATATATATATATATTATGTCAGGTCATGTCATATGCTACTGGTACCATGTAACCCAGTACTACCTGCCCCATGGTCGGGTCACCGGCGACAAAACTGGTTCCCCCACCAGACTTGTTTGGTGAGTAGAGTGGCTAGTCTCCCTGAAGGATTAAAAACAAGACCTTCCAAAGGGCGAATGAACTCTTTTTCTGGATCAACGGCCAACTAGCACAGTGTATATATGTGTGTGTGTGTGTGTGTGTGTGTGTATTGGGGCGGAGAGTGCTCCCGTAAACCGTGGTGAAGGCAACCTTTCTAGGAGAAGCAAATCTCTAATTTAAAAACACAGCGGGAGACCAGTACCCGCATTAAGCTGGTCTGCAGTTTAATTTGTTGCTGGCTATCTTGCTCTTGCTTGTTGCTGGATCTCAACATTTTGAACCGAGAGAAAGACTTAGCTGTCGTACAAAGCTTAGACTCTGTATCATCATCTTTGTATAGATACTCCCTCAGGCATTTGGGCTCATGGATTTTAAATGTCTGAGGGAGTGGCACTCGTCTGACAAGACGTTACAATCATCATATATATACATACATATACATATATATACATACATATACATATACATATATATACGTATACATATACATATTCATATATATACATATATACATATACATATACATACATATTAATATGTATACAAATACATATATATATACATATACATATATATACATATACATATATATGCATATACATATATATATATACATACTTACATATATATATTTATATATATATATATATTTATATATATATATAAGTAAGCGTGCCTTTGAAAAGATTTATTTGTGTTATACTGATTTCTTTGCCACTTTCCAGTTTATTGTATGCAGTAAAAAATGTTTCCAAAATTAAATTTATATATGAAAGGTAAATTATTGTTTTTTGTTTTCTTTTATTTTCGATTGCATGTTTAATGGTGTTCGCGTAAAAATAGAAACTCATTTTTGAGGAGGAATTAAATTAAAAAAATGTGTTTATGTTATATTCTGTTTATTATTACATGTGTAGATTTAGATACAAGGTTGGGCTTTTATGTATAGAATCCAGTGCACGCTAGATTGAAATAAAATTTAAATTACTGCAGTCAAGAAAGATTTCTCCACCACTAAGCGATGACAGTAAAGATATGTGTAGTATCAGAAATGTACTTGTTTGTGAATTATTTATTTTGCAGTATAGTAGATACCATGTCATATAGTTGAATACTGATGGGAAATTAGGAATCATTATTCATCCTCTACTGTCTTACACGAGACACTGCCGAAACAGAAGAAGGGAGTACGTATTTTTGACCAAGATTCTCTTTAAAAATCCATTACAAATCAAGTGATTACCCAATCATTGCGAAATTTTCATCAATTATAAAGTTAAAAAGAGCTTTATGACGAGGCCATTTTTTCAACATCGATAATTATATGATTATGTTTACAATCCCTTTCTTTATTTATCGTTACAAGTATGCGTAAAATAATCAGCCGAAACTGAACAAAATATATTGTACTGTACGAAGAGGGAGGATTGTCGATAAAACAAACAAAAACACAGATTTTAATCGTTGAATGTGGTTACTTATCCATGATTATGCTAAGAAGTGTGAAATTGATTGAATAGGTTTATAATGATAATTATCTTTCAGATTGGTACAAAAAATTATATATTTTAATTATTTTTACTAAAAATACTACTTTCAGATCTCTGAAAATGTCAATAATAATTTTTTAGAGAGCTAAATATTGCTGATATAGCATTAAAAAAGAAAATGCTTTGAAGAATCGATATCAACGAAGAAAATATCGATAAATAATTGCGCATTTTGCTACAAATACGAAAGTTATTTTGGTAATTTTTCATTGCGTGATATTACCGCAAAAAGGGTAGACCATAAAGCCTAAAAGCAGATGCTCCTTTCACAAAAAGTTGTTACCTCCCCCTATTTCAAAATTACGCCCAAGTCTGCCGTTATACGATGGCAGTACACAATTTTACTTGCCAAAACTGCTACTACTGTGTCCTCGTTGTACCGTTATAAGCTCAAAAATCTCGCTCAAAAATATAATATAGATGGGGAGTATAAATATATATACATATCTATGTATGTATATATATATTATCTATACACATATATTATATATGCATAGATTATATATACATAGCTTATATATATATATATATACATACATTATATATATGCATATATTCTATATACATACATTATATACATATATTATATATATACATACAATATGTATATACATATATTATATATATATTATATATACATATATATTATATATACATATATTATATATCTATTATATATATAATTCATATATTGTATATAAAAAATATATATATTATATATTATATATATATATATTATATACATATTATATTTACATTATATACATATATATTATATATATATATTATATATAGTATATATATTATACATATAATATATATATACGGGTACTTTTGCTAGTATATATATATATATATATATATATATATATATATATATATATATATATATATATATATATATATATATACTATCAAAAGTGCCCGTCGTTGACCAGTGCAAATACAGTGTACGGAAAATTTATGAAAGTATGATAGGTTATGGAAAGGAGGGGTTTAAGAGAGATAGAGCTTAATTTGGGTCTATCAAACCAACGAACAATATGATGGAACTAAAAATAAAATAGATTAACCCCATAATTTATTATACCATACCTGTTCACACTGAAACACTAATCACAATATTTTGTGGATCTATATAAACAAACCTAAAACTTTGTCACATATTTCCATTCTATGGAGGTCAGGTCCGAACGAACACCCCATAATTTTATTATACCATATTTCTTCGAACTGAAACAATTTTCAAAGTATAGTTACGCAGATATAAATGAAATGTCTTTATTAAATGTTATGCATATTTCCATTCTATGGAGGCCATGCGCGAGCGCAGACCCCACAATTTTATTATACCACCCTATTTAAGATAAAACATACATATCAATGCATTCTTATGTACATCTATATCAAAAAAACTTGGAAACGTTTTTATTTTAATTTTTAAATTCTTTATTTCCATAATTTGCGGACCAGGCGCGAACGCAGACCCCACAATTTTAATGAACCACCGTTCTGCCAGAACAACTATATCCATTTCATTGTCTCGATATATCTTCTATCATTATATGTAATCAGTTTTTTTAAAATTAGTCAACCATATAGGAGCCTATTCGTGACCAAATAGACAGCCCCACACAAACACACACACACACAGGTTTATATTATATATATATATATATATATATATATATATATATATATATATATATATATATATATATATACGTACGCATAATATATTCTACCCACAATTTATCTTATCTTTGTTTTTATAATAATATATTGAACTCACTATTTTTCCCCCTTGTAGCCATTTGTGAATTATTTTATGGACCTCTGCCGTTTGGCTGATATTAGAATGTCTAACAGTAATGCGATTCCTTCTGGATACCGGACTTTTGCCAATTTTTCTTTGGTTTTAAAGTCATTGGATATTTTACTCTTCACTCGACAATCCATTCACGTGAAATTATTTTTCTTTCTTTGTCACTTCCTCTGCTTCAAATTTTTTAAAAAACTTTTACCACGTCATCGCTATTGCTTACTTGTAGGTTTATTAAATACTTTGTAAGCAAAATCTTATTTCGCACTTTACTAATTGTCTACCCCCGAAACTCCGCGGATTAAACACAATCCACTAAATTTGTGTTACCTTTTAGATACGTAAATAAAGTCCTGGTCAAAATCATAAGACCACTTAAGAATATATGCGTTTTTTTTTTGTTTTTTTTTTAAATTACATTTTCACCCCAAACAAGGCTAATTGCCACTCAGGTGTAGGGGGCTATTACCAGGATCAGCTACTACGGGGGTACTATGTAGGGATTTGGGCAGCAAGATGTCGGTTCACGCTGCACTTGAACTTCTGCATGTCAGTACAGTTAGGGAAGCATGGTCCTGGAATGGAATTCCAGAGTCTAGCGGTTCTGGGGAAGAAACTACTGGAGAAGAAGGATCTTTTAAATCTAGGGATCTCTACTGTGTGAGGGTGGGATTTAGCTGCCTGTCGGGTTTGTTGAGGGTGTCTGCGACGTGGGGGCACAAGTGTCTGCAGTTCGTCAGAACACTCATCATTAAAATACTTGTAGAACAAGCAGAGGGATGCAAGGTTTCGTCGATGGGACAGAGGCTGAAGCTTAGATGCCAGTTCAGGGCCTATCAGATTGGCGACTCTTTTTTTAACCTTGTCTAGGAGCGAGAGACTAGTAGTAGATGCACCATCCCAGATGTGACAACAATACTCCATACATGGGCGAATGGTGGCCTTATAGAGATACAGGATACTTTCAGGTGTCAGTAGTTTTCTAGCACGGTAGAGAGAGCCTACCTTTTTTGCAGCGGCCCTAGCAATGTTTTCAATATAATTGTTCCAGCTCATGTTTCCTGTGAACGTTAGGCCAAGCAGTTTGAAAGATGTACTCTCAGACAGGGAGTCACTGGCCATTGCTATTGGTGGCAGAGAAGGTTTCTTGTAGTTATTGAAGGAAACCAGTTTGGTTTTGGCAGCATTGAATGTGACCATCCATTTATGTCCCCATTCCACTACAGATTGGAGGTCATCCTCTAGTGTGTTTGCCATTTCTTTAAAAATGTGTTCATTTGTTTTCCTGTCATGCCTTTTATAGAGTGTAGTGTCATCAGCATATATACCCATCTCAGAGGCAGTTTTGTCGGGGAGGTCATTAATAAATATCAGGAACAGTAGAGGTCCAAGAACACTGTTTAGATGTTCGACCGTCGAGGACAACCTGGATTTTTCTATTGTCTAAGAAGGATTCAATTATGCTAAGTATTCTACCAGTGATACAGTATGATTTAATTTTCCTGAGGAGACCCTTGTGCCATACCCTGTCAAAAGCCTTAGATATATCTAGAGCTACAGCTCTGCCCTCCCCCGCTTTATCCAGTGATTGGTATATACGTTCAGCGATTACAGTGAGAATGTCAGCTGTGGAACGGGCTTGTCTAAATCCATATTGTTGGTCAGTCAGAAGTTTAGCGTCTGTAATGTGCTGACTAGAGCATGGTTAATTATGGTCTCAAATATTTTGGCGAAAAGTGGGAGGAGGCTAATTCGGCGATAATTTGATGGGTCAGTTCTTTCGCCAGAAATCTTTAATATTGGTACCACAGAAGCGGTTTTCCAACAGCCCGGAAAGCATGATTCATTAAGGCATTTGTTGAAGACTTTGGAGAGAACTGGAGCTACTTCGGCTGAGCACTTTTTTAATAGCACAGCTGGGATGAGATCAGGTCCAAATGCTTTAGAAGTGTCAAGATTTTTTATGATAGCATGTACCTGAGCAGGGGTGATTTTTAGATCGTCTAGCGTGGCGTCTGTCCGCAAAGGAAAGTCAGGCAGGGGGTGGTTGGTAGGGTCCAGTGTGGAGTTCGAGGCAAACCGGCTGGCAAGCATATTAGCTTTGTCGGTTGCTGAGAAAACAACCTCGTGATTGTTGGTTAGTGGGGAATTGTTGATTGCCCATTGTTTACTACACTGTTGTAGATTTTCCAGAAGTCACGATTTCCTAATTTTTGTGCTTCGATGCGTTTTTTAGTGTTCTCAGTAAATTCTCTCTTAGCTGTCGCTATTTCTTTCTTAACGTTATTTCTAACTTCTATGTACTTCTGTTTGTTTGAACTGGACTTATGTCGGTTAAGTCTGCGGTATGCATGCTGCCTTTGAGCAATGACAGTTGCGCAAGTCGAAGTAAACCATTGGGGAGAGTGGGGCTTGCTATAAAATTTCCGCATGGGAACATGTGTTTCCATTGCTGTTTTGAACTATTCAGTAGTCTCATTTGCGCACTGTTCGGCAGGAAGAGAAAACATATTTCCCTATGGGGCATCTCTGATAAGATCTCTGATGGCTTCCCAGTCAGCCTTTTTTTACGCATATTATCGAATTTTTAATCAAACAAATGGTTGAAACTTTTGCCAAAAGGGAAAATATGATGGAAAAAATGAAATCTGCTTCATTCGAAACCTTAACCCTGATCTAATAATAACTTTTTTAAAAAACAAACATGTTCACCTGGTCAAAATGATAAGACCACTTTAATAAAATCGGCTAGTTTTGAAAAAATGAATACGAAAAGCTTTCTATGTCACTAAAAGCAACTTGTTAGTGGATAAAAAAAAACATCTTACTCAATTATCAATGGCAAAAGGGAAACCATTATCAGAGTTTGAGAGAGGAAGAATCTTTGAGCTTAATAGGGGTGAACTCTCCCATAGATCCATTGCGAACGCATTGAATCGTAGCAAAACGGTCATCACAATCTTTTTAAGAAATCCAGATCAATATGGACACAAAAAGAGTCCAGGTCGACCGAAATAATAACCTCATCACTGGATCGCCGTATCAGAAGAAGTTTAAAAAGAAACTCCAGTATGGGCTCAAGTCGATTGACAAGCTAAACAGCAGCAGAATGTAGTCCTAAACCATCAGAAGGCATCTGAAAATGAAGGGTTTCAATCATTACAGCGACTGCAGAAACCACATCTTCTTGAACAGCACAAAACTAACCGACTTAAATATGCCGCCAAATACTAGACTTGGGATGAAGAGAAGTAGGAACATGTAATTTTCTCCGATGAAGGAAAAGCTTTATCTAGATGGTCCAGATGGATTTCAACACTATTGTCATGATAAGAAATTGCCCAAAGAGACTTTTTAAACTCGGCATAGTGGTGGTGGACCTTTAATGATCTGGGGTGCTTTCTCATCAACTGGGACCCTAAAGGTGCAAGTAGGGAAAGGCCGGCAAACATCATTGAAGTACATTTCAATGCTTGAAAATGCTTCTATCAGGACTGAAGGTCCACGTCTGTGTGGAAGAAATTGGATTTTCCAGCAAGACAACGCTGCGATACACAGTTCTCGACAAGCACGAGAATACTTTTCTTGAAATAATATAGAAGTGTTAGAAAATCCAGCATGTTCTCCGAACCTCAATTCTATTGGAAACCTTTGGGGATGGAGGGCAAAAGAAGTGTTCAAGGTTGGAACCCAGTATGATTCGATAAAGGAACTTGCTGATTGAGTTTTATTTCTGCATATACATATACATGTATATGTAGAAATAGTACATGGGATTAAATTCCTTCGCAACTGATAAAAAACATAGTCCCAAACATGCCGAAGAGAATTTTTTAATTAATTCGGAATATGGAGGCTATAATAAATACTGAGACCCTTTTTTAGTAATTTATGATTGCCTTTTTTAGATAAATTATCAGTGGTCTTATCATTTTGACCAGGTGAAAATGCTTGCTTTTTTTTTTAAATAATTAGTAGATCAGAGTTAAGGTTTCGAATGAAGCAGATTTCATTTTTTTCTATCTTTTGGCAATGGCTTCAACCATTTGTTTGATTAAAAATTCGATAATATGCGTAAACGGCTTACTTACTAAAGTGGTCTCACGGTTTCGATCAGGACTGTATATTTTCAACCTTTCTTATAGTGTTTTTAACATGTTTTATTAAGTCTTTGTCCTATATATATATATATATATATATATATATATATATATATATATATATATATATATATATATATAGTTTTTAGTGGAAATGGGAATTAATAACAACTAAAGAAAGTCCTCAATACCGTTGTAGAGCAGATATGCGTTTTATTTTTTATTACCTTATCCTTCTGTCCAGTTACATTATTGACGGCCAAAAAACATGTAACTTAACAGAAAGATACGGTAATAAAAATAAAACGTATATATATATATATATATATATATATATATATATATATATATATATATATATAGTAATTTATAAAGTATATATGGCGATTAAGCTACACTGAATATTCTGCGTTTCATCCAACTATAAGATTCGTCAGGCATAAGCCTGACGAATCCTATAGTTGGATGAAACGCAGAATATTCAGTGTAGCTTAATCGCCATATATACTTTATAAATTACTAACTAGCTCTACCTACGTATTGAGCACTTTTGAAGTAAATACTTAAATTTTACGCATAAATCTATACTTTCGTATAGTAAATTTATGTGAATAAATGAAATAGTTATATATATATATTTATATATATATATATATATATATATATATATATATATATATATATATATATATATATATATATACAATGGCACGTGTTTACTATCTTAGCGAAACTAGATCGGCCATTTTTTCGGCCACCTGCCATAAACCTTACAGGGAAAAATGATTTTAATCTAGAAACGAAGGTTGAAATAAATTCTGCTCAAATTGCCGGTGTTGACCAACTAAGCACTCCACTTTCTAAAATTTATCAAATAGTGTTTGTGGGTTGTTTTGAAGGAATATCACATTAAAAATTTGGAATAATGTGTGAAACTCCTGAGAAATATGGCAGATAAAAAAGACTCCCCTCGCCGATAAAGACCATTATTTTGGAATTTGGTGTTAAGAATCAGTTTCGTATATAAAGTTTATGTGAAATGAGTCTAACGTTTCAGGCATTTAACCGAATTGTTCCTGACATTTATTGACATCAACAAGTAAATGTGGCGGCTCTAGTGTCGGTAAGATAGTGAACAAGCAAGTGTATTATTATAATTATTAAATGAAATTCTTTAAGTAAAAAATTAAATAAAGAGGTTTATAAAAAACTTAAAACAGAAGAGATGAAAGAGGTATTTCAGTTTTCTCTTAGTTCTTTGTTGGATTCCCTTCTTTTCATAACAATTTAAATGAAATGAATATTTTTCACGCTTTCCAGTAATTTTTCAGTTTTTATGGTCGATATCCTTATTTTTTTCATATTTCCTTCAGATTATAATATCTGAACATTTAAAATGTTCTTAGTGATAGCCCTGTGCTGTTGGCCCTGTTTGTTTTAGATTGAAAATAAAAATAAATCTGAATGTTTTATACCACTCCGAATATGGATATATCTTACTAATAAAATGTGCAACTATAAACCAATAAAAAGCGATAAAAGGCAACAGTTACATGCACTTTATAGAAATATATGTTATACGGTCGGTACTATTGATTATTGACATCCGTTAAAGGAATTGGAGCAAGGCTACCTCCACTTCCTCGAGTGCATGAACATTTTCCTCCAATAGCACTTAAACAAAAACTTTGACCCAATTCTTAACGTATAAAAAATTAAAATTAGAAATTCAGAAAAAATGAAAAATAAAAATGTTAAACAGAAGTGTCATGCAATTAGAAAATTAACTAAACAGAAAGCAACGAAAAGAAAGTTGTTTTTTTGTATTATTAAATAATGTTTGTAATATTAAATAGGAGCAATTAAAACAATAATAAAATAAACAATAAAAAGTGAACAACATGACAAAAATAAAACAAACAATAGAAAAAATGTAAAAAGTAGGCATAATAATAATAATAATAATAATAATAATAATAATAATAATAATAATAATAATAATAATAATAATAAACCAAACCCAAATAACAACTCTATTAGAAATAAAAATAAAAATTACTAATAATGAACAGGATAAATTCAACTGTAGATACCGCACATTCTGCCTACTTCAAAATAAATATCTAACCAAAAGCATAGTTTACGCAGCCACAATATTTTCAAAGGAACACCCAAATAACAAGTAATATTACGTATGTATGACCTCCTTAGATTTCAAAACCAGGTATTTTGACCATAAATTACGTTCAAAAAACAAAATATACAGACTGAAAACAGCACTAGCAAACTCAAAGAAAGTGGACGTTGGACGATAATAAAATTGAAAATAGCAAAACAAGAATGAAAATACTAAGACATAGATGATCCATGTAGATTATGTCTAAATGAAATAAATGACATTTATTAAACTGAAGGCGAGGAGTAGCGAGACACTGTGTGCACAGGATACAGTTTACTCTAGGAGAGCAATATAAAATAAATTTTAAAATTTACAATAAAAATAGAAAATGAATAAAATAAATATAAAACTATATAAATTAATTAATGAGTCTCTCTCTATGTATATCTACGAATGTATTATTATATATGTGTATTTTATTTTATTCATTATTTTATTTATTTACTTATTTAATTATTTCCTAATGTTAACATAATTTTTAACATAATATCCGAAAAATAGAAATTAAAAACAAGAAAAAACATCCAACTACACCTAGGCCGGAAGTAAGCAAGCCAGAGAAGGGGTAAACCGGAATTTTACTTTGCCTTTGTCCTGTAAGTGCCTGTTCATTGGCTGATTAGGATGAGCCCGGTGGCAACTAGACAGCTGAGTGGCTACCAAAAATCTCAATAGCATGTGTGTACATATAAACGCGCTACAACCACAACTTTTCGCATAAGCCTGGCGAATTCTCACGAGAATTTATCTCGGAATATTCTGCGTAGCTTAATTGCGATAGTTATTTTCATAACTTACTATATATATATATACATATATATATATATATATATTTATATATACTAGCATGGATACCCTGCTTTACACGAATTAACACACGAAAATGTAATCCTCCCACATCCCGAAAAAAGAAGTACGTGACACACTCCCCACCAGATATTTCGGCATAAGGGATATGAAGAGAAGTTATTCTCCGGATATTGAGCACATTTTTTATGACTACATTCCAATTTATGCGAATTCCTTTTATGCTATTCAGTCTGGAAAGATTTGTTTTTACGGTCTCTCGCAACGAAAACAAATCGTAAATAATTCAGTTTCAAAAATACTAAAGCAGAATTTGTGTTAACCGAATGTGTTTATGTTATAAAAATGATGAGTTATTACTTATTGCGTTATTAAAGAAAAAAAAAATTAGTTACGATGTCCGAAAAATATGAAGAAAAAATAACTGGTAAAAAAACGTAAATGAAAGTTTTTGTTTTAGATAAAGAATCGAAGTTGCAATGAATTGCTTGTGTATTTAAAAAAAATTCACTGAACCACAAGGTTTATTGTGAAATCACGGAAGATATTTTATTTAAACTAATTCAAAAAATAATGGTCTAAAATGTTTAGTTTTAATACCCGCCGAAAAAGAAAACAACAGCAAAAAAGAACACCATTCATGCCTAAGGGGACTAACTCAAACAAATTAATAATAAAATCGATGTCGGTAAAATAAATTAAATTGAACATGTTACCAATATGAATCAAATTAAAATAATAAACTTAAACATAACACTTACAATTATTCTCTCACCATAAACAATAACTAATACATCGCTATTTAATAAAGTCGATTTTCCTTAATATAACATGCAAATGACGTCACCTCTTTAATCTTATATTTGGCAATAATCCTTGTATGTATTGGAAGTAATAATAAGATAAATTAATGGAGTTTTGGATACCAACTTGTGAACAAGCAAACACACAGACTTTATATATATATATATATATATATATATATATATATATATATATATATATATATATATATAACTACTTCATTTACTCACATAAGCCTAATATACGAAAGTAAAGATTTGTGCGTAAACTTTATGTATTTACTTCAAAAGTGCTCAATACTTAGGTAGAGCTAGTTAGTAATTTATAAGATATTTGTGGCGATTAAGCTAAACTGAATATTCTGCATTTCATCCACTATAGGATTCGTCAGGCTTATGTATATATATATATATATATATATATATATATATATATATATATATATAGTGGATGATTATATTTTAAAAATAATGCATATGCCGCTCCCCATTTGGAGATATCAAACTGGTCAAAGGGAGAATTATTCCCAACTCGTACTTAGGTAGAAATTCACTCCCATACAAATAATTGAATTCATACAATAAGTATTGCTCACAAAAACAATATATATATATATATATATATATATATATATATATATATATATATATATATATATATATATATACATCCACACACACACACACACACATATATATATATATATATATATATATATATATATATATATATATATATATATATATATATGAATACACTAATTAGCAAAAAAAAATGGGCCAAGATGGAAAAAAAGAAGAAATCGATTTTTCAATATTTTTCCATTTTCCATTAATGTTTGTTAAATTCAACTGAAAATTTCTATTAACTAAAAATTTTTGTTTTGCAAAACATTATTATTATAGCATATAATAATGGGTGGAAAAATTATCCTTAAAATGGTAAGACCGCATATTGTCTAGGATATAAAAACCGAAATGAAGTATTAAGGCATTCCAAAGTTACAAGCAGATTTATTTTTTATATTTCAAGAAAGGAAAGTGTGAAGACATCTCTTTCTGCAGTGAAGCGAATTACTCAAAGGTTTGAAGTCGAACGCTCGGTAAACAGGAAATGTGGACCTTGTCGCCCCAGAGCCTCCACTTCGAAGGGCGACCACTGGCTTAAATTAGTTTTATTTTTTTGAAGGACTGAAAGAACACTTATGTGTGATATAGCAAAGAATTCTAAACAAGGGCTTAAAATTCTCTTTCTAGATATACAATATGTAGACGAATGAAAGAACTGGGATTTTCTTCTAGAAGATGTGCAAATAAGTCATTTTCATCTAAGAAAAACATGTGTGATAAAAAAATATTTTTCTCGGGTTATGGCAAGAAAGATCTAGACTGGTTCAGAAATGTTTTCTGGCCAGATTAATCATGGGAAATTCGAAGAACTGGATAAGAATTTTCGTCAAATATCATAAAAACCGACAGAGAATGGAGGGATAATGGTATGGGGAACTTTTTCTGCGGCAGGAGTTGGGGAACTTATTAGGTGTGAGAAATCAATCAATGCAAAGTAATACAGTCGATTATTAGAAACATGGCTGTTACTAAGTATCCAGAAGCTGAGGATATCCCAGAACATTATTTTTAAACATGCTTATACTCATGCACACACTGCTAAAGTTACAAAAAATATTTCCTGGTAATTCAATTGATTTGATGTTTTGGCCAGGTCAAAGCCCCGAATTAAACCAAATACAGAATATTTAGTCCATAATATCTCGTACATTAACTGGAAGACCTTTTTCGAACAATGACAAACTGTGGGAAGCTGTAAAAAACGAATGGAATAGCATCTGCTCTTCATGGTGTTCCACTTTGGTTGAGAGCATGCCATAAATGATTGATCTTTTAAAGAAACTGAAAGGGAAAATGCGATTCCATACAAAGCAAAATGTTTTGTTCTGTGTTATTAGTCTTGTTTAAGTTTCCTTGTTCTATTGCCCTTTGTTCAATATAGCTTCTGTTGCAATAAAATATAAAGGTTTGTTTGCCCAATTTCTTTTGCTCATAGGGCATATATATATATATATATATATATATATATATATATATATATATACATACATACATATACATATATATAAATATATATACATATATATATATATATATATACATATATATATATATATATATATCGGTGTAATCACGGTGACACAATTATTGCTGTTAGATCACTGAACTAAATCGATATTAAGGCTGGCAAAATTGAAGATATTCGATTCGTTAACTTTGTATATTATGATAAGCCATCTCGCGAATTACAACAAAATAGTGTTTACATTATTCAAACATCAAAGTTTATATCTTTTTTAAATGGTACCAGTTAGTACCGGAAATAAATTGCATCTGTTAACGTCATTCTAGCATATTCTTCGAAGCATTTCATTGTTGCAGTACATCTCCTGTTTTTTTAGACGGTGATAGATGAATCGGTGATCCCGACAAAACATTTTCCAGCAGATAATGTGCATTATAATATATAATATCGAATATTATAATAAAATTTATTATAATTTATTATTAACATTTTATATGGAAATAAGTGGAATGATGTGAACAAATCGTACTTTTATTTAATACATGTATAATATTTATTTCTTGTAACTGTTAACTTCCTTTTTTTATGTGAAACGTTCTTAAAAGTAAATGACCATTTTTTACAGAAATGTATCGTTCCTACGCAAAACTACTACTAATAATAGAAATACTACAACCACTACTGCAACTAGCACCACTTATAATAATATTAATAATACGAATAATTCGTCTAATAACATGATAAATTTCTTCAGTTAAAATATCAATTCGAAGATTTTTAATCGGAGATGCAAAATCACATATCATCGTCTAGGAAACAGGGGAAGTAATGCAATAATGAAATGTAACGAGAAATATGCTGAAATGCCTATTAATAATAATAATTATGATGATGATGATGATAATGATGATGATGATGATGATGATGATGATGATGGTGATGATAATACTACTACTACTAATAATAATGATAATAATAATAATAATAATAATAATAATAATAATAATAATAATAATAAAAATAATAATAATCCTATCGGACATGGACATAAAAACTGATAACCCCATATAAGCACGAGACCAGATATCGTAACAATTAACAAGAAAGAAAAGTCCTGTCAAATCGTAGACTTTGCTGTTCCATCCGTCCACAGAGTGAATATCAAAGAACATGTGACACGGAGCAAATATACAGAGCACGCCAGAAAGCTGAAAGGGATAGGGAAGATGAAGAAAATACCCTTGAATGTGGAGACTAACACACATTAGCAACAAGCACGGATCAGACAAATTGCTGCAGAGGTAAAACTTGAAACGCCACATGGAAGTAAGAACATGGAAGCCGCATATATACAAGATTTCTAACCCTCACCGTCATTACCACATAAATGAACACCCCCTCCTCCAAATAAAAGTAAAAACAACAGCGAAGTAGAGTCAATGAGAAATGAAAGACCGTGGAGAGAGTACTGACCAGACCACCTGCTGGATAAGTGCGAAGAGAACTGGGACCTTGGGGAGGCTTATTGCCACTCAAATTCCAGTGAATACAAATAGCCGTTGCCAACGAGAAATCAATGGCAAGGTGCTGTTGAGATAATGCAAATTTATTTGAAAATACTTGTTGTCATTCAGCTTCCAGGGAACACCACAGGCTGTTTCAATGAGATATTTTAAATAATCTGTGTGAACTCGTTGTGAGCCAATAATAATAACGAATAAATCCACCCAAGCAAGGAGATCAGATATCATACTAGTAAACAAGAAGAGAAAAATACCTGCTAGATTGAAGATTTTACTGTTCTAGCAGTTCACAGAGTGAAGAGCAAGGAGACTGGGCAACGGAGCAAATACACCGAACTGGCCAGAGAGTTCAAGGGAATATGGAAGATGAAAAAATGCAGGATAGCACCACTAATAGCAGGAGCATTAAGAAAAATACCGAAAAACTTTTAAAAGTACATAAGAGAGATCGGAATCAGAAGCTGATAAGACACAACTGTTAACAGTAATTCAAACTGCTGAAACGTAAACCACTTGACGGCGGAGATTAATATACATGAACTAATACACATGAGCTAATATATATGCACTAATATACATGAATTAATATACATGAACTAATATACATGATCTAATATACATGAACAAATATACATGAACTAATATACATGAACTAATACACATGAGCTAATATACATGAACTAATATACATGAGCTAATATACATGAATTAATATACATGAGCTAATATACATGAACTAATATACATGAACTAATATACATGAGCTAATATACATGAATTAACATACATGAGCTAATATACATGAGCTAATATACATGAATTAATATACATGAGCTAATATACATGAGCTAATATACATGAATTAATATACATGAGCTAATATACATGAACTAATATACATGATCTTATATACATGAACTAATATACATGAACTAATATACATGAGCTAATATACATGAATTAACATACATGAATTAATATGCATGTGCTAATATACATGAACTAATATACATGAGCTAATATACATGAATTAACATGCATGAACTAATATATATGAGCTAATACATATGAATTAATATACATGAGCTAATATACATGAACTAATATACATGAGCTAATATACATGAATTAATATACATGAAGTAATATACATGAGCTAATATACATGAATTAATATACATGAGCTAATATACATGAACTAATATACATGCGCTAATATACATGAACTAATATACATGAACTTAATATACATGAACTAATATACATGAGCTAATATACATGAACTAATATATATGAGCTAATATACATGAATTAATATACATGAAGCAATATACATGAGCTAATATACATGAATTAATACATGAACTTTATATACATGAGCTAATATACATGAACTAATATACATGGACTAATATACATGAACTTAATATACATGAACTTAATATACATGAACTAATATACATGAACTAATATACATGAGCTTATATACATGAATTAATATACATGCCCTAATATACATTAACTAACATACATGAACTAATTGAAATTTGCATTATTATTTTAAAACAAGAAATATTTAAGTCCGATAGTTCTGGATTATTATTTTGTAAAGAGATCAGGTTAAATTTATAAAACGTATAAATCTTCAACAATTTGGTTCTGAGACTACACGAATTGAATTGGCCTATTCGGGAGGTAGTGATGCCTTGTAAATAAAAAGAAACGACATGTACGATCTTGTGGTGAATAGAGAGATAATAGTTTCCTACCACTGCACTACAAGCTTGGCCTAATCAAGCCGTTCACCAAGGCTGTTGACAAGGAGTGTACAGCTGCACATACTCGTGCCAGTCTTTCAGTATTGTACTATGGAGAGATGAAAGCATACATCTTTGACAGTTCTCGAACTCTGCAACTCATCTGATATCCAGAGTTCGAAAACTTAATAAACTAAGTGGAACTGGAAGAGTGGAGACATTTTTTTCTTGCAGTGGAGAAGTTTCTTAACAACTATAAGACGATAACGCTAGAACTTGTCAACAACATGCTGACTGCTTTAAAAAAATCTTGGATGCAACATGTGAAGATGCACTACCTATTTTTTACATATGGACTAGTTTTCGGAGAACCTGGGTTTAATGAATTACGAGCAGGAGGAGAAATGTCATCAAAACCTGAATGAGATAGAGACAAAGTATTAGGCACTCTAGGCTGCAGTTATCATGGCTGAGTACTGTTTACATCGTAACAGAGACAGTGCACCGCTGATGAGCATTTCAGGAGTTCGAGGAAACGGAAGTTCAATCTTTAAAGTTTGAACAATTGTGACGCAATATGCAATTTACGTGTATTACTTTTATCATTGTCTACCATTCAGTTTACAATAATCGATTTTTATACCATGTAATCAAGATATGTTGTTGGCAAAATATTTTCCTCTAAAACACATATTTAAGCTTAAATGTGTTGAAAACATTCAGCTATATAAATATAATCGATTTTATCACAAGATCTGATTTTTATCGAATTAATTAAGCAGAAACATGTGAGAAAAACAAATGGCATTTCCTGATTTTATACTGCAAATGTGCCCTAAATCAGTGGTCGAAATCTAGACAAAATCCGGAAAGTAAAAAAAAAATGTTGTCATGTGCAATAATATAGTAATTTAAATAAGCGACTAAAAGTATATAAAAAAATTATAGAATTAAATAAAAAATATAATTAAATAATTATTAAAATATAAGATATTGATACTACTTATAAAAATATTAAAGAAATTGGTTCAGTAACGCAATATTAAAAATTAAAAAGAAAAAGTGAACAATAGCGAAAATGTACAATGCATTCTTATATTACTAGCAGGACCGGTCATTCAGCGTGCCTCGTGGATGAATGCCCCCCTCACAAAAAGTAAAGTACGGTTATTGTTGGTGACAAATGCCGGCCCTGAATAATTGCGGGCACTGGCGGAGGTGGCCGCAAAAACAAGCTGGCTTTCACTGGTGATTAATGCTTCTTCTGGGCGATAACATGTAGCTTCTGTTTGAATTAAAAAAAAAAAAGCAATTAAGGGAATGAGTAAATCAGTATGAATTAATAAAATTACGAAAAATAGTTCATTAGAAAATGTATAAGTTAAGCATTCTCACTTTATATGAACATTTTAGATTGATAGAAATCAGTGTAACAGTCCTAGCTTTTTTCTTTGATGTTTAAGTCTTCCCTCTTCTTTTAGACTATTCCAACAAAGTACATTCCAGTTTTATGTCGTTTTTGCTAGCATATAAAACAACACAATTACGACTTTGTCCACTTCACTTCTTTCAATATTGTCATGTTAAGAACGGCATTTGAAACAGACATCCAAACTTCCCATGTTAAGAACAACTTTCGGAATAGATATCACCAACCTACTAATCTAAAGAACGGCGTTCGGAATAGACTTCTTCAACATCCTCATGTAAAGAACGGCTTTCGAAGTAAACAACTCCTTTTAGTTTTATATGGCGGGAAAATAATTCCCCCCAAATTCAACCATGATAATCCTTGTCACCATACACACCGTGATGCAAAATAAATAATGAAATTGGCACTGTAGCAATAAGAGACATCGATTTGTTTATCGCGTGTGCGTAGAAACCTGGGATCCAGTGAATTACAGTGTATAATACAAGTCTTATATCTCTAAAAGTACTTGTATCCCCAAAATTTGAAGGATATTTTCTTCATCTGCATAGTCTTAAACCATTAAAAGACGTCATTCTAAAGAAAATTGTGGAAGGGGACATAATGTACAAATTTACCCCCACCTATGAAAAAGATAATGTGTGTGCAATGGCGAGCGTCCAGTAGATAATATTACCGAAATATTTATTTTTAATTTGACGACGATCGTAAGAGATTACTTGGGTTTAAATAAAGTATATTTAAATAAAGTGCATATAAAAAATTACTATGTCTGAAAAAATAAAATTAATTACTAAAAAAATGTACAAAGTGAGCGAGCGAGAGAAAGTGGAAATACATGTTCGTTGTTTTTTCTTCGGCATCGCCATGGATAAATGTAAAAAGCGAATGCGAGAAAAAATAGAGTAAGAGAGTGAGAGAGATAGAGAGAGTTGGGGAACATATATTCAGAGAGATAGGGAGGGAGGGAGAGGGAGAGAGGAAATGCAAATTTTTGCTGTTAATATAAGAAAATGAATGCAGCAATATACTTATAGTTCAAAGTAGGCACTATTTCAGCGCCATATTTGAATGGTACATTTACCTTCGTTAATCATGCAAATACTCTTAATCCGGAATATAGGAATGGTCAGAGCACAACTAATCAGATTGAGCTGAATTAGTCTAGTGGAGACTTTATTATTTATAATCGGAAAAAAGAAAGATTACGTTATGTCTAGGGGCTTATGACCCAGTTACGAAGTGAGAAACCTCATATCTGTCAAAAGTACAGAATTCCTTCAGCTGATGACAAGGACGCAAAGAGGAATCGATATTAAGTGGAAAAATAGGAACTACTCCCTTTACAGATGGCTGCGATTGTGACGATGTTTTGTCTATGATGAAATGTTATGATTTTATCCAAACGATTAAATGTGTCTAAAATGGCGTTCTAACGTTACCTAAGATAATGGCTAATAGTATAAATAAAATACATTTTCTGTGGCATGTGTTGTTGGAAACTTACGGTACTTTTGTCCAGAGAGGAATTTTTGCAATCCAAATATTATATGTGGAGATGAAAAATATCTATAAATAATAATATTCTCTATGCAACATCATAGATATTATAATTATAAATGTAAGACTTTATTTAATACGACATTATTGATTATAATTAGGGTTATTATAAAATTTAAAAAAATACAAGTAATTACATTATAGATAATCAAAATATAATATGCTATATTTCATTATTATTATCTAATTAAATATGTGTTTGGAATTTCATACGAATCGGAAATATCGTACTCTTTGTAAAAACAATCAATCACAGACTATAACGTATTCTGTAACCTCCTAATTGAAAATATACAATTAGATTTTCGAAATCACCCATTGAAAATATGATTTGCAACTTGGCGAGAATATAATGTCTACCAGCTCTCGAAAAAAAATGTTAACATATATACGTAGCAGTAGCACCTTTCTTTTAAACGTTTACTTCCTTCTGCTCTCATTCTACGGCTTTTTATATTGTTCGCCTTAAACTTACCCGTCTGTTTGCTATTTGTATCTTCCCTAATCTATTACTTCTCTATCATTCCAGCCATTTCCAACCAGAGGTTGATGGAAAAGAATCTAAATTTGGTCCTGTTCATCCATGAGAAGAACGAAGATTAATGCTGAACCGTGAGATGCTCCTTCGACCCTGAAATTCAACAGAGTCTCTGCCATTTGTTAAAGTTTCTTTTTTTGCTAGTTTGTTCGTTCAAGTACGTTGTTAGTCCTGGCAATTCTATGAGATTTTCTCTCACGGGGTTTGACTTTTCTCTTTGAAACGAAGTTAATTTGTGTTTTTCACCTGGGTCGAGTCTACCAAGGTTCTTTTCAACCATTTTTTGGCAGGTCAGAGTGTTGCTCTATGGAAGCACTGGCTCTCCACATTTAAATTCACATTGACTCCTAACATTCAAATTCACATTGGCTTTTCACATTCGTATTCACATTTAATATTCACATTGACTCTTCAAATTCAAATTCACATTGCCTCTTTAAATTCAAATTCACTCTTCACATTCAAATTCACATTGATTCTTTACATTCAAATTCATATTGCCTCTTTACATTCAAATTCACTCTTCACATTCAAATTCACATTGATTCTTTACATTCAAATTCACATTGCCTCTTTACATTCAAATTCACTCTTCACATTCAAATTCACATTGATTCTTTACATTCAAATTCACATTGGCTCGTTACATTCAAATTCACTCTCCACATTCAAATTCTAACACTTGTGGTAGATTTCTAACAGTGGGAGGGAGATTCATAATATCAGCTTTCTTGATCTCTCTCATGTAATGTCTGCGTTAAACACACAGGTCGCTGCTTTTATATGTTTTTTTTAATATTTTTAAATCAGAAATCCCCATGCATTATTAACGTTTTTTAGGAATGGTTTTTCCATTCGGAATTGCTATATTTATTTCTTTGTAAACTTATATAACATGACATTCTCAATAAAACCAGAACGATTTAATCACAATTGAAATTCTATGTGTTTTACTTTATTCCCATCTTAAGAAAAACAAATAAAGCAAAGATTTTAAAACAACTAATTAATACTGAAAAACAAAACAAACAAAAAAAAACAGCAGGCGAAGCGTATACTTAATGTCGGATATTTTTCGAATGATATGCATCCTCACCATGACCACCGACTGATGCAATATGGACGCGCAAAATGAAGATCCCGTCAGAGAATGAAGGGATAAAGGTATTGGTTGTTGGAGTCAGAAATCGAAGGCTGTCGGCCATAAAATATAATAGGAAGGATAAAAGGGAGATTATACGAAAAATCCAGGCTCCAAACACGTGATGAAGGTCGACAAGAGGTTAGAAGCTCACTTGTTCTTCTCTGTCTCTCTTCACCTCCCACTCTCTATCACCCTCTCTCTCCCTCTCTCTGACTGCATGCCATTTTTATTTCTCTATCTCTCAACGCTATTCATGAGTCATGGAATCGATCTGCATTCTACACGGAGCAAACAATATACGAACAAAAATGAATAGCAAATGGAGAAAACGAATTTTCATTTAAAATCGGACGATTTTCTCATCACTACTAAGTTACCTGTAAAAACAAAATTGTACACATTTTGAAGTGTCCTATTTAAAATTTGCTATGGAAATGATATTTAAAAGGTAAACCAAATAAACATGTTGTCAGACAAAATCTGAGATTCAATATTGAATGTCATTAATGTAAGTTAATCATCACCGAAGTTTGTAATAATAAGTATTGCTGCTTAAGTTAAATATCCTCAATAACCGTTACTCGAAAGTAATGCATACAATGGAAAATACAAAATATGCAGTAAAATACAATAAAACATCTAAAATGGAAGATATTAATTACCTATAAACTGTTGTTTAGAATTAGTTTGTGATAACAAGATTTAACAGCGTGATATGTGGCAATTCTGTAGTTATATATTTTATTTGGTGCATATTGCTGCTTACTTTAAATAGTTATTTTCTATAGATATTTGGCTCGAATTTATATCTTATTAATTAGATATTATATCTTATTAATTAGATATTGGAATAGACATTCGTCCTTGGTGCACTAAGTTTGTTCTATGAAATTGATTTCACTCATAGATCTTGGAACACTTCACCTGCGTAGAAATAAACAACAATGCTAATAGAAGAAGCGACTCGGTCAAAACAATGCGGTTGAGGATTCATATGGACTGATTATGTTTATGTATATATGCACAGAAACATTTAAAGATACTATGCGATTCTGAAAATGCTATATCAAATTGTGATAGAGATGCATTACGCACCTGAAATCATATACGACGATTAAATCCTCGACCTAAATAATAATAGAATATGTGTATCAACGTGAAATACTTGTAAAAATAGTATTGATGAAGCAGTAAACTACATATTTTACTCTCACAGTGTTACTAACGTACTTATTTTCCCGACGTATTTTTAATGTTTTATCCGGCTTTAAACCAATACATTAAATTATCGAAATAAGAATATTAAAACTTGCAGAGGACTAAAGACAACCTAACATATAAGAGATTGCTATTTTGTTTTAATATACTCGGAGCTGACTCAATATCACATCATGCGCATATACTATAACCGATTAGGGATTCAATTAGGTTCATACGTCTTAATTTCCACAGTACTACTTCATAATATACATTTCATTTAAACAATGTCAACGTTATAATATTTAAAGTAGGAAGATTTAAGTCCTAGGTAAATAATGACATCTAGACTATATTTTAAAGAAATGAAATCCATTCGACTATGCTAATATGATGCTACTTGGATATACAAACGCAATTGCAGTGCAACAGTTTCGCGTTCTCGATCACAAGGAATGGACATTCTGATCGATTTCACAAAGATTTAGTAAATTCGCAAACGACGCAGAAATTCAATACAAAATCTGACAGGTGCTTGGCGAATATTTCGTCTGTGTAAATGTTTTACGCCCTGGATCCTGATTGTATTATGGTTTGCCAATTAGTAAACTGATTGTAGATTGCCACGTGACTAGGGAAAAAATATATATGAGTAAATTAAAAAAAAGCATTCCCTACATTTATTTCTACAATATGCCTGAGGATGATAGAAGTACTTCTGTCGAAAGCGCTCGCGATTATGGATCAAACATATACAATTTCGAGAAAAAACACAAAAAGGACTATTCGGAGATTGGAGAAGATAAAAAAGAAAATTGTAAAACATAATAATTCCGTGCTATTCAATAATATTTGTCTCTCTCTCTCTCTCTCTCTCTCTCTATATATATATATATATATATATATATATATATATGATGATTGCAACGTCTTGTCAGACGAATGCCACTCCCTCAGACATTTAAAATCCATGAGCCCAAATGCCTGATGGAGTATCTATACAAATATGATGTTACAGAGTCTTAGCTTTGTACGACAGCTAAGTCTCTCTGTCGGTTCAAAATGTTGAGATCCAGCAACAAGCAAGAGCAAGATAGCCAGCAACAATATATATTTTTGTATGTGTGTGTGCGCGCGCTGCATATATGTGTGTGTGTGTGTGTGTGTGTGTGTATGTGTCTATGAAAACCAAATATGAAGTTTAAAAAAAAAATCATTTCGTAAGTGGTAAATCCAATGAGTTTTCACTCGGGAGTGGTCATGTAAACTCTATAAACAGAAAAAAAGTTTATTTCATTTTTCATCTTCATAATTTTACTAACTTAAAAGTATTTTCTCGTTCTTTTTATCAACATGTTTCCTAAACAACAACAACAATAACAATCTCCAACTGTTCTACTCCGAGAAACACATATTTGAATCTAATGAGTTGTTTGGAGAATTTCCGCCATTTAAATGAAAAAAAGAAAAAAAACGTGTAAGAACTACTGCCTAAATATACGTATAAAATTCAATAATTGCGAAATAAACATGTTTTCTGGTTGTATATATATATATATATATATATATATATATATATATATATATTCAGTAATGTGATTGATAATTTAAAATTCAAATTAGAATTAAATTAAAAATACGTTTCACAAGAAGAAACAACAACAAAGTCAATAATTTGTACGATCGTTTCGGAAAACAATGTTTTTATTGTGGGAGACATTAAGCCACAGACAATATTTTTTACATATAGTATTTTTAACAAACAAAGTTTCCTAATTAGCAAAAGTATTGGGAAGGGTTTTTAATATATGTGAAAGACACCATAAATAAACCTAGCATTAAAAGTAAGGCAGATGTATCTGGAAAAAAAAATAAATTAAAAGGTATGTATTTACTTGATAAGAAAATTAATATGGGTTAAAGATAGAAATTAAATAGAATAAAATCATGACTCTGAATTTGGTTTAAATATACTATTATAATAATATATTTCTAATAAAATTCATAGACACACATATATATATATACATATATATATATATATATATATATATATATATACATATATGTTCTTTGTCTGTCTCCATATTTTCAAACTCCAAAATTAAAAGTCGCAGAGCGGCGCTAAGCGCCTCAAATCATTAGCTTCTTCATGAACCGTTCTTTTTGGGGTCTTTAGCCGATTAAAATAGCTTTAAAGGGTCCCAAAGGCGTCAAAATTCAAAATATTGTTGTATATTTTTTATATTCCTCTTAGTTATTTTTTTAAATTTTTAATCAGTTTGTGTACGGGTCAGGTTGGTACAGTTGAAATGTCATCAGGATTGAATACTGCAGTTTCCCTCTCGGATTCGATTCTAGCTGCTGATATCCCAGAGAGATACGTCAGGCTAGTATAATGGTTATCGTATTTGACTACCGGTCTTTAGTGCTTTGGTTTCGATCTCAGCTCGAGTATTTTTTTTATTTACAAGAAGAGAACTGTTTACAAAAACATTTTATTCGCATACACGTGTCTAAGTTTTTTTTTAAAATTAAATTTAAAAAATAACCTTACATTTAAGATCCACGGAATTTCTGTTTATATTAATAAGTTAGACATCTGCAATATTTTACCAAAAAGGCCAAACACAAAAGTGTTACGGACAGACCGACCGAGAGACCAACCGACGAACGGACGGAGTGACGTATAGAGTCGCTTGCACGCTACTAAAAATCGCACAGCGGCGTTAGGGCCATCAAATGATTGGATTGTTATGGACCATTATAGAATTGTGATTTCAAATGTAAAATAAAGTATTTGAGTTCCAACAGCTAGAATCGAAACAGAAAACTGTAGGATCAAATCTAGTGATGTTACAAATGTACTAATATGTCATGCATGGAAAAATGTACAGAATGTGTAAATCTTTTTACAATTTCGATCTCTTTTTGGCCCCTAAAACTATTTTAATCGGAAAAATCCATGCCTACTTTTGCGATGCCAACACGATTCTTTTAATCGTCTTTTTTTATTTGATTTTGTTTTAAGTGAAACCTTCCATTGCTGGTAATAATACTCACCATTAATTTTTTTATTATTTTTACTCTACTAGTGAAGCTTTAATCGACATATTATCCTTAACAAGTTTATTTTGACGGGTAGGAAAATATCTGCCTATTTAACATGTATTTTTATGGAAAAAAAGAATCTTATAAATAATTCATTAGAGATTTATAAATAATCAGGATCGAAATCGGGAAGCTAGCAAGTAATCGGTAATTGTATCGAATTGGGAAAGATAATGGTATCGTCCAATCACTAATATATATATATATATATATATATATATATGTATATATATGTATATATATATAAATATATATATATATATATATATATATATATATATATATATATATATTGAGAGAGAGAGAGATGTAGGCATTCTTGTGAAATAATACTTAAAATGAACTTTTTATTAACACGATAATTATATAGATTTTTTTAACGTTTTGTTGATGTCATTTTATACTCTTTTTTAGGATTATATAATAAATAATGATTAGGGTAAATCCACAGTTTTCAATGTTACACTTTTATTGTTATCACTGGCATTACTATTCTATTTTTGTAAGTATTTTTATTTGCATACTTCTTGTATTTACCATGTTTTTTTAGGATTGAAAAAAAATGAAATAGCTCATTACTAACATCGAGAATTATTTCTAAGTTTTTGGTAAAGCTATTATTTAATTTTAAATAGGTAATATTAGCATTACAAGTGTATGCTGTATTTTCATGGACATCGGCAATATTACATACTTAATGTGTTCAACAAGTAAAATATTATTTTATTTGTGGTTCAATATTTAAAAGAATTACATTGATGAAAAAGAATAGAATAAACATTCCAATGATGATAATTTATGTTTCTTTTATGCTCCAAGTTAAAAATGAAAAAAAAAAACAGTAAATAATGACGACAGCTAAAAGGGAAAATGGTGTTCAATGTGTACTTTCCATACATTACGATGTGATACATATGCACGGGGTTAAATTTGATTGGATATGGCTGGAAATTTACAGGCTATATTAGCATAGAAGTTCATCTCTACTGAACTTTGATTTTTATTTTTACGACCACAGGAAGCAAAGTTTGGACTGAACAAATTTGACGAAGAATATTTCCAGATTGATGAAATAAATCGGTATATATCATCCCTTTTCATGTAGAAAATAGATTCATAATTATTTTCATGTACATTTGTAAATATTTTATTATTATTATTTTTGTGGAAAATTCTTTAAAATGTTATCTATAATAGCAATTCAAATACGCTTAAAGGGAAACGGCTTGCTATGCGCCAACCATTGTTGTCAGTGTATTAACGCGTTTGTATTCTCTTAAAAATAGAAAACTGTTTTTCTGCTTTCAAAACGAAATCAGAAAAAAGTTTCATTTTTCATTCTGAGTAAGTCTATTTAAAAAAAAAATTATTATCAAGTTTTTCAAAATTGATTTCTAAACAATACTATTTTATTGTGTTTAGCACCTGCACTAAAAGCGTTAAAAAACAACAAAATGTACTAAGTACATGCGGTTGTTTTTAGTGTTAAAATATATATATAACAAATAGAAGGTACTTGTGCACTTATGCTACCATGCTTAAATATTAACATTATTATTTAGAAACCCATGATTAACATGGGGAAAGAATGGTGTTTTGTTAACTATTCTGTAAATTCACCTTACAATAAAATGAAATATATCGTGAAACTTGAATTTATTTTTAATTCATTTCAAAACCATTTTATGAATCTGTAAAAAAACCTTTTTCTTACTGAAGATATTTAAATAATGATAATAATAATAATAATAATAATAATAATAATAATAATAATAATAATAATAATTACGCGGTTCGGTAAAGAATTTCATTGTGATGCATTTTGTAAATTTTTATCTTGGTTCCACCTTAAAATTTTTCGTTTAGATTACTATCTTTTTTCGGTTTACGGGTATGATGAAAACGAATATCGCATTTCATTTTTCCCCAAATAAGTAGCTTTCCATATATAAAACAATGTTATTTCCTATGTTATTGCTGGTGGCCATCTTGGTACATGCGTTTGAGCATAGGTTCTCGGGGTTACGTTTTCGCGCTCGGGCGTACCAAGATGGCCACCAGCGATATCATGAGAAATGGCATTGCTTAATATCCGGTGAACTACTTATTTGCCAAAAGATTTTATGTGACATTCGTTTTAAGCATACCCTAAAACATATAAAAGTCATTTTAAGTGTTAAGGTGGAAACAAGATAAAAAAAATTACCGTTTAATCTCTTTGTTTACATACTTGATTTTTAAGTAAAACAACAATAGAAATGATGAAAATTACCATCAACTGGTGAATATATAGTTGTTGCTTATGAGGATTCCTTGTATCCTCGTACTGTGAAAGCGACATCAAGGATTCATATAGAGTACGATTTATGGTTGCATCTCAGAAAATAGGGGTATATTTTGGGCCAGATAGACACGATTTACAAAATTGAAAATTGGACTTGTCCCAAAATGCATAAGTTCTGGTCGATTATGAGAATTTCCATCTTTTATTGAAATCCCGAGTATATATGAAAATTTTCTTCGATTTATTTCTGAGATTAATTTATATCTACTCAATTTTTTCTGTGAGGGGAGTAGTAAATACCGGCCATTAATGCTCTCTAGGCATTCAATGGCTACACCAAAATTAAGCTCTCCTTTGGCGAGGAGGGAGGAAATGCCTGTTCTAAATAAGTCTATATATAAATACCAGTATAATACTTAGTTTTGTTCATGAATAGACACCCACTGTATAATACCATGTGCCAGTTTAAAGAAAATTGAAATGTGTACATCTGAATTTATAATTCATAGCTTATGGTAAAGAGATACATCAAACTTGCTGGCATAATAGGGGCAAGCACAAAATTTTACATAAAATGCAAAGTTTCATGATAATAACTTGAAAACTAAATGAATGGTGGCGAAATAACTGACTTTCTTGAAACGCTGAGGTTCGTAATTAAGCACACTTTTTCTTAAGAAAAATGTCCACAGAAAAACATTAATTTGGGTACTTAACATTCTCATAACTTTTGAACAACTGATGCTATTTGCATAATTCAAACGGTTTTAAGCAAATTTTGCGTAGCTCTTTTAGCACAAGTTGATAGACTAACATTTATTCTAGCAGAAAAAATCAACTTGTAATGCTAGTAACATAGATGACATTGTGTAAAATATTTTAAAATGAAATTAGGTATTTCAAATGTTTTTTTCTACTTTAATTACGCTGGAGAATCATTTTTTTAATTTCGTCAATTACTTTCATTTATAAGCATTATAATTCTTAATTTAACAAAACTATTTGAATTTGTAATATAATTGAGGCTGTGTGCTACCATATTCGCTTTATGACATAAGATGTTGTTACTAAAATGATTCTAAAGTCTACATTTGGTAAAAGAAGGAATATATTTAAAAACGAAGCAAGTGTCTAGATAATAAATGTATAATATGTTATTTCGAGCTGTTTCGTTATAATACACATATATTTTAATTTGGAAATAATATCTGGCAAAATTGTGTTATTTTATATTTAACAATCGATTTATTTGATTTATTTAATTTCTGAAGTCTTTCTATTTAGATTACTTATGTTTGTTATTATATTCAAAGTATTTATTATTTCCTAATGTATTCAGAGCATATAAGATTACTTGTTCTGTAATATACCTTATTCAATAAATAGTCCTTAAATATGATGGTTTAATCAATTAATGCAACACTCTAGAATGTATAGGTAAAGCCTTGTACAAAAACACCCTAAAGACTAACGAGGTGTTATTTGTGAGGGTTCAAGGGCCTCGAGGATTAATTTTAATGCGTTTCTGAAGCCCTTGGTGAGATAACACCGTAATGGTTTGTAATAGCGTGTGGAATTGGGGAGAATGTTATTATGTATTATGTCAATAATGATTTGCTTATATTGGACTTAAACACAATTATATTGCCCACAGCTGGCAAGCAGCACCGCGGTATTTTGTAACACAGACAGTTTGTTCTACAAAACAAACTCTTCCCATGGAAATTACGTTCTGTTTTAGGTAAAAAGACGGAGAAATGGAAATCATGGACAGTGGGTGTATACAGAGTTATTTCTTTATATAGATAAAAATAGAGAACTCTTAGATTAGAGTTCATTTGAACACCTGCAATCAAAATGTTATATAAAATTAATTATTGTATGTAAGTTGATGATTTCCTAAATATCAGACGATTTAAAATTTGAGTATTAATCAAATATTGGGAAACTATCGTGTTCATTTATCAGGCAGATAATAAATATTTACCATATCTTGGGTTCCTCGGACAATATAAATTAGAGGTATTTGGGCTTTGATACTATGTTCCACTGAGACTATATCTGCTAGTATACGTGCTAATTGTACGATTGTACTCTGATAAATCTTTGACTCATTACTAATTAAAATAAAGTTTTATTATCCTCAGCAAGACCTTAGAAATAGTGTTGAATGCACTCAGAATACAAGCTTTTGTTTGTCACAGAATAATTTGCGGCATTCAATTTTTGCTGCTAATGCATGCACGCATGCGATGCCACACATACGTACAATGACACACATACATACAATGACACACAATAGAATACATACGAAAGGTCAAAACAAAAGAACCAATGTACGCTGACATCTTTACTCCTGATTGTTCACACGGTTCGTGGAATATTATGGCCTGCTAATTTGCCGTCTCTAACACCGGACAAATCTCTAGGATTTGCACGCCTTCTGATTTATTGTAAAGCGTAATCTCGATTGACTTGAGCTGACCTGACTTGCAGAATCCTTTAATTGCTAGGAGTCGTAGCCACGACTCTAATTTGTATGACATCCATGTGCGGCGATCAGCCAGCGAACTCGCCACGCCACAGCCAGTTGAAAAATTCGATATAATGCTAACGACCACCTTTGTTCAATTATCGTCACTGAATTTGCACTTCTTTTTTTCATGTTCATTTCTCCTAATGTTAGCGAATAGCAATTTGGGATTAGAATCTATTTTTTGTTACAGAACATTATAAAAACACGTATATTTTGTGCAGGTGTTGAAAGTAACTGGTGTAGTTTACACCATATCTCAGGTTACTGAAAAAATAGCCGTTTTCCCCTTTTGCAACACAAAGCCAATAAAGACGAGGCTGTTTTCTCTGTTGACTGAAATATGCATCCGGTTATTTGCAGTTATAGGAGATACACCCTCCTAGGCTTTGATTCCACCTTATGATAAGAGATTAGTATCTTGCTAATTGCCTCAGGAACCGCTAATGTGTAATGTCAATAGGTCTGCCTAGGTATTTATTGCAGGTCTGAGTACTCTTCCTCTTAGGCACTTAGTTTACACAATTAACTTTCCAACCCTTATTTCTTATCAACCTGCAGTTGCAAAGAGGTATAATAGTTCAAGTACCAACGTAACAAAAATACATTCTGTCACAATCGTGAACCTAATTTATTAAACCTTTGAGAAATTTTCAACAATTATTTTTCTGTTTTTCCTAGATAATTTTTGAACTCTTCGATAATACGATTTTTGCTGTTAGCTTATTTGAATCTCTTTGTATAAATGTTCAATTATGATTTTATCATCAACGTTGTTTATTGACTGTGTGTCAAAATATTTACGAGACATCACTTTTTTAACAGTTTCAAAAACTTACCGGTAAGGTGAATGGTGGTGATATAATGATTTGGGCTGCGGTTATTGGATGTACTTAGTTGGCCCATGGAGAGTCCCAGAAGGCGAAAAAATGAAGTTAAATGCTTACATAGGTTTTTTGAAGTAGAACTTTGAACCATGGCTGAAGAAGAGAAGGTTGCCATTCAGAAAGAACCACCTTTTATTCAGGATAATTCACCCTCGCAAACAAAAGCAAAAAGTATTTGCAACAACTTGGGTTCTCTGGGCTACAGAAATCGAGTAACTTGCGAATTCTCCGGATTTGAACCCAATTGAGAAGCTTTTGACTATCATGAAGTGACACCTCCATGCAAGTGGACGCCAATTTAAGAGCAAAGATGAGTTGTGGGATGCTCTCCAAGAGGTATCGCAAGGAATAACTGTTGACGAAATCACAAATTTTACTAATTCTGTGGAGCAACGTCTTTTACAAGTCATTCATAAAAAAGAATCGCATATCCCCTACTAATTACGTAAACGTAGAATTTGCTATGTAGTTTTTGTGTTCTAAGCATTTTCCTAGTTCATTTAATGTTTGAAAATTATTTCAATCAACAAGGTATGGGTATATTGTGTTTTTTCTCAACCCCGTTAAATCTTGACCCACTGAAATCAACAGATATTCCTATCTTCTGCCATATGTTTTACTAACACTGCTTTAAATACTTTCATTTTCTGACTGGAGTAGTTGAATAGGATTGTACGCACTTTCTCAAAGTTTCCTGGATTTTTATTCACTCGTTCCTTATATATTTTAAAAAATGTAAACTCTTTAATAATTTGATACGCAGTGTAGAGAAATAATTGTGATTGCGTTTATGAAATTCTCAAACTAACAATATCTTTACTAGATGCCATAGTCATTTACTTATAAATATTTTCTGAATATATTTTGCTGTATTCAATATTTTTCATATTTAAATATACAAGAAACAGGAAGAACATGAGCAGAATCTATTAATTTACACAATAGATAACAGGAGGAAATAAATGCATGTTATCATGGCTGTGTGGCTTTTCTAAAACCATTAACGTATCTCAATGTTATAGGATAATTACCAGTATGTTCACAATGAGTGTAACGTAATGATCTCAAGTAGCCCCGTACAATACTCTGCGGCGATTTTCTTTAAAAATATTTTAAGAATATGTTAAGCATTAAAAATTGTATTTATAACCATAAAATGATAAGGGAACTTAGCTGGAGCTAGTGAATGCAGTAAATATCTTGTGGATTCGCCTATAAGATATTCTCATCTTAAACGAGATCCGTCGGAAGCGATTTTGTATATTGAATCACGCTTAGTAACATTTCTTTTTAAAGATTTCATCGAAAATATGTACCTTTTGTATATTCTCTTAGGAGTCTGGTTATTCTCGGATTTACGAAGACTGCAAGAATTGTTTACTTTAATCATAAATGACAAAGCTCTATCTGGTTCTCTCTCCTCTGATCTCGAACGAGTGGTTCAGTGGGGGAAGACGTGGCTGGTTACCTTTAATGCATTTAAAACCAAACTCCTATCTTTACATCATCAACGCTCTGATCCCCATCTGGCATCAATTGAAATGGATGGCTCTCGTCTAGGAGACGCCCCATGTTTTGACAAGCTCTGGGCTTGACCTTCAGTACTAATCTGAAATGGAACAAGTACATCAAGTCGGTTGCCAAGGTCGCTGGAAAGATGGTGGGATCCTTCTACCGCTCCAGAAGATATCTCACTACTGATGCAATTCTCTATCTATATAAAAGCCAAGTACGTCCAAGGATGGAATACTGCTGCCATATTTGGGCAAGAGCTGCTAAAAACAGCCTATCCTTCCTTGACAGAGTACAAAATAGACTTCGTGGCTTAGTGGGGATGCCCTTTTCTCTTCCCTGCAACCTCTCTCGCACAGAAGAGACGTTGTTAGCCTATCTTTGTTTTATCGTTATTTCCATGATAGGTGCTCGTCTGAACTCAAATCTCTGCCTCCCCACGCCAATCTTTTACGAAAACACCCATCTAGCTGAATCCACTATCAAACACTTTCACCAGTCTTTATCTATGCCTAAATTTAAACGTAGATTCCATGAACAAAGCTTCTTTCTTAGAACTGCACGCCTGTGAAACTCTGTTCTGTCTTCCTGCTTCCCTCCTGACTACAACTTGGATGTCTTCAAGTCCAACGTAAACACATTTCTGATGGACCGCCCCCTTAAGTAGACACTGTATAAAATATCTACACTAACGTACTGTACTTACAATAACCCTTATCCCTGAGTGGCTTCCGGGCCGTGATAAATGGTGACCACCTTGTAAAAAAAATAACAATGCCTTTCCGAGGATAGTTCTTTTTAGAGGACAATTCAGCTGCTAGTTTTAATCGTATATATTTATTCTTGACAATTCAGTTTCTAAAATTATTTTAGACGTAAGGCGTCATGATCTATATAATTATAAAACTCAAATGACCTTGTAAAGTGTCATGTAAGCCACTTTCCGGATTACGACATCCGGTTGCGCATGCACGCATAAACATTAGCCCCTAACAACGTGAACAAATAAACACAAATCGCTTCTTTTGCAGATTTTGACCTGCGCACTGAAATATTAACCTTATTATTTTGAAATTATTATTTAACATGCGAACAGTGGCGTTGTTTTGCAACTATGCTTGATTACAAATATACTGTCGCTATTTTCTTAAAACTAAACAACTTTAACCCGTTGACAAACATAAGAACAATTGTAGTAAAGTCACTACTACTACTACTAATAATAATAATACTAATACTACTACTACTCTCTATTCGTCCCTTTTACTTCCAGCCTTCCTTCTTTTTTATTTTTTGTTTACATTTCTAGATACAAAATAGTTGTGTGAGAACGGTGAATTTGTTGACACATTTACTAATCTGTTTCAATATTATTTTTATTTTATTTTATTTATTTAGGCTTTATTTTTTTGCTTCTGGTTTTATTTAATAATTTTTATTTTTAGATTTTAAGTTTCTATAACTTGGTTAAAGGATTTCAATATGGAGTTTTCAGTCTTATATTTCCCATCGGTGGGTTCATGTGCGTTTTTTGCTGCTAAATGACTTGCTACGGCGTTTGATTCATAGGAAAATCATGTTTAATTTTCGATTTTTGAGCGATTATTCTGAAGAATAGGTAACTTTACACTAATAGGGAGGATATTTTTCAGGTTTGAGTGATCCATCCGTGATTTTTTATTTTAATATACTTTGATAGGAATTTTTCTGTAATGTAAAAAAACAACGTTTTTCTTTACGCCACAGGTGTCACGCTCATACATGAATTCCATAGCTATTATAACATACTGACCCAACGAGTCACGAGTAGTCTAGTATTAGTTATATTTTTCATATTTGATTTCATTTTACAAGATTGCGCATGTGTGTTAATGCCAGACGAAATTCTGTTCTGCTCTCGTTTTGGGACGTGTATTCGGAAATCGGGAATCAGAATGTTGGGGGATATTTGAATTGTTATCGGAATCGGAATAATTCGAGCTTAGTTTCTGATGGTAAAAACGATTTTTATAATTTTATTTGACTATTAAATTTCTAAACAGCAATTTTCAAATACTAAATATAAAATGATAAATTAGTAATACTTTTAATCTAAAGTTTATAGACCCACCTATACAATATTGTTTATTACGTTTGTGAAAATATATGCCCCTTTGAACGTGTTTTTACGAGAATTCAAAAATCAAGACAGAACAGCTCAATAGATAAATATTTAGAGATTTAAAAAAAAATCCTATATGGAATAATCAATAGAAATGAAGTGTTTCGGAATCTGGAAAACGTTGAAATCGTCTCATCGCTAATAGAATGATAGAAAATTGGACTTCTATAAGAAAAGAAGAGGTAAGCAATTTTGAATTAAGTATATCATCTTTGTCTGGTTTAGACACTAAAAATAGGGTTTCTTGCTGAACATTAAATTAAGATGTCTTGCACCGTTTAGCATAATCAATGGCCGAACTAAAAAGAACCCTTCTTATTTTATATTAAATGTACATATCTCACATAGTTATCCCTCTTTAAAATTCATTTGACACGTACCTCTCCCAGCCAAGGGAGATATGTGTATGATGCTTTGTTTTAAATTTAAAAAAAAATACATCATTTAAAAAAAAAACATCTAAAATAATCGATGGCCATTTGACTACAGCTGAAATACTTAAGTCATCTACTTGCAAGGGGAGAGAACAATCAACACAAATACGTTGATTAAAAATAATTTTCTCGTGGCAGTATGGTTGCCGTATTTCAAACTCAAAGCCGCCAATTAAACAAATACGTAACGGGTTGGTCCCAGATGTTGTTTACCCCGAATGTTAAGATAGTTCATTTTCATATCGACATAAGTTTTTACTCACATATATTTGTCTTCTTGTACGCCCGCTTCCTGCTCGCTCGTTTATAAGTGTTAAAACATTCTATAAACGTTAGTATTCTTATGGATACAATCAAATATATTTTCCAAACACACAATTATGTAAAGTTGGTCTTATTTAACGCCACCTGTCGTATACCTTAAAGTGTTTCGAGAGAATTGCCCTATTTCAATCATCTACAACTCACTGGCACGTAGTAAACACATAACTCAATCAATCTGATTGGTGCTACCAGATCAGGCTGTCTGAAGATGTTTGCTTCCTGATACATAAATACATTGAAGCTTTTTGATTTTTGACTTCCGTTTGCAAAACTTAATTATGTTCTTCAAGACCAAAAACAACCCACCTTTTCTCTCTTTTCTTTCCTCTCATTTCCCCTTTCTCTTTCTATCTCCTCACCTTCCTGACTGGTTTCATAACTTAGATTGTACCAAACATCAATACTGTAACCCTTTCCCCTCTCCCATTGCAAAACCCATTCATGTTCTGCAGGGCAGGGAACAAAAAACGATAAAATCCACTATAAAAAAAAAAAACAAAGCAATCTAAACACTACAAACTTGTGATTGAAGATACAAAATGCTTGAATAATAAAACCCTTCTAGAAAATAACTGGATTCGGCATTAAATAACCAGAAAAGGGTTAATATGAAAAACAAAACAACCAAACTAAACCAATCAATGCGAGATATACATAGTAAATGTAATATAAAATTCGAAGTAGTTATATAAATTACTGATATTAAAATAGCACGTTTTAATATGTTAGTTTAATCCAATTATTAGTTCTCCAATTACAGTTTCGTCCTGGATATGACCTTAAACTATATCCGATGGTGAGGCCCCAGCTTGCGGGCTTTGAGAACTGTGGATCCAGCCTTTAATTGCTATTGCTCCCAGGTTCACTCTAACCCGTGATTGTACCTGTTAGGGTCGCAACTATGGGTTAAATAGAAACCGACTTAAAAAAAAAACAAAAACAAATATACTCTATTAAAAATTGTTCTTCACAATCACGTGATTCCGCATTAAATAGCCTGAAAAGGGTTGATATGCCGTAAAACAAAACAACCAACCAAACAACCAACTATAGTTATTAAATTAAGGTTTTTATTGCAAATTTCAAAACAATAGAAGAATCTGAATTACAGATGTTGTGAAAGCATTGCTTGCTAGTTAGAAAAATTTAGTTCAAATAATGCAATAGCTTGATAACTGTAATTCAGATACAACAGTTAATGTAATGTTGCAGTTACAAACAAAGAAAAAATAAAATAACTGAAAATCTAGGCCGAATTTATTACCGTTATTTCCGGCACCAATAAAATGTCTCTCGCTGTCAAATATCTATTTTACAGTTTGCCCTTCCTCCGACCACATGCCGGCCACAGCTTGCCCAATCTCGTCCTTGGTTTTACACGTCCATTTTCTTCGACGTCCACTGTTTTGTGCCCCGAGCATTTTGATCATTTTTCTGTTTTTTTTCCTTTCTTTCTCGCGCATACTTCCTAAATTGCATATGCAGTTTCTCGTCTACTTCTGCTAATCCCTCCACAAGCCAGCCATCCTTCGCTTCTGATACTTTTCCACGCACTTATATGCACATTGTTTCCTTAAGATGTCTCATGCGATTATAAAATACAGTTGCACAGACGCAAATGTTGCTAAACGTCCATCTTAACCAGATTTGACAGTTGTGCCGAAAAATGTAAACAGCCCAAAAGATCTATCGAAAATTTAAATAAGGTGATATAGAAGAGTAGTTGAAGACATCAGGAGTTTTGTGTATTCACTGTTTTACATTTATATTCATCAACCAGAAAGTCGTTTAGATAATGACTTTGGTCACAATCAATGAAAAACAGCACGTAAGAAATCAAAGTGGATTAGTTCTAATAAATAATTGATATCAGAAATCGTGTTTTGATGCCAATGTCAAAGGCTTCTACAAAAAACGGCATGGAATTGCTATGGAAACGTTTGAATCAATACTTCCAACTAGATAGATACTATATTGATGGATAAAAACGAATTCTTCTACTGCTGGTATTTTAATATTTATGCCTGATTTGTGCTCCAAATCGTAAGTCAATACTAAGACCGAATATTTTTTTATTTTATTCGTCATTTGTTTTGTAAATTATTGTTCCACAATAAATGTTGATTTATACATGAGTAGCTTCAGCCTGCAAAGGTCATGTCTAAGGCTATAACAAGAGAATACTCTTTTCATTATTTTTATTCTCGAGTATATATCAGTTAATATATGATATGTTTTTGGTTAGAATGATGTGGTTCTCGATTGATTAACTATGTCGGATATCTACTCGAGAGTCAAGACAATAATAATAATATTCTTTTTTTCTGTCTCTGATTGTGAAAAACAGATGGAATGTGTAGCAAATTCTACAACTATTACTATGAATCAGCGTTGGGATAGTTTTCGAAACCGAGAACTGTAAAAATCAGAATGGGAAAAATGTTTACCAATTTCCTGATTCCCGAATAGATTCTTTTATTATTTTGTAATTCGTGGGTGTTATTTAAAACTTAATTTTCAACGGCTCGTGTTAATAATAAACATTTATCTATTATAATCTGCCAAATAAACTTACATCCATAGATAACTCCCATATGTGTATTTTTGCATTTACGAAAATATGTATTTAAGAGAGATTTTTTTATTCCGAAAACCCACTCATAATAGCAATTTTTATATTAATAGTTTTTTAAAAAAATAGGAAGCTGAGAATTAGAACAGAGACAGTAAATATATTGGAATCGTTCCATCACTACTACTACAACTTATAATAATAATGATAATAATAATGATAATAATAATAAGAAGAAGAAGAAGCAGAAGAAGAATAAGAAGAAGAAGAAGAAGAAATATAATAATAATAGGAATTAAAGGTGCGCACGTGATGAAAACAACAGGAAAATCATTGCGAGTAAAAATTAAAAAAAATACACACACATTGTGCCGAAAACTAACTTGTAAGATTAAATAGAAATGGAGAAAATCAAAAAAAATATAACATTATTTCCAGAAAGCTGCAACTATTAAAAATGTAATAACCATATATTCACAACCCAACAACGAAAGAGGAAGTAACGCAAAACAGTGCTAATGCCACACAAAATGGCAGAGTTAATGAGGATGGAAATCCAGAGAAAAGAAAGAACAATTCAAATTTTCACGAGTCGACTCGATGAATATTCTATTAAAATTCAAATTTCAGAAAAAATCCAATGAGTGTTATCAGCGAAAAACCAAAACGATTTGCAACTGTAATCAAAGCAAACGGCGAATTCTGTAAATCCAAAGAGACTTGTCGTATCACACACTTTGAGTAATTGAACCTATTATTGTCAGTGAAAAATCAGTAAAATAAATACTATTGTGAAACAAATCATAATAAAATTAATAATAATAAGAAGAAGTAGAAACCGAAGAAGAAAAAGAAAAGAGAATGATATGATGATGAAACCAAAAACATGAAGAAGATAAAAGAAAAGTAGGACGAGAAAACGCTACATGAACGATTCATAAGAATGACAAAAAAGGATGACGAAATAGCATGGGCATAGCTAAAAAGGGCACCTGAATAGAGAAACAGAATCTGTACTGAACGCTAGACACAACACAGTCAACACAAACCACATTAAATGTAAATTAGATAAGACGCAGGAAAATAGTAAGAATAGACTGTATGGAGGAAGAGACGAAACGAGAAAACACATAAGTGAATGTTTGGGGAAGGCAATTCTATGAAACCTTGCATTACAGACAATTGCACCTCGAATATGCGGACAAACGGTTCGAACACAAAGCGAAGATTGTACTGGACAAAAGAAAAAAGTAAAAACTCCTTTCGGCTATGAAGGTATAAACATAACAACTCATCCAAGTTGGAAGATCGCAATAATTAGAAAAAAAGAAAGAATCTGCCCAACTGTCGATTTTGCCGTTCAAGCAACCCACAGAGTGAATATCAAAGAAACAGAAAAACGGTACGCATGTGCAAAACTTACAAGAGTACTAAAGGGAATATAGAACGTGAAGAAAAAAATAGTGCCAATAATTGTAGGAGCATTAAGAACAGCCCCAAATAACTTGCTTACTATTTTGTACTCTGCTAACAATTAAAATAAAACCAACGCCTGGCGGATATTGGGTTGTAAATCAGATAGGTTCAATTATTAACACTAATTTTATTGCATATTTTGAATTGTATTTATTTAATCTTGTTAGACTTAGTTGTATTTCTTCTTCTTCTTCTTCTTCTTCTTATTATTATTATTATTATTATTATCATTATTATTATTATTACTATTATTATGATTATTATTATTATTATTAATATTATTATTAGTAGTAGTAGTAGTAGTAGTAATAGTAGTAAAAGAGTATTGCTATTAAAACTATCATTTGTTTACTATAATATTCAATAACATTAATATCATCATTATAATTCGTAAAACTAGGAGTGCGCGTGTTTCTTGATACAGGTGATGTTTGAAAACAACACCCAATAAATAAGGTGACATATACGTGTGGACTTCAATAAATCGCGTAGGAGATCGTAGATGAGCGACCACATACACACACACACACACACACGCACATATTCACACCTCATTCTGGTATGTGCCACATTGCTTAAATTTGGTTTAAATCATATTTTGTGCAATTCCTCTTAGTCAAACATACATGCCTGGAATGGAGAGCACATGTTTATTCTGACACATTTTTACCGACTCAAGAATACTTTCAAGACTTCAGCTCGTGAATTAATTTATGACTACCGCCGGGCAGTGAATGCTTCTTGACATGGTTCCTGTGTGGTCGCCACCATCGGTTATAGGGTACCAGACGCTAGTCAATATAACTATCTCCATAATCACGTTACTCTAAATTTTACACGTTGCAAAGTATATTAACGACCAGTTTGCTTTCTAATTTTAACAGATAGAGTAAAAGTCGAAGAAAAACGTATAATTGTTCCTATAGGTTTCGGAAATGTCGATTTCTTGCATTCTCTCTTTCACACACGTACACACATATACGTACGTGTGTGTATGTGTGTGTAACAGAAAGAGGGAGGAATCCATATTCTGAATAAACAAACATACTAACTTTCCCGAAAAACTAATGCATCAATTTGGTACTGGCGGTTAATGTTTGTATAACACATTATTTGATACCATATCCGACAGCGGCTGGTGGATAGAGCCACGATCTACCAACTTGATGGCTGTCGCTTCGATCTCGGGCTTGTGATGAGTACTGGTCTAGCCACACTGGAGAGTCGTGTACACAGAAAATATTTGTGTATGGATAACTATATAAGGCCCAGTCTATAATCTTGGTAATTACTATAGCCAGATACGGATTTAGAATACTCTTAAGCTCTTTGAAAATTCACAAGTTAAGCACAGTGTAATTGGTTATGAATCCTAACATAAAAGACTGTGACATGTCATTATCGGCTTCGGCAGCCGCAATGGCCTTATGCATACATCAACTCCATATAAAGCCTATGGTTGTTGTTTCAATCTCGGGCATTGTATTTGTGTTGATTTATCCACACTGAAAAGCGAAACAGTCTCTTTGCGGATGACTATAATGCAGATATATATTATGTTTGAAGGTTTAATGTTTTTTTTTTCATAATATTATTTTGTATTCCTGCCCGTCACCAATTGAAACCAAATAAAGAAAAGTTGTAAGCTTTTATACTTTTCGTATTCTTTTATATATATATATATTCTCTCTCTCTCTCTCTCTCTCTCTCTCTCTCTCTCTCTATATATATATATATATATATATATATATATATATATATATATATATATATATCTTCTATATATCTATAAAAACAGAGATGTGTGTGCCACAGACGATTTCTGATTGGTTAATCCAATAATCACATCTCCTAAAAAACAATGGTTTCTACGCTCTTACCTTTACCATAAAATATTATGACTTTATTTATTGTCCATCTTGGAAGGGTTTAATTTTTTAATAACTTGTTATTCACAAATTAAAAAAATACGAAACTAAACTACACGAAATCAAACGCTCCGACAAACTTAATAGTAGTACTAGCAAGCACACGCGCACACACGCACACACACACGTTCACTACCGTCACGTTGTTATGGCAACCAAACAATGTTTACAAAATGTCTACGCACGTTCGTAGACATTTTGTAAACATTGTTTTTAAAAAATAAAAAATAATACTTCTATTATGTTTTAAACGACTGTAATAGTTTATTTTGGAAGTATATTTCATAAAGAAAATTGACAACCCACTTTAAAAACAGAAATTACGAGTTTTATATATTTTATTCGCAGTTTTTTGTTGACTCTTCTGGCGGCCATGTTGTAAGCTCTAACGGTATTTTTGGAGATTACCCAAATAAATGTTATCAAAGGCAAGATAAGTTACTTTTCCACCAAACTGGATATATTTTTCGTGTTTTTATTCAATGTAGCATATTTATTCAGCTCGAAAAACGGGTTTGTATTACTGTACACATAAATTCGAAAAAGTTGTCAAAAACCAAATATATAACAAATACATGTTATCAAAGGCAAGATAAGTTACTTTTCTACCAAACTGGATATATTTTTCGTGTTTTTATTCAATGTAACATGTTTATTCAGCTCGAAAACCATACGGTGTTTACCGATGTATTGGAAAATTCAAGATGGCGCCTCACTCCCTCTTTAACACGGTAAGTTTGGGAAAAGGTGTTATAAATAAAAAACTAGAAAAAATACTATTAAAAACCCGCCGAATATATGTCAACCTATGTCACGGTAACATATTGAGCGAGTTTTTAACAGTATTTTATTCAGTTTTTTATTTATAACACCTTTTCCCAAACTTACCGTGTTCAAGAGGGACTAAGACGCCATCTTGAATTTTCCAATACATCGGTAAACACTGTATGGTTTTCGAGCTGAATAAACATGTTACATTGAATAAAAATACGAAAAATATATCCAGTTTGGTAGAAAAGTAACTTATCTTGAGGCCAAAAAAATAAATTTTCAGGGGTCATAATAGGGGTCAAAGTTTAAAAAATTACCCCTTTTTTTTGCTCAGCATACACCTCCAAACACCCGGGCAACGCCGGGCACCAATGCTAGTATATATATATATATATATATATATATATATATATATATATATATATATATAACATATATCATGTATTAAATATATTTTATATGTATATTATATAATATATATATATTATATATGTGTATATTATATTATATATGTACTATATTATATACTTTATTATATATACTATATTATATATACTATACAATATATATACTATATTATATACAATTTTTTATATATATATACTATATTATATATACTTTATTATATATACTATATTACATTAACATATTATATATTATATTATATATATATTATAGTATATATATATATATTATATAATATATATTATATATTATATGATATATATTATATATTATATATATATATATATATTATATGATATATATTATATATTATATATATTATATTATATATATTATTTATTGATTGAAAATTGGAGATTTCTTCGATTTTGATGACAATAGAAATATAGGAATATGAAGCATTCGTTGATCATCATTCGCTCCCGAGTAACACCTCGTCACCCTGCTAGCGTTTAATCATTGATAGTTCCGAAATTAGAGGGTTTGCTGAAATAGCTTTGATTATTTTTCTGGTCTTTCATAAAACTGCGGACGGGAATAAATTAAACCTCTATATGAGGAATGAAAACATATTATGCTTCACCAGTGTCTGCACGACTTGCCTATGCATCTAAACTATTGTTTCAGTTGCTGATATTTAAAAAGAGAAACACGAAAGTCCACATTTCAAATTAACAAAGTAAAAGAAAAAAACGTTTAATCGTTATAGATAAAAAAAAACAAGAAAACAAACAATTAAACAACTTTATTGTTGGAACAGAATGACATATTTCCTACCGATTTCATTCATGACAAACCAATGAAGGCCTGTTATTTACGTCCCCTGCCCTCTCAACATTTGAAATAATTCGGTTATGTACAGGCTATCGAAAACGTGTTTTGAAACCATATGGGATGTTATGGAAGTCAATCAAATAATAGACTCAGTTAGTTGATTACACACACATATACACACACACACACATATATATATACGCATATATATACATACAAATATATACATATATATATACACATACATATATATACACATACATATATACAAACATATATATACACATATATACACACATATATACACATATATATCCGCATATATATATATGCACATATATATATACACATATATAGAGACATATATATATATATATATATATATATATATATATATATATACACACACACATATATATGCACACATGCACACACATATACTTATATACACACATATATGCACACATATACACACATATATGTAAACAAACACACATACACACATATATACACACATATACACACAAACATACACACATATATATGCACACACACACACACATATATATATAAATATATATGTATATATATATATATATATATATATATATATATCAAGGTTTCGAAATCTTTTGCTTTCGTATGGTGCATGAAAGCTATGTATTTATGAAATATTGACATTGAAAAATAATACCTAAAAGCTTCAAATGTTACTTGATTGAAATATACATTTAAAGAGATAGACGCTTCACTAAAGATTAATATTCAATCTTTTTTTGTTGGTGTTTGCGTAGTAACGTATTACTAAAATTATTTTAATAAATGAATAACCATTTTGAGTTTTCTTAAATCATTAGTATCAATATTAATCGGTAATTAATCTTTGTTTTCAAATTCCGGTGACGAGATGGATTATTTTTCTGTCGAGGGAATAAAAGAAATTCCTATTATAGATTGTTTTATTTTACAATCTTCTTTGATTTTGTAATATAATCATACTGAATTTATACCTGGCTACGCATGAACCTCTTATGATTTTAGCTCTATTGTCATTACGGAACCAAGCGATTAAGGAGTGGCCGTATTTGGAAAATACCCTGATTTGTTTTTCTTTGTGCAAGCGAGTCACCGTTTGCCAAAATTCAAGCGTCAGTTGGAGATAGGGGTTAATGAGTTTATTAAGTCAAATCTATATCCATGACAAATAACATCCTACCTGAGAATTCTACCTTCAAACTCCTCGGCTTAATATTTATGGGCAATATGAACTCGAACAAATACATAGAAAACATGGAAAAGGCTGCTGCAAAGAAGGTGGGTTCCTTCTAGCGAGCTAGAAGACTAATCACGCCTGAGAGTAGCCTGTACCTTTACAAGGTCGCTATTCGCCCATGCATGGAGTATTGTTGCCACCTCTGGGCTGGTGCATCTACCACTACTCTCCCTCTCTTAGGTTAGGCCCCCAGAATATTGTCAATCTAATAGGTCCCACTTAATCAACTCTAGCTCCAGTCCCTGTCCCATCGCCAAAATATTGCATCACTGTGCCTGTTTTACAAGTAGTTTAATGGAATATGTTCTTATGAACTCATTTCATTTGTACCCCACCGATGTACATATCCGCGACAAACCCGCTTAGCAACAAGATCTCACCCCTTCACTGTTGATGTCCCTAAATGCCAGAAAGTGTTCTATTCTAATAGTTTCTTCCCTCGAACAGCTAGACTTTGGAATTCCCTCCCTGTTGCCTGTTTCCCTGGATGTACTGATATGCATAAGTTGAAAGATAACATAAACAAATATCTTGTTAATCTTTCCTAGACATGGCCCCAAATACTAGTCCTTTACGTCCAAGGTGCGATATGCTTTGTAAGGAGTGAACTGGATTAAAAAATAGAGGAAATTGTTAAAATTGAACTTGAATACAAGCATATTGTAGTAAGTAGGAGAACAGCTCCGTAGCATTGCGTTCCCCACGCCAACAGTTCTTTGAAAGAAACTATTGTCAGATACGAAGAAAAAATATTTCAGGGGTTGCAGTTAGATGAGTTACTGCTATGAAGGTTTATATATAAAAGCATTACAGAAAATAGCGATAAACTACGAGCAGCATCTTTTCTGTTAGACAATGAAAATACGATCATCATCTCTTCTGTGAACCCGACGTTATAGGAAGTAGAATATTATACAGACATCAAGATTTAGAAATCTTTTGCTTCTGTATTGTACATGAAAGCTAAGTGTTTATTAAATTTTGCCATTGAAAAATAACGCTATAATCCTTCAAATGTTACTTGATTGAATTGTTCGTTTAAAGAGACACGTGCCTCACTATATATAAATATTGTTCAATCTTTTTTTTTGCGTAATAACGTAATATTAAAATTGTTTAATAAATGAAAAAGCATTTTGTTTTCGTTCATTATTATCAAATGTTCTCTTCATTCCATTAGTATTAATATTACGTAATTATCAGTAACTTTTATTTCGGGTTTTGCCTTCCGTAGTTACGTGCAATATAATGGCTGATTCGGTAGAAGGTATGGTTTTGAACGCCAGCTAATCATAATAATGTTTTAATTTTCAATTACTTTGTTAAAGTGTTTGAAAAATTAGAGTTCAAAGTTAATTTCTCTAAGAAAAAAAATGTGTGGGAAATAAAAATACATGGAAGAATTTTATCTCATATCTGACAAACCCTACATTTCACGTAAAAAATTCATTATGACAAAGATTGTGTTTACATTTTTCTCGGAAGAAAAACATAAGTTTTCTGGAATTATTTCAAGTTAAGTATTAAGACAAACTCTTCCGATAATGAATTAATACAATAAATGTACTTAACTCTTGCTAAAAAGGGTAATAAATATAAAAAATTGTGACAATGGTAGGAACGAAATTTGTTTAGCGTGTCAACAAAATATGGCGGAAAAATTAAAATATGTATGGAAGGATAAAATAGACATAATTTACTTCTTTATTTAACATTATTCTAGCATAGCAAGCTTCTTTTTCTTATTTTGTATATGCAGACCCCTTTCCCTCGCTTAAAAATTCAGGAAATCAACTAATTTTAATGAAAAAGTCAGTATTTATTAATCGTAGATGATAAGGACCCCATTATTGGGTTCCAGAATATTGATTATACTACTGACAATTTATTTATTGAAAAAAAAGTAAACACCATTATTTATTATTATTAATACAGAATTACTATTGGTTAAGAAAGCAATTTATAATTATTGAAAAAATTAAACCCTAAAAAAATACAAACTTACGTTAAAATTTATCAGAATGACTACGTGAAATTTAAATTGACAAACACAAATAGGCGGGGAGTAGGAGAGTGAAGGAGAGTGGACAAAACAGAATGCTAATCTTTTCAGGTCTGTTCATCCGGACTTACCGACATGGAACGTTTGTATAATTTTTTACCGCCTTTTAATTAAATTATTTTTCTGTGTTCCTGTTTTTCAATTTAATTTTTTGTACTTGATTTTCCAAAATCATATGAAAATTGTCTTACGTTGATGATTTATATATGTTCAAGCAAGTAACGAAAATATTAGAATCTTACATATAAAGATTACGTTAAAATGTAACCGTAAAAATTAGAAATAGTTTTGCAATTATAAATTGTTTTGTGAAAATATTAGATAAATAAATAATGCTTACTTCAATGAGAATTCGAGCAATTAAGTTTGGTTCGAGATTTCGTTAATACGGGTAACGGGGCTTTTTTTCTTGATATTTTAGTACAGCTTAATTTATTAACTTTATTGTTAAAAATTACTATGGTTTTTTACATGAATAAAGCAAAAATAAATCCATGTGCTTTTTATTTACTACTGAAAACCATGACTTTATTAAAGGTACTTTTTACACACAATAATACATTTTCACTAGCAGTTAAATAAACATAAGTTGTCCATCATATTACGTGATCATTCTCTGATAAATACTGTAAATTTAATTAAAATTCGTTAATTCCGTGATTTTTCGTGAATTTTTAGTAAAGGAAGGCGCCAAAAGGCTTATACATTTTGAGCATCGGCATTCATTTTGCACGTACCTAGCCTAGAACTAATGTCTAGCATTGCAGTTAATGCAGAACATGTTTTTGTTTCCGCAATCATTACCTTATGAATGTGGGCCTTGATAAACTTTCAGCAACATTGTACAATCTATTTTCTAGATTTCTTTGTCCTTTTATACTATCACATTTTATAAGCAATGATTATAACAGAGAAAAAAGAATTACGCTTTCCTGGATACAAATATATCCATCTAATATTCATTGTTCGTTAGTTTTTTTACCTTTTTTATCTTTTTAGACCAAATGGTTCCATGCCTTGTCTGGAACGAATCTTGTATAAAATCATCCAGGGTTATTATGTAACGTATGTTACGTTTCCTTTCCTTAAAATAAATAAAACTTGAAAACGGATTTTTTATGAGAAATTAAAAAAGCCCCCATTATAACATTAAAATATCAATATTTTTGTAGAGTTTGGCTTGCACTTAATTTTTTTGTCAGTATTTTAACTGGTATAGATAGGACTATATGAGTTTTTTAATAAATTGTAGAGAACTATGTTGTAGTGCCAATAACATGGTACAATAATAACAAATCAAAATTGGTGTTTTCAAATGACAATTTTCTGGTCATTGTAAGTTCAAGTCTTATTTCTTCTTAAGGCTTTTAAACCTCCAAAGAAATTTAATTCGGTGTAAGCTAGTTCCTGTTCTGTTGGTCTCTCTCTTTTTAAATAAATACAAACTACGGTGTTTGTTTCATTACAAGTCACAATAATAGTTATAGTTTTGCTGATAATCTTAATGAATGAATGTATTTATACTTATTTTTCACTCCCATGTAACCATCTAAACAAGATACAGTTATTTAGATAAATAAAGTTATATATTTAAGTATAGCAAATCTATATAGTACAGAATACCGTGTTTCTATACGTAATTTGCGTGACTACTTCTAAACAGTTTATAGTAAGATAATGTTTGGTGGTAATTTTTGTTCTCTATTTTTTCTTCATTATCTAATGATTTAATCAAACCCAAATTTAATTTGGTTAAAAACTTCTTAAAATGGAGTCAGAGTAGATCAAGCGACGTCGCATAAGAAAGAAAAAGCAAGAACACGGTTCAGAGATATAGGGAAATGACGAAAGTGTGTTCTCTCTTTCTCTCTCTCTCTCTATTTCTTTCTTTCTCTTTTGATGCGTTTGACTAATGTTTTGTATTTATGTATAAATAGTTTTTTTCCAACGTATTAAAATTGTAAAACAGAGCCCACGCACATATAAAATCGCTCTGTTGAGTTAAATTATCTTTCGTTATCTTCCTTGGTACGGTCTTATTTAAATGAGAATTTGATTTCATAATAATTCGTAAAAATATATCTCTTTATATGAATAATTATTTACTTAAATGAATAAATAAATAATGAAATGGTTTTATCGTTAATTATCTAAAATGTCTGTCTCAATGATTTACAGTAGCAAGTTAAGGAGAGCATTGTGAGTTAGAAAATCTGCTAATATCTATAGAAATACAAAAACGGTATGTCCGCGAACATGATAAATGACGGTACATATAGGAACTTTGTGTTTTTTTCGTCTACCTGCAGGTTCTTGTTTCACGAGTTTGTACGCTTAGTAAGAGATTCTATTTAATTTTCCTCCCCACGGGACAGAGTAAGACACCAGGGTTGTTTTTAAACGTAGAGCAAAGAAGAAAATGAAAACATGTCTCATTTGTGAAGGATTTCCCCTGCACTGACAGAGGACAAGAAATTGAAGCGCAGCATTTGAAGAACAGATACTACACTTTGAGTTAATACTAGATTTGATAATCTAAATAAATACTGACATTTTGTATAGTTCTCATTTATAAAGGCTATATTACGATACTATTAAAACTGTTTCATATGAAGAAAGAACTCATTATTTTCACTATTGAATGTTAATGTATGAATGCAAACAAAAACAATTATAAGTCTAGTAATATCTCATCCTTCCTCATACTTTGCTAAAGGATAATTTGTGCAATCCTTTCGTGTTGAGATCCGGCCTGGATTCTTAGACTGATTTATAGTTTTGAATCCAACGAATTCAGCATTTTCGACCACCCATTCAGCGACAAATATATATTTTTTCTTGTTGCCTGACATTTTTCAAACACATCACCCAAAGCAAAGATTTCCAGTTGAGTGTAGGAGGTATTAGAATGAACCAATGGCAGAATAAGTGAAAAGAGCATATTTTTAGCGAAATCATTTTGTGTTATCGATTGGCGTAAAAAGACACAACTGTT
>NC_136490.1:108244292-108246792 GCF_053919585.1 Euprymna scolopes
TTTAATAGAGTATTTTTGTTTTATTTTTTAAGTCGGTTTCTATTTAACCCATGGTTGGGGCACTAACAGTTTCTAGGACTACGTGTCAAAGTGGATCTGGGAGCAATGGCAATTAAAGGGTGGCTCCACACTCACCAAACCCGCAAGCTGGGGACTCACCATCCAATATAGTTTAGCTAAGCCTCTATTCCCCTAGTTTAAAAATGGAGTATGTCCTGTAGATTGCGTTTTAAAAAAGTCGCTTCCGTTAGGTTCGAATTCTGTAGAAGCACCAAAAAGAAATATTATAATGTTTCAGTTAATAATTATTTTATAATAAATATTTATATATAATAATCTGAAACAAAAACATAAATACATTTTTTACTGCCTCTATATTAACTTTAATTCAATTTAATTATTACGTTTTGAAAATAGGAACTTAATTTAATGATTTAAGCGTGGCGGCAACTGATTTTAATTTTCTTGCAGCAAAAGATTTTTACTAAAAAAACATCTTATACAGCAGAAAACTTGCAAAATCTTTTTACAATTACAAGTGTCGACAGTAATATGATAACAAGAAAAAATGGTCGACACAATGCGGTTATATCTTTGGAGTTTTAATAATAGGCTTAAAATAAAAAAAATAAAACAAATTACAATAAATTGTATGATAACATTAATTGGGTGGGTTTCTTCCAGTAATATTTTTTTATTTTTATTTTCAAGTTATAATTGAGCCTCTAAGTTAAGGATAACTTTCTAAAAAATATACAGAATCTGAAGAGGGAGGGTTATTGTCTATTTTTTGGTTTCACCTAACAATTTTCTAAATAAATAAACTTAGGATGGGAAATTGATACTCTCGCCGGAAGTTATATTACTGATAACGCTTAATATCAGGAACTGACTGTAATAAAACACTGTGTGCTGCTTACTTTGAATCGGCTACTGTTCTGATTTGCCAATATTTATGAAAGTATCGGTGCTTTTTTTTATGTGTTCACATTTTTTCCAGTTAGCAATTATAACATTTTTGTTGTAAAAAAAAGTAGTAGCTATTATTAAAGCTCTGGGTACTTAGGCAGAATAGTATGCAACATGCTTAAATGATGACATATTATTTTTAACATCATTTTTATTCAGAAAAATCCCCGCCAAATTGATATACATATTTTTGTGGGGTTCAATATAGATGGGGAAGTCACTTAGAAGCTGGTAATATTACAAGTTTTCTGGACAGAAACAAAGCACATAAAACAGAAAACAAGCATAATAAATATCAGTTCTGCGGCGGCGACGATTCCTGCCTTGGCTAGAGTTATAAATTATGATGAAGGAAAGAGAGTGGATATACAAGCAGTTAAATATTATTTTCCTTATCTCCACCTCCGCAAATATATTTTCATCAAGGCTCGCTAAAAGAATCGCCCAAAGTAGAAGAAAGCATTATTGATCTTGATTAGCACTTTTTTTTAAAACGATTGTCCAATCCCCAGGTCTACCGGGGTAAATGCCTATAAATATATCTATTAAATAAAAAAAGACATATGAAAACATGAATACGCTATTAGAAATACCGCGGTTAAAAAAGTGCATAAGCACATTAGGTTATGTATCAGAAAAGAATATCAGTAAAAAAAAAAAAAGATAGAAAGAAACACTAAAAACTCATCCAGCTAGCTAGTAGAATAAATTATCTTGCTTAAGGTAATATTTACTTGTAATATATTTTTTGTCCACTTTTTTAAACCGAATAAATGCTTTATAATACGTGTAAACCGTCTGTTGGATTCTCTGCTAAATCCCCGCATTTTATTTCATATAAATAAATTTTGTTATCGATGTAATGCTCGCATTGAATTATCGCCGGTTTTGGTAATTTAATTTAAAAGAAGAGATACCTAGATGAGAAAGAGAGAGAGAGAGAGAGAGGGGGTAGAGATATAGGTGAGAGAGGAAAGAGGGGAGGTAAAAAGTCTTCTCTTTTAAACGGAAACCCCTAGCTTCCGATCACATCAGAGAGTTGGCATTTCTTTTCATCGTGGCCACAAATTTCCTGTCCAATTTAGTACAACGTTATAATTGAAAACTGAACCCCCACGTGAAAAGTTGAAATATGCATATAAATTATTGTTTTATAATCTGAAACTTAAGTGTGTAATCAATGATATTAATAGGAAAAAAGTAAAAGAAAAAAAAGTGAAAATTGGGGAATTTAGAGAGGGGTGCAATCTCGCTAACATCCGCCCTTTCATTCTTATTTTAAAATCTTAAAGCATATGTGTGGTCTTTTCTAATCTATATGTATAGTAAAACAATCCGAAAGCGTTAAGTGAGAGCAAGAAAGATAGCCATGACGTAACTGTTATATGTTTGAAGTTTCGATGACTGTAAAAATAAGAAAATAGAATATACTGGTAGGAACTCGCTCAATAGATGTCACTGTAACATTTTAGAGTGGGTTTCTACCAGTATATACATACAAATATATATATATATATATATATACATATAT
>NC_136490.1:108251792-108289292 GCF_053919585.1 Euprymna scolopes
TCTTTTCTTAATAATCGCTGAAAATTTCGTATTGATCGGGTAATTACCTGATTTTTGGTAGATTTTTAAAAAGACTGTCCGTCAAAAAGTACTTACCTGCCCTCCCCCAGTTTTGGCAGTGCCTACTCTATAGTAACATGACAGATTGGTTAACTATTTGTATAGAACACTTCATACTCCTTAAGAATTTCCACCAAAATCTAACAGACAGATGTGGGTCTCTTCAGAAAGTGTCGCTTCCATTACGCACAAAAGAAAACAAAACATTTTTTTCCCATTGCTTTTTTCCAGTACATCTATTTCGTAGGAAAAATAGATGTACTGTAGGCACCGCCAAAACTGGGGGGGGCAGGTCAGTACTTTTTGACGGACCGTCTTTTTAAAAATCTACCAAAAATCAGGTAATTATCCGATCAATACGAAATTTTCAGCGATGATTAGGAGAAGAATGAACTTTATAACAGTGTACTTATTTTTCATAAACGATATTTATATATATATTTTTTTTTGCTTACAAAACCCCCCCTTGTTTTGAAGTGGGAACAAATATGCTTAAAATAATCATCTGAGACTGAAATCAACATATTGTGTTGTAAGGGACAGAATTATAGATTCAAAAAAAAAAAAAAAAAAAAAAAATTGTTTGCATACCTTATTTTGACGTCTGAATATCAGAACTTCGATTGTGTTTAATTATCCCGCTTTTGAGTTTTGAAGTGTGAAATTCGGTGAATATGTTAAGTAAAATAATTAATTTAAGTTAAGCAAAACAAAAAAAAAATTTTTTTAATATTTATACGAAAAAAGCTATTTTAAAATTTTTGATAAATAAATTAACAATTTTTTTTTAGCGAGCCGAATAATGCATGACCATTATTAAACAGGGCATGCTTTGAATAATCGATACCCAAAAAAAAAATTCGATAAATATTGTGCCCTTTGTGTTAAAAATAGCATCTTTTTTTTCGATCCCGTTTGAAAACGTTTGCCGCCTTTGACTATGGTGGACCAAACGCGCTGAAATAATTTTTTTTTTATTCTGCTTTAAATTGCCCCCCCCCCCATTTTGGGGAGTCTGGCCCCCACACACATACACATTAAAAACCAAACGCATACAAATGGTCACCCATCTGGTACTGGCCAGCCTCAGCTTAATAATACATTGAAATTTTCGTCACTGAAAAATAAGTTTTTTTTGGCCTGTTTGGTCTTCCATAGTTTGCTTTGTTTCAGACGAAAACGTAAACAGAGTCGATCTGAACTCTACGTCAACGCGAATATCTGGTTACCTATATGAATAAGTGGAATTATTTGAAATTCAGGTACTTATATTATAATATTTTTGCATATTCTCTTAGAAAATCATCCTAAATCTTAGTTAAACAATAAATAAATTAATTAATTATTTCAAAAACCCTTTTTTTTTAATATTTAAGTACGTTTTTTGTGCAAGACAAAAAATGTCAATTGTTAACTTTTTGGGAAAATTTAACATTTAAAATTGAATTAAAAATAGTAGAAAAAGTTTTACATTATTCTGTTTTCTATATGATAAAATTCAGGGTTTTATCTTTCTGGAAAAAAAAAGTTACTCAGAAATAATGGATTTTAATAAACGTAATTTCGTTTTAAAAAACAACAACAACTTGATTTTGCGGCCATTTTTGGCGGTGCCTAATGTACTGGAACTTAAACTGATTCTAGAAGTGCCAACAATCTTCGTAAACTAGTGATAAAGAACGCGAAATAGTCGCCTGATAAGTCCGTCAAGTCCAAAGTAGTGAAGTAACGGTTGGTTTCCCCGAGTTTTGACAAATTCCGATGTAAGACAAAAAGATTTTAGTGTTTGACAGTGTATACCTGAAGAAGGTCGGAGGTTACATCGATCGAACTATTGTGAAAATAAAACTCAAGATAAAAGCAATAATCCAAATCATTGAAATAATACAAAATAATCAATCCTCTTAAAAATGTTAATGTGTTTATTTTTACCGAACGTGCAAACAGCGAGATTCGAACTAAGAACATCAGGAATTTTTCAAGCCAATGATTACGTCCGAATTAAAGACTTTCTGCGAAAGTGGATATAATTATGTCGACAAATTAATAATCTTTTCTTTGCATAGTCATGATATTGTTAAGAGAGACATTTCAATTCTTGTTTTGGTATCGGAAAGGAAAACGAAACAAAATTTAATGTTCCTTGATAATTCATCTTTAGTCGCATAATTTTTCAAATCTAAATGTCTAACAATTTCATAACAACAACTGTATACCCGACATTAACAGACAGCATCTTAGATCTTTTTCTTACAACTTGCTTGGAAATTTGATCAACCCCCGTCATGTCTCCATTGGGTGTTTCCATCTCTTGTTTGTCTAAGTTAAGATAAAACAAAATGTAATAATACTCAGATGTAACACTCCATTGCACACTGTGCCGATACTCCATGATTGCCTTTAGAATCATTCGAACGTTTATATCTCTGCATTCCGAGTGTAAAAAGTATGTGCCTTCTATGAATTAAGAAAAACTCCTCCACGGAAAACTCGTCCACGGAAAACTCGTCCACGGAACACCCGTAATCGAAAAACTCGTACCCAGAACCCCCCCCTTCCGCTAGGTAGGAAAATGGTCGCTTATTGAATAAATATCGATCGAAATCACATTTGATGATTGTTCTAAAAGAGAATACACATCCCATAATATTTTTAAAAAATATTTTTACTTGTTTACTGTTGTTTTAAAAAAAATAAATTGACTTTTCTAAGTGTCCGTTTACTACATAACTTCGAAAGTTTTTGGTGGTTCAACTTATTTTAAAGTGTTTGTTTAGTTAAAAAAAACAAGTAATGTCGAGTATTACTTTTGAACAAAAAATGTCCGACATGAGATAATCACGTTTTAGAAGTCTCGATAATCGCTGAAAAATAGAAAATTAAAGAAAATACTGAGGTAGATATACTTTGAAAACAACCCCCCTCCAAAAGAAAATAAATTTGTATATTTTTAGGTAATGCCCAATATGACCGATCGGAAGTGGTAGGTTGATTATGTAGCGAAACCAAACGGATGATACGAAAAACGAAGCCATATATTTATTAAATATACTTTAGTTTTTAACATTTCTTGTGTTATTACGTAACGATCAAAAACAAAAAAAAGAAAACCCTTCTTGTATTATCGAATAATCAAATAAATATATTTTTTTAGAAAATTTGGTACTTCACGGGGGGGCCGTGTTTATATTTATATATTGCCTCCTCAAAGCGCATGAGCAAAATATTTTTTTTCGTTTATTTAATCACGAACACTTTTTGAAGGTACTATTTAAGGCCAAAAATGGGGAAGGGGCAAAAGCATTGTTTGAATATGTATGAAAATATAATTTAACAAAAAAAAAATATTTAGTGTAGAAAAAAATTAATATGAAATAAAAATAAAATAAAAACAAGTACGAAATAAAAGTATGAATCAAATTTACCCAAAGAAAAAAAAATAAATATAATAAATACAGGCACGATAAAAAATAAAGACAATGGAAGTGAAAGAAAACGCTTTGAGGGAGCAATCATTAAACAAAAAAAACCGTTTACGCTGGGTCCACTTCCCCTGTGCAGTACCGAAGTTTTACAACTTTTAGTGTACAGGAAACAACAGAATGCACTTGTGCTGCATGAAGACGGCGGCCATCTTTTCTTGGCGCATTTCACTAAACTGTCGCCAGATGGCGCTTCTCGGTCAAAAACATTTAAATTATTAATTTGTTGTTGATTCTTCAAAGTCGCTTTCGTTAAAAAAAATGTTTCATTTACATTATTTATTTCTTCGAAAAAACAAAACAAAAATAAAACTGTTTTACTTTACAAAACTCCAATGTTGTTTTTATTTCCAAATTGTTTTAATAAAATTATATTTTCTTACGCAGAAATTTAAATAAATGTTTTTTTTTTTACAATTATATATTGATACATTTTTATACAATAAATGTTTTGGTTTTCAAATATTTTTCTCTTCCGAAAAAAATATTGTTTGTTACTTATTTACCTCGTTATTTGACTAAGGAGAAATTGTAGATATGACTCCCCTAACAATAGCATACTGCACAAGTGCCCCAGAAATGACTTTTACACGATACTATTAAGAGTGGCTTTCGAATTAATAACGGTATTATTTCAGCGCGGTATCGTGTTTTCTTTTTTTTTTTTTTTTCGTAAGAATTGTTTAAACTAAATTAATCGTTCTAAATAAAATAATTGCTTTCTTTGAATAATACGTGTTCTCTTTCTTTTATTTTGTTTCGTAATAACACAAAACGTGTTAAAACTAAAGTATTTTTATAAATAAATATATGATTTCGTTTTTCGTGTCTTGACTCCGTGATAAAGTTTAATTTTTTTTAAACAAGAGTTAAAAATAATTATTTTTTTAAATATTATGGGATTGCGTAGTCGTCTTTAAAAACAATAAGTCATTCACGAATGTTCATACAATGTGTTTTCAATCCATATTTATTCAATAAGGGATCAGTTTTCCTACCTAGCAAAAACGGAAGTTTTCCGGGTACGAGTTTTCCGAGTAGGAGTTTTCTGGGGACGAGTTTTCCGGGCACCGTCCTTTATAGTAAAAGACATGACTGAATAGTTAACTGTCAGTATAGACGGCTAGATGCTTGTTATAAGAGTAGTGGTCGATGGGCAGAAAACAGAGGTGTATACTATTAACGCTAGCATTCCATGTTTCATCCAGGACCTTACTCTCTTTCTGATATTTATAAATGAGCTCACAAATCACATTCTTAGATTTTTCGTAGCTATTCATGCAGCAAATCTACACTCTGTGGCACCACTCTAAAGGTCGACAATGACCAAGCTCTCTCCGATTCCCTCTCTCTCTCTCTCTCTCTCTCTCTCTCTCTCTCTCTCTCAGTCTCTTTCTCTCTCACCGTGTCTCTTTCTCACTTCAGATTTTTAACTCATTGTGCAAAAGGGGAAAAAGTGTCTAGTTATTTTCAATGCATGTATAACCAAACTTCTTTCTTTGCTCCAATTGAAATGAATTGTTCTCGTCTTGCGGAAACACCGTGTTTGGAAAACTTTGGTCTGAGCTTCACTTCTGATCTTAAATGGAACATATTGATAAAATCCTTTGAAAAGCTCGCTGGAAAAATTAGTTCATTCTATCCAGTAGATTTCTCACTGCCGATGTAATCATCTACCTGTATACATCCATGTACGTCCTAGGATTTAGTACTGTTACTATATCTGGGAAGGAACTTCTTGGTAAACTCTACACTGCCTTGACTAAGTTCAGTATCTTCTTCGAAACCTAGTAAGTTTTGCCCTTTTCTCTCCCATGCAACCTCCTCCCCACAGCAGATACGTTGCTAGCCTGTCTTTACTCTATTGTTATTTTCACAGCAATTTCTTTTCTAAGCCTAATCTATGGTTTCGCCGTGGCTACCAAGAAAGAAAGCCGATGCATATGACAGCGTAACGTCACTTCGTAATTAAGTTGTAGGGATAGACAACACCCGGTATTCAACCACGTGATCATGCTAACAGGCATAAAAAATATGGCTATCAATGTGTTACCGATTGTCCATGTGTGTTCTAAAGAAAAAGAACAATTCTCCATTCGGAAAATAATTATTATAATTGCACATTTGGGATAATTTTTATCAAAATATCGTAAGTGAATTCGTGTTTGAACTTTTATTTTTATTGGAGAAACTCGAATATTTCATTTTATTTATTTATTTTTTACTGCAAAACAAACAATGTTTGGGTTAGTATTACTGTACACATCGATTCGAAAAAGTTGTCAAAAACAAATATGTAACAAATAAATGTTATCAAAAACAAGATAAGTTACTTTTCTACTAAACTGGGTATATTTTTCGTGTTTTTATTCAATGTAACATGTTTACTCAGCTCGAAAAACATACATTGTTTATCGATGTATTTTGTCATTCAGTCCTCGTTCAACGAGTGATTTTTCTGACAAAGGGTGAAGAAAAAGCTGCTTAAAGGTCGGTAGTACTTGGTGACCAGTAGTCTGAGATGTCGGAAATTTTTCTGTCTCTATCTGTCCTTGTGGCCATGTCACTAGTAAGGGTGCTAGGAGGTAAACGTTTTGTCTGGGCTGACGTTATCCGCCTGATAGTCAGGGACCCGAATTTTGGATTAACCACTAAGGAGGCTGTCCTATTAGCAGGCGCAACGTACTGGGACTGCTGTAGTGCCATTTGGTGAGTGGATCTGGACCATGCAGTAGTCTCTGGTGGGGTCTCTCGATGCCATACTAATAGGTAATTTTACGGTTTTACCTTTTCGTGTGCTACAAAAAAAAATCCTGTCTTTTTCTCTCTTACTTTCCCTCTCTGTACTGCTCTAACCAAGTATGCCGACCTATTCCACAAATCCCAAAACCTCAACATGAAATATCTCCAGTATAAAAACTCGATTAAACCTAGAACCCCATCTTCCAACGTAGAACCCTACTACCAGGTCTCCTTCAACATCAGGGGTCTACGTTCCAACATTACAGTGGTTGAAACACAATTACAGGAGACAAAACCGGACATATTATTTCTAAGTGAAACTGGAATAGGGCCGATCACTTCCCGAGATGAGTTCATAATTGTGCTCGTCTGAACTCCAATCTCTGGTCCCCCCTCGCCAATCTTTCACGAAAAACACCTGTCTAGCTGAATCCACTGTGAAAATTTCCCCCCACTCTTTATTTGTGCCTAAATCAAAACGCGGATTCCATGAACAAAGCTTCTTTCTTAGAACTGCATGCCTGTGGAACTCTGTTCCGTCTGCCTGCTTCCCACCGGACTAAACTTGGATGTGTTCAAATCCAACGTTAACAAATTCCTAATGAACCGCCCCCTTAAGTAAACACTTCATCAAATCTCCACACTAACGTAATGTGCTTGCAACAACCCTTATCTTGAGTGGCTTCCGGGCCTTGATAAGTGGTAATCACTGTGTAAAAAAATTGAATATGGCGCCCGACTCTCTCTTTAACACGATAAGTTCGGGAAAAGGTGTTATAAATAAAAAAAAACTAGACAAAATACTATTAAAAAAACACCGAATATCTGTCAAACTATGTCACGCTAATATATATTGAGCAAGATTCTAACAGTAGTTTTATATTTATAGCATCTTTTCCCAAACTTACCCTGTTAAAGAGAGAGTCGGGCGCCATTTTGAATGTTCCAATACATCGGTAAACAAAGCATGTTTTCCGAGCTGAATAAACATGTTACATTAAATAAAAACACTGAAAACATATCCAGTTAGGTAGAAAAGTAACTTATCTTTCCTTTGATAACATTTATTTGTGAAATATTTGTTTTTTGACAACTGTTTCGAATCTGTGGACAGTAATACAAACCCCAATTTTTATATAATATTTTTCAGTCCGTTCTTATAATAATAAATAAAATGTTCACTGATTATTTTCAAATATTTTCAAGTGAGCATTTTCCACGGTAGTGTGTTTTTTTTTTACGATTGGTGAATTATCAATATTTTAGTAGGGGGCGTAATTCATTTCTTTGAAATATATTTAAAACTTCAATTTTTTGTTTATTATACGATTTTTACTGTAAATAATATATATAAATAGTTTGTTTCACTGTACACATAGTCAAAAAAATATATTACAAATAAATGTTATCAAAGGCAAGATAAGTTACAAACATGCCGACATTTTTCTTTTTAAAATATATTGATAAACATTGTATTATTTTCGAAGCGATTACACGTTTAAAAGTGAGTAAAACCACTAAAAAACCTTCCCAGAAAGGCAGAAGAGTAACTTACTTTGCCTTTGATAACATTTACTTTTGATATATTTGTTTTTTGACAACTTTTTCGAATCTGTTTACAGTAATACAAACCTAAAATTTAATTTAACTTGAAAATAATATTTAAAATACATTTGCGTACACTGCACAAGCACCCTTATCATTATCATAATAATAATAGTAATAATAATTTAAAAAAAAAAAAAAACTGGTGTAGATGACATCGACTGGCGCCACACCACACCGACTAGTTGTGAAGGGTCAGGGAGGATGGAAAGACTGAGGTGAGAGAGTACTGACCAAATCTCAACTGGAAGTGTGCAGTTCAACTCTGGTACCTTGGGGAGGCATTTTGTCACCCAAACCCCAGGAAACACCAATGGCCGATGCAAACGAGAAATCAGTGACAACGGCTGTTGCGATAACATGCAGTCATCTGCACAAGGGGTCAAAAGGTGGAGAACACTGGAAATCTGGGGAGACTTGTCACTTGGTCTCCAGGGAATACCACAGGTTACTGCCAGTGAGCAATCACTGATGATTGTTTGTGAGACAACTAATACGCTACACATTTTGATGAAAAACATGGGGAAAAATGGACATAGAAGAACAGAAAACCAAAACTTTAAATATAATTTCTGTATTTAAAGTAATAGTTATTTAAATATTTCATCATATAATCTTGCGGAGAATATCCAGCTTCCCAATAAGGGGCACTCTGGATAGGAACAAAAATAATCTCAGTCATGAAAGATTTCTCCTCCAACGACCGAAGACAGAAAAGGTAAAGTGTAGCATCAAAACAGATACTGTACTGATCTCGTTCCGAAGGCCAAAAAAATAGTTGTTTAATGTTTCTTTAATTGTTTGTTCCCCCAGTTCATGATTCAGTGTTATCAGTATTAAATTGTATATTGCTTTAAAATTACTTAATTTTAGATAGATAATGTTTATATTCTGTATTGAATAAAGTTCAGTTTAAGTAGTAATCGAACTGTTCCTTTTTCTTTTTAAAAATGTGTTATTGCTCTTTTTCAAATGGCTCTCATATAGTACGGAGAGTCTGACAAATCTTACCTACATTGCCTGCAGACATTTTACAGTTAACTAACATCAATCTCATCTATTTCCTGCTTCCCTATTTCTAAACGTGAGTTCAGTTAACAAAGCTCTGTTCCGTTTGCATGCTTTCAAGCTGACTATAATAAAGTAATTTTCATGTCTAATAAAAAAACAAGTTCTTGCTGAGCGTTCCCCTTTAATAATCAAATTATACCAAATTTGCATTACTAACGTTAACTACGCTATTGTGCCGATGACTTTCATACATATATACACACTTCCCCTTGGGTGGCGTTCGGGCATTTACAACAGGTGACTCACATAAACAGAAATTATAAAATGAAAGCACAAGAACGATAGCATTTAAAAAAATAACAACTATCTACATAGGAAAGAAACTGATTAACTTCAGTAAAAAAAAAACCCCACATACTAACCCCCTCAATAAATATTGACGTCAACAGCGAAGCAAACTATAGCACTTTGTTGCACCGACCTGACGTTCTACGAAGAGAAGTTTCCTGAGTGAATCTGCCTTTAGTTTTACTTATACGAATAGCGAATAGGAAATTAATAAGATAATTAGTATTTTGTAGCTAGATGAGGTTTGTTACGTCTGGACTACAAACAATAAAGCTCTATGGAACCTTGAAAGATGTAACTACAAAAAAGTATCGAATAAGCTCACGTCATCGCGGAAAATACATAACATTTAAATTTTTAAGTATATTTTTTACGTGCATCGTCGAATATCTATTAATTTGCCTCCGACATGAACAAATGTAGACATATGTTCGAATTTCATGTGGCTGATGTGGTTGCGGAGTCGGAATATGAAAGTCCGATTCTGCTTCCGGCTCCTAGGATGACGCACCAGACTCCAACTCTTTGATATCTTCGACTGTGACTCCCGACTCCGACTGCAGATCCAGATACAAGCCTCCCACAACTATTCAGCAAGCATTTTATAATTACCACTCATGTATATTATTTTTTTACGTTTAACATTCACTTGTATGATAAAAATACTCAAATGTACACTAAAATAGCTTTATAGAATAAGTGCAGATAAAAAGGGATGTAAAATTTACAATAAAATTTAATTATGCTATCAGTTCAAAAGGGAATATTATAGATAGAGATAGGGAAACCTCTTTTGGCCATTGCATTTCGAAGCCAAACGTTTCTCATCAGAATAGGAGAGTAAAGGCATATTATACAGATAATATTTTTAACTATTATATTGCCTTAATGGAATGTGGACCAAAGGAAACACAACTGTACTGACCAAAGCCGCTTCCAGGACGCCCGGAACCCATCGTAAAAGAGTAATAAATAACGCAAAACATTTGTATGCTCTGTCTACTAACCCCAAAGTAGCTGAGCAGCGGCTTGGTTCCCACCTGTTTTGGCAAATAGCAAACAGGATCCTGAATAGAAGCGTGTGTTCTATCCGAATCATCATCAATGTACCTGAGGTAATCTCGTCAGCATCAGACAAAGACAAACTCTTTGCCAAGAACTTTGCAACTAATTTTGCCATATGCAACCAAGTCTATCAACCCCTCGTATTTCCGCCTGTATCAGAAAACACACTATACGACATACAAATATCTGTACGTGATGTTGCCAAGCTAATTAAAAACTGGATTCCAGTAAAGCAACTGGCGCTGATGTCATTCCAATTACAGTACCGAAAAAGATGCAACCAGAAGTAGCTCCCATACGTACACACTTTTTAAGCGTTTTCGTAAGGATAGTTGCTTTCAATCACCCTGGAAAACCTCATCAGTATGCCCTGTATTTAACAATTCAAGTAATCGGTCATCTCCCTCTCAGTACAGCCAAAAGTCCCCTGTGCGTCATGAGAAGTTCCTTGAATCTCTGATAAATAGAGATGTAGTTAATTGCCGTTCTTCTAGATCTACAGCAGATGTTACAATTGTTATATCTCATAGGATTAGTGAATCTCTCGACGGAAGCTTCCTTTTAGGACAATTGCTCTTGACATATATATCGAATTTGATAGATCATGGTATAAAGGTCTACTTCACAAGATCTCCATCTATGCTATAGCTGGAACCTTTTTTCTAAATTATACAATCATTTCTCTCTAATAGATTAATGAGAGTAGTGGCTGATGGACAGAATTCAGAAGCTCATAGTATTAATGCTGGAGTCCCTGAATGGTCCATCCTAGGCCCACCTCTCTTCATGATCAACAACAATGACAAAGTTCAAAATAGAGTTCGTAGCCTAGTAAGAGATGCACTTTTCTCTTTCCTGCAACCTATTTACTACAGAAGAGGAGTTGCCAGCTTGTCTCTGCTTTATCTTTAGTTTCAGGGCAGATGCTCGTCTGAGATCCAATATATGGTCTCTCCTTGTCCAAATTTTACGAAAAACACTCGACTAGCTTAAACCACTATCAATAATTTCTCCGGGCTATCTGTGCCAAAACCTTAATGTAGATTCCACGAATAAAACTACTTCCGTTTGGCTTCATTTCAGCTGATAATTTAATCTTCCAACGTAAAAAAAATTCTTGATGAGCTGTCCTCTTAAATAATTCAAACAGGCAAAATTACACTAATAACGATTACTACGATATTTTCTCATTGACTTCTGTACAATCATTAACCCTTCTCTTTGAGGGGCCCCCGAGCCTTGATAAGTGGTTACTTCTATGTAAAAAATAAAAATAATAAAAAGCTATAAAGGGATATAGTAGCATGGATTTCTTCTTTATTGATGTGTGCCCTTTTATTTCGGATAAGATTGTAATTTCGGATCGACCCCGGTCTAATCCATTGCCAAATTCTATTTTTACTCGGGAACTGGATGAATTTCGGATTATATTCCGATTGTTATCCAATGTAATCCACGGTGACCTCTCTCTCATTGATCTCTCATTCTCATTGATCCTGCGTGACGTCACAATCAAACTAAAACGGCTGTCTAGGCAGGACTTGCAATAATTTGATGGGGTGAACTATCTTAAAGTAGAAGCATTGCACCAAAAAATATGATATATATCCAAAACATAAAAGCAAAACTATACAAAAACTAATTCTCCAACTGGTAAAACCAAGCAGGAAAACCTTGTAAAAAATTCATTTATTGGACTTAAGGAATCGGAGTCGGATAACAAATATTCCAACTCCGACTTCAATTTCTACTATTCTTAGAAATCCGACGCTGACTTTGATTCCAGCAAACAACTCCGACTATCTCCGACTCCGACTCCAACTCCGTCTCCGCAACCTAATCAAATGCATTAAACATTTTAGTTTTTTTCTGTCAAGTTTGAAATCATTTTTATTACTTATATTAAACATACGCCTTTAAAAATACATTCTTATTATATGCCAGCAACCTTTGTTCAAATTTAAGAAATAATGGATATATCTTGTAACAGTCTATGCTCAAGGAATTTATGTTGTATAATAACTATGCAATCCTCAATACACTTTTTCATAATAGGTATGGTTCAATCCCATTGGCAATCAAAATACATATTAACTGGCAATAATGCCATAAAATGGTAGAGCTTATACGATCTTCTTAATATGATGTTATTATGGACGTTCCAAAAGTAATGTCTCCTATTTAGTGTTCCGCCCCGGTGGATAATATGCGATAAAAAATTGCATTGCCATGAAGATAAAACTAATTAATTCATAGCCTGGAAATTTCATCTATCTGTTACAGATTTTGATGGTGTTAGACTTAGCCCCCCCCATATAGACGTGCATCAGAAGCAAAGATGCGTCGTTGAATTCTTTCATGTAGCCAAGAATTGAACTGCACAACATTCATAGACGCATTTGGAACGTTTCGAAAATAGATGCAGTTGATATCAATACAATCAGGAGGTGGGTTTGTTGATTTTCGGGATACACTATACAAATGGGTGAGAAAGCCAGCCCCAGACTCGTACAAGAAAAATTGTTCATCGCTGGCAAAATTGCATTGAGAATGACGGTGACTATATAAAGAAAAAATATTCCGGAGCACAAAATACCGCCCGTTTTAATGGTACCACTTGCGTGTACATAGCTCTTCAATGTCTTAGTTTTTGAGTTGAGTTGATGCCTAATTTTGGGAGAGACACTTCTATCATAGTATTAATTCCAACGAGAGAAGACGGTCAGTCAGACAAGATGCTCATACAAAGACATTGCTTGTTACACCACGTATCTATAAGAACTAGTAATGACATAAGTTAACGCCTTTATTTGGCCATGTCTTAACGCATGCGACATAACTGCTTGTGAGAGTTTAATAAACCTTTCGGTTCAATATTCTGAAGATGTTTAAGTTTGATATGGAAATGTTCCAAAGTTTCACATAAACATGAATCGGCAGATAGTCGGGGCTTACATCGATCGATTGTTGTCAATATAACAAATTAGATCAGTAATTACTTTGCCTAAGTGATAACGACTCGGCCTGAAAATCTGAGTGTGCCAATTTCGAATGTAGTTCATTCAACGGAAACCATCTCAATCAAACAAATACTTAAATACACTTGACCTTGTGTCTAACATCCTGGACGAGAGAGATAAAGAAGAAAAATGAACGGAGTGTATTCCCCTTAATTCAAACCATTAATCTATGAATTTCGATCTTCAAAGTATCCGAAAGACATAAAGGATTATGAACTATACTTTTCAGGGTTTTTTTAAAAAAATTTTTTTAATTTTTTTTGTTTTTTATGCAGTTGATCCGTTTGCAATTCTTATAATGCTAATATGTATACAATTTGGTGAACCGCTGTTTAATATGACGATGCTTGTTTACAAAAGGAAAGCCACTATTAATATCCCTTTATTAGCATTCTATTAATTATTCACCAGTTGTGCTTCCTAAGCGATCAAAGCTTCGCTTTTTCAATCAGATATACATTAAATTTTCAGGAAGTGTTCCGGCAAATCACTAAATGGGCTAAACAATATTCAACCAGGATTTATTGACCTTTGACAACACTGAAGTGTAATGCTGTTGTTAGAGAACCATGCCTTTTCTATCTGTCCACCCCCTTTCTTTCATTCATAAATATAAATATATATATATGTATGTATATATATATATATATATATATATATATATATTTATTTATTTATTTATAACATTTTCACCCCAAACAAGGCACATTGCGACTTTAATGTAGAGATCTACAATAAGAGACATCAGGGGTACCATGTGGGAAGTTGGCAGTAAGATGTCGGTTCACGTTACACTTGAACTTCTGCATGTCAGAACAGTTGGGGAAGCAAGAAGCTGGATGGGAATTCCAAATTCTAGCGGTTCTGGGGAATAAACTACTAGAGTAGAAGGTACTTTTACATCTAGGGATCTCAACTCTGAATGGGTGAGATTTTGCTGCTTGTCGCGTTTATTTACGTCGAGAGGGTGCACGTGCTTGCAGTTCCACGGAGCACTCACAGTTAAAGTACAGGCAGAAGGATGCTACATTTCGTCGATGGGACAGATGCTCAAGTTTATATATATATATATAGCGAGATTCGAAATCGGGACCTCATGGTTAGAAGCCTAAACTCTTTCCAGTAGACCATTTCGCACGACTTTATCGCGATTTACGTATACGTTATTTTATTTGTTTTTGCGATTCGCGTAGAATACATTCAATTATTTATACGAAAGTGAGTCTTTACCTTAATTCGAGTTGGAAATATTTTTCCTTTTGACCAATTTCGTAAGCCCAAATAGGAATCATATATATTGTTTTATTTTAATATACTTATCCACTGACACGTGTTTCGTCGTATACAACTAATCAGAGGGGCTGAATTTAGCGAGATTCGAAATCAGTACCTCATGGTTAGAAGCCCAAACTCTTACCACTGGACCATCTCACACAACTGTTTGTCTTTATCGCGATTTATGTAATTGTTAATATATATATATATATATATATATATATATATATATATATATATATATATATATATATATATATATATATATATATATATAAACTTTGTGACATATCTCCATTCTATGGAGGTCAGTCGCGAACGAACACCCCACAATTTTATTATACCATATTTCTTAAAAGTGAAACATAATTATCAAAGTATACTTACGCAGATAGATATGAGAAGTCTTTATTAAAGTTTGTGCCCATTCCCATTCTATGGAGGCCAGGCGCGAACACAGACCCACAATTTTAGTGTACCATCCCTTTTTAAGTTAAAACATACTCATCAAAATATTATTATGTACATCTATATCAAAAACACTTGTAAACGTCTTTTATTAATTTTTAATTTTTTTATTTCCATACTTTGTGGGCCAGGCGCGTACGCAGACCCAACAATTTTGATAAATCATCATTATACCTGACCAAATATACCCATTCCTGTGTCCTGATACATAATCTATCATTGTATGTGATCAGTTTTCTATAGTAGTCAACCATATAGGAGCCTATTCGTGACCAGAAACGCACAGATGTTCAGCTTTATATAAATATATATATATATATATATATATATATATATACATATATATATATATATTTACACGCACATATATATACACACATGAATATATACACGCATATATACATACATATACATACACACGCATATATATGCACACCCATATATATACACACATACACACACACGCACATATATATACATACGCATATATCTTTGCATAAAAATAACAAACTTCCTGGATGTCATGTTAAATTTAGATAAACACACATATGAACCCTACTTAAAAGACAAGCTACTCCAATTTACGTAAACCCTAAGTCCAATCACCCACCATCAATTATAAAACACATTCCTAACTCGATCGTAAGTAGACTCAGTAATAACTCAGTCGATGAAAATGCATTTAATAGGTCAATCAATATCTACGAAACAGCCCTAGAAAATAGTGGATACAAAAATATCGATATCAAATATAAGCAACAAAACACCAATAACGATAATAAAATTATAAATAGAAGAAAAAGAACTATAATTTGGTGTATGGCCCCATACAATCACATGTTAAAAACAAAACTTGGCAAGAAATTTCTAGATCTTATTCAAAAACACTTTCCCGCAACCAACCCCTTACACAAAATATTCAATAAAAATACCTTAAAGTTATCCTGCAGTTGTTGCGAAAATTTATAGATGATAATTAAGCAAATAATAACAAAATACTAAATAAAAACAATGCAAACAACAACAAAATAAATAATAAAAAATAAACACCACGACAAAAATAAAACTAACACTAGCAGAAATAATAATAATAATAATAATAATAATAATAATAATAATAATAATAATAATAATAATAATAATAATAATAATAATGAACCAACCCGGACCATAACGACCATACTATAAATAAAAATACTAATAACGAACAAGATATATGCAACTGTAGACACCGCACACTTTGCCCAGTGTAAAATAAATATCTAACTAAAAGCGTAGTTTATCAGGCAACAATATTTGCGAAAGAAAACACGAATAACAAGAAATATTACGTATGCATGACTTCCTTAGATTTCAAAACCCGATACTATGGCCACAAAAGCACATTCAACAATAAAAAAACACTGTATAAAACAACACTAGCGAATAAATACTGGGAACTCAAAGAAAGCGGATATTCGCCGGTAGTCGAATGGAAAATAATAAGACAAGCTACCATGTGTAGGCATCTAGAGGACCCATGTAGATTATGCCTTCATGAAAAATGTGCCATCATGTACTTTAAAGAACCCCAAAATCTATTAAACTGTTGAAGAGAAATAGCAAATAGCTGTGTTCACAAAATAAAATTTACTTTAGGATAGCGATACAAAATAGTTTTAAAACTAACAAATACAATAGAAAATAAATAAATAAATAAATTAAATAAACATGACTATACATAAACGATCACACATATATGCATATATATATATATATGTATATATATATATATATGTATATATATGTGCATATATGTATGTACACACATATATATATATATATTTATATATAACTAACAATAAAAAAATAAAAACCACTAACCTAGTTTTAAAATAGATGCATGCCCATTGGCTGATAGGAAGGGGTGCGGTGGATACTAGCAAGCTGATTGGCAACTAAATCCTCAATAGAAGAGGACCATATAAAAACGATAAACAACCACAGAATTCGCACATAAGCCTGAGGAATCCTAGAGTGAATGAGACGCCTAATATTCAGTGTAGCTTAATCGCCATATATATTTTATAAATTACTATGTATATATATATATATATATATATATATATGTGTGTGTGTGTGTGTGTGTGTGTGTGTGTGTGTGTGTGTGGATTGGAGAAAGATAAGGTGTAACGACATTGATGATATAAAGTCTTCATGATGGAAACGTTTTTATTGGTGTTTTATTTAATGTGTGTTCTAAGTGTAATTGAAGCATATTTGACGACAGGCGTAATGTGTTTGAGGACTTTTGACCTTTTGGAAAAAGATCCGAATTTTCCCTACATTTAAAAAAGACATAAAGGCTAACTTTGCCCTCATGTGGAGGCAAGTAAATAAGAACTCTAAATTATTATGGTATTCTTTACTTACCAGGAATGCATACGCGGGTCAAAATGAGTTGTCGCTTACTGGTTAAAACACGGGCAGTGTTCCTGGAATAAACGGGAAAAGAAATGTCTCCAGATTTTCAGATGGTTCGGATTTTTTCAGCAACCGTTACAAATCGAAATATCTATTTACCACTTTCTTTAAGTAATAATAATATTACCATTGTTTTTCCATGTTGAAATCTCACATTATGTTTCCACTTTACGGTTAAGATTGAAATATAATTTCATCACTAAATGCACGTATTAGATGGGCGTAGTTTCGTGTTTTTATTCTTGTTTCACTTGGAAATCACCAGTTTTTACATGTGTGATGCAAAAACAATTTAATATGACGGATGCATATTCGACAAAAACTTTCTGGAATTCATAATCACATTTTCTATTAGACACTGGCAACGTATTTAAATTCTCTGAATTTTTCTGACACAATTACTGAATACCAGCAATTAAAATAGCTACTTTTTAATTACTTTGGTTTTCCCACGCAATTTCTCTGTTTTCCGTTATCTTTTACCCTTATACTTGGGCTATGGAAGGTTTAAAAATTTATAAAATGTTGAAGATACATGACAACGTCTGTAAAATAAAAGGGTAAATCTGCGGATAAATTCTCTTTTATTAGATAACAAAAATATACAGATTTGCAGTTAATCACATCATACAAAAACGAATCAGTTACCGCAATTTTTTTTAATTTTTTTTATTTTTACATGGAGATCACCACTTATCAGGCCCAGAAGCCACTCGGCGATAAGAGTTATTGTGTGTACAGTAATCAATGGGATAGTATAGTAGTAATAGTTAGTACTTGAGATTTGACAAAGTGTCATTACTTAGGGGGGCGGTTCATCAGGAATTTGTTTGTGTTGAACTTGGAGACATCCAAGTTGAAGTCGGCGGAGGGGCAGGCAAGCGGCAGAGAGTTCCAAAGGTGTGCAGTTCTAAGAAATAAGCTTTGTTCATGGAATCTACGTTTTGATTTAGGCACGGATAAAGAGTGGGGAAAATAATTGACAGTGGTTTCAGCTAGTCGGGTGTTTTTCGTGAAAGATTGACGAGGGGGGACTAGAGAATGGAGATCAGACGAGCACTGGCCATGGAAATAACGATAAAACAGAAACGGCTCGCAGCGTTTTTTTCTGTGGGTGAGAGGTTGCAGGAAAGAGAAAAGAGCATCCACCACCAAGCCACGAAGTCTATTTGGTACTCTGTCAAGGCAGGATAGGCTGTTTTTTTAGCAGCTCCTGCCCAGATGTGGCAGCAGTATTCCATCCTTTGATGTACTTGGCTTTTATATATAGAGAGAATTGCATCATTAGTGAGATATCTTCTGGGGCGGTAGAAGAATCCCACCATTTTCCAAGCGACCTTGGCCACAGACTTGATGTATGTGTTTCATTTCAGATCAGGAGTAAAGGTCAAACCCATAAGCTTATCAAAACATGTGGCCTCCCTAGACAAGAGCCATCAATTTCAATCCATGTCAGATAGCGATCAGAGCGTTGATTATGTAATGATAGGAATTTGGTCTTAGATGCATTAAAGGTAACCAGCCATCTCTTCCCCCAATCTTCCACGCGCTCAAGATCTGAGGAGAGAGAATCAGAGAGAACATTGTCATTTATGCCATAGATAGTCGTGTCATCAGCAAATTGTAAGTGATATGTGGCATACTTAAGTTGGAATCTTTAAAGAATTACATATGTACATATACGCCCTCTAAACAAGGATATAATGAAATCGAAAATCCTGTTAGATAGAAAATGACATGAATTTTTAACTATTCTAATATGAGGCAAACTAAATTATATTTCTTGGTTTTTTTTTACGTAGTTTACCGTTTTCTATGGTGCAAAAAGAGAATTTAATTAAAATCTGCTCCGGAAAAGTCGTAATCGGAAAACTCGTACCGGAACACTCGTCCACTTTTGCTAGGTATGAAAACTGGTCAATTATTGAATAAATATCGACTGAAAACATATTTTATGACTGTTCTCGGAGGAGATATTGGTTTAAAAACACCCAGGAAAACAAATATCTGACATTCGAATACGAACCAAAATTGTTAGAACAAAATAAAAGAAAGGAAAGGGGAGATTTTCATTGCATTTGAAGGAACAAGTCGTTATTCTTGTTACAAGGAATGAAAATGTAATATTTTCCTTCAACCGGCAGTAACTACAATCCCTATGGAAATATATATATATATATATATATATATATATATATATATATATATATATATATATATATATATATATATATATATATACACGTTTTATTTTTATTATCGTGTCTTTCTGTTAAGTTACATTATTGTTTCAGCTACTCAGCCGTTTTTTTTAGCCGTCTGTAGCTTCCTAAGACTTTTACAGAAATGTAAAAGTCTGGGGAAGATCCAGACAGCCAAAAAAAACGGCCGAGTAGCTGAAAAAATAATGTAACTTAATAAAGTTACGGTAATAAAAAATAAAAAAAAACATGTTTGCTCTACAACAGTTTGGAGCACTTTCTTCAGTTTGTATTAATTACCATTTCCACTATATATATATATATATATATATATATATATATATATATATATATATATATATATATATATATATAGATGGTGAAAATAATGGAAATAATATTCCGACAATATAGTGAAATAAAAAGGGATATAAAAAGGAACAAACCGTATTATGTATATATATATATATATATATATATATATATATATATATATATATATATATGTATGTATATATATATAGAGAGAGAGCAAGAGAGATGGATAGATAGATAGATAGATGGATGGATATGAATATATATATATATATATATATATTTAATATATTTACATATGTATATATGAATATAAATATATATATATATATATATATATATATATATATACACACATATATATGCATATATACATATATAGGTATATATATACATACATATCTATATATATATATACATATATATATATATATATATAACTACTCCATTTAATCACTTAAATTAACACACAAAAGTATAAATTTATGCGTAAACTTTAAGTATTTACTTAAACAGTTCTCAATACGTAGGTAGATATAGGTAGTAAGTTATGAAATATATATGGCGATTAAGCTACGCAGAATATTACTGATGAATCCTAGCGTGGATGAAACGGGGAATGTTCTGTGTAGCTTAATCACCACATATATTTCATAACTTGCTATAAATAGATATAAATATATTTAAAAAAAAAAAAGAAGTTCTTTATTCCCTAGAACAAAACAATTACTTTTTCATTTTTCAAAGTTTTCGTAGGAAAACACAAAATAAATAGAAAAAAATATGTTTGCTCCTTAATTCAAAAATACACACCGTCTATTAAAAAAAACATTGACAAAAAAAAAGAAGACAGGGATTAGTAATTAGTTACGGTTGTTTATTTTCTTTAATTTATATATTTATATATTTATTTTTCGTATTTGAAGTGAATTCCGTTCACTTGGTATAATCCGTCAGTTTCATCCGCCAGGCGGTGCGCGTGAGACTCACGAAAAAAAAAAAAAAAAACGGGATTTTTACGGCGGAAGTACCTTTTTAAGTAGATTTATGCATTTAAGTGTTCTAACTCCTAATACCGAAAGTAATTTTTCGGTAAAATTGTTTGCATTACGCATTTAAAAATAGTCCTGCGTAAGTGTTTTAATTTTTTCCAATTAAAATAATAAAACAATAACATATTTTTTTCTTTATTTTTTAAACTAAAATAGCTAAAAGTTGGAATCGTTTGCAAACTGAAAAAAGCGCGTTTTTCTAAGGAAAAACAACTACTTAGTCAACTGACATATTAAAATAATATCCTGAGCACGAAATTGTGCGTGATTAAAATTCGAACTTGATATAAAACAATTGTAGGGGTTTCGCGTCAATTATTTCCTTACAATGATAGAATTGTAATTTTTCATTGCAGGTGTACATCTTATTAAAACCAAATCAAAGATGCAAATATAATTGTTTTTGTTGTTCTAATAAAAGAAAATAACCACTTGATCAATTTCGATATTTAAAAAAAAAATATTTGTTTCTTTTACGACCTAACCCAGCGTTGTTAACCTCCAAAAATGAAATAAAAATCTACTTTTTTCAGCTAATAATTTTCAACAGATTTAAAAATAATATGAAAGAATAAAATTTAAAAAAAAAAGATAATTAGAATTTAACATATTTGAGACAGCGATCTCTTCCCTATGTAAATTTAACGTAAATGATGTCCCATTTATTAGCAACGTAACGGTAAACGAGACGTAATCGTAAGCATTTTCTCAAGTTTGGTGGTGGTGGGAGGGTCATAAGATTAAAACATTTTTAAAATACGTAGAAACACTTCAAAACGTGCGGGGGGGGGCTTTTAATTTTGTAATGATTTGCTTCGAAAATATCCTACCGTTAACTATTATTTGATCAGTTTATAAACTTCCGGGGGCCTGTTGGATATACCCTCCATCATTGTATTTTTTTCTGTTTGTTTGTTTTTTTATCAAATAAACCTCTATTATATTAAGGAGTTCTCATTTAATCTTAGGGCAACTTTATCATCCAATATGTTCCATATTCTTTTCAGTAGTCGCCATGTTTACTTTCGCGCGTGCATTATATTTTTTGCGCGTGCCCGAAATTGCATAACATTGTCACTGGTCGTCATGTTTGCTTTTCACGCGCGTGCATTGAATTTATGCGCGTTTATATCTTAATTTTGTATATGCATTTGCACACACACACACACACACACACACACACACACACACACACACACATATATATATATATATATATATATATATATATATATATATATATATATATAAATTCTGTATACTAGCTATTCCATAGCTAGCTAAAACATATACTGACCCAAAACGGTCAAGGGTTGTATAGAATATTATATATATTAAGAAATTTTCCTTATGCATACATATTATACACACACACACACACACACACACACACACACACACACATATATATATATATAATTTTTAAAATGTAATTATCCACTGACACGTGTTTCGTCGCCTACGACTCATCAGAGTGGCTGAATATAGCGAGATTCGAAATCGGGACCCCACGGTAATGAGCCAAAGCCCCTTGCCTCTGACTCATCTTGCCAACTGTCTGGATATATCGCGATTTACTTAAATGTTGTTTGTTTTGGTTTTAGCGATATGTTTTTGAATGAATTCAATTATTTAAATAATTTCTATAAAACATATTTAGTACTTATTATATTTTCATAATATGTTAGGATACAAACAAATAATCTGTTTGCGTGTGTGGGAGTGCATGTTTGTGATTCGATTTCTTGGTCTTCAGGCCAAGGGTTCTATGGCATATTTAGAAAACCCCTACAATCACCCACCCTCACCTAATTTCTTATGGGCTTCATGCCTAAGTTTTTTGTTTGTAATTTTTGCATTTTTTTGTTAACATTAACTGAATTTTTGGAAAAATAAACTGAATAAATAAGATGACAGTGTAGTATCAATTCTGATGCTATACTTCATTTTTCTGCCAGTGGAGAAAAATCCTTCATGACAGAGACAATTTTTATTTCCGTTCTAATCCAGTGTGCTCTTTTTTGGGAGCTTAATGTTTCCCACAATAAACCGTGTGTTTAACTTTGCCCTCGTTGGGAGGCAAGTAAATTAGGAACACATTAGATTCACTCTCAGAAAACTCCATGATGTTAAATATATGTGTACGTAAATAAACTGATCAGTTTCTTTCAAAATATGAAGAAATATGGCTTATTTTATGAAGTGTCAGTTGTAAAAGGCGTTAGTGCGTGGTAGCTCGTTAGATGACCATCGTCCAAAAGGGCCGGATATGATCTCCTTGAGCCGCAGACCGATATCAAGTGTCGTTTGATGTCTACCGATGTAAGACTTGCAAATTACCTCCTCGTCGCCAGCCTGTCCCACCGCACATGTGTCTGAAGTCCACGGCTGGCAACCGCAGCACAATGGAAGCGTTTAGATGGAAAGGGGTTAAAAGCTAATGGTGTCTTATCGGAGACTCTCTGATCCTCACCGCCTGCTGTTTCTATCTCTCCAGCAGATTATATATATATATATATATATATATATATATATATATATATATATATATGTGTGTGTGTGTGTGTGTGTGTGTGTGTGTGTGTGTATACATATGCTAAAATTGTGTAGCAAAGGTCAAATGATAGTTAGGGTTCGTGTGTCTTAATGAGGTCTAGGTTGCGGTCACGCCTTCGGAATATTCTATAACACGAGTAATCATTTATAATCTCTGATTTTTTAGAAATAATAAAATAAACAAAACGTAATAAACACGTTTCGGCGAACTATCACCTACATTAGAACAAACCATATTCTTCTTTAGAATCTTTTATAAATTATTATTTCAATCCTCCGTTTCGTCTCTAGAAACAATGAATACCGACTGTAAGAGTTGCTGCACGAGTTGTTAAAGATTTTTGCGCAATCGACTACCATACATTTATTGACTCAGCATCGATTTATTCCAGTGGCAAATAGGATCCCATGCCGAGGTAAATGTAAAGCTCATACACACACTCTTTTCCAAATGCTTACCTATTTTAGTACTAACCAGACTAAACGCTATTTAAGTGTGCTAATCTTACGATAACGGGATTATGTACAGGACTATAGGGAATGAAACAAACGCAGAATAAGTAATAATTACTGTGAGCAACCTAAATTATTTTTATAAATACAAGATACGGAGGTGAAAATAGTAAGAACCAATTTATTTTTCTCTACTTCACTATTAAAGATGTGCGCTTAGAGCAATATAACATAGAAAGCGTAATGGTGTTTTGCGGATCAATATTTATTTAATTACGTATCAAAATGACATGCGCAAATTTTTACAAGAATTACTCTAATATTTTTGTTTCTAAAATACTCAATTAAATTTTAGATTATGTATCTTGGCTATTGTATTTCATGAATACCGAAAATGCCCGCGAAGCTCTATCGCTGATATGATTCATTTTTTGGTGTTTTTAAATACTGGATGAATTTACGTTATTTTTGTTCACTATCATTTTTTTAACTAAGCACATACATATATAATACACTTTGTGAGCTATTTTATTATTGTGTTGTTGCGAGCAATTTTACATATTGAAGAGAAACTAGATTCGAGATGTTATGAGAAGTTTCAGTCAGTATAAATATCGATTCTAAATAAATAGCAATTTACCCTGAGCACTTTTACATGGAACAACATGGTCACTTATTAGAGGGTATGACTAATTGAACAACTGATGGCTTATATTAACTATTTTAATGGAAATAGGTAATAACTGAGAAGGTAAAGGAAATAAAATGTAAAATTTCCCAACAGAAGTGTCATTAAAAATATTTGTTAACAAACTTCTTATTAACTTTTTTTTTGTATAAAATAGCATTTCCAATATCTAGATCTTTTGAATATTGGGTTTACAAAAAACGCATTTTATTAATTGATTACTATATGCCTTATGTTATTTCTAAATTTCCCAACACATTTAATTCTGGTACATCGCTTAAGAAAACGATTACCAATTATTTCGTAAAAATAACGAAATGTAATTATTCATTTGAATGGATAATATCTTGACTGGAACCGTAGTTATATCTGCAGAGTAAATATCGGAAGTCAAAACGAAAAGACAATCTCGACTATAACTGACATTTAAGGTGTCAAACATTTGACATGTTCTTTTTGTGAATGTTGGGTGTACACTAATATTCTATTCACAGAAGGCAACATGCAAAAAAAAAACAACAACAAACAAACAATAAAAAAGTCAAATGTAATTAAATAAAAGGTCAAGCGACAACTTTGGGAAGCTTCAAGTAACCACCTGCGAAATTACATAAACACTCTCCCCCTTGTTAATTTCGAAATACAGTTGAAATTATGAAACAAAACCTTCGAATAGACATTGACGAAATCAAAATGTACATAATTAAACATATTTTTGTAAAACAATTCAGGAACGATTACAATTTTATATAGATTTTCTTTATCCTTTGTTCTACAGATGGTTAGTTCTTGTCACCAAAATTTACCAAAAAACTTATGTTTAGTTTACGCCTCTATCCATCCAGCGCGGGTGCAGCCGAGATTGAGTAATGTAATTGAAATGTTGTCCGTAGCTGATTACGTGATGCTTCGTCAGGCCTATCAAGGATATTTTTTATCGTGACGCCACCACTAGATGGGGGACCTACCACGGCTTAAGGGTCCCATCTACCCTCGAGTGAAGGATAGATCGCGCCAGTTTCTCAAGCTGGTATTTTACCTTGCAGTACATACAGCGCCTCGCCTTCCCAAATGGTCACGCACGGGATACTGGCCAGGCTTAACGTTGTTTATCTTTGATGATCTGGCTAGAACAGGTGTGTCAACGTGATTATGCTGTAATTTTAAGTTAACAGGGCAAAAGAGCAAAATGTTTTCATCATAATTGTAACGAGACAAGTTTCATTATGAGTATTTTACAGAAAAATAAGTATAGTGATAACTCATATAGTCTCTGAAAGAGAAGTCGTGGATCAGTCGCAACTGGTTCATTGAAACTTTCCTGAGCGTAACTTTTGACCGAAGTGTAATTGCCTGATCTTTTCTTTTAACGCGTACCCGGGGACATTTTCTCCAATCATTGAAGCTATTATTCCATCTCCAAGGGAAGTTGCTCTGTCCACATTCACCTTTTTAATCTTCATTTACTCCACTTGGAAGGCTGTGAATGGTGAATGGACGGATCTTCCGAGAAACGCAAGGAGCTCTCATGTATCCCTCACATCTCGGTGTCTTTGGCTGAAGTAGTCTCTTGGGTCTGGTCACAAGTGGCATAACGAATGTCTGCTAATTCTTGCATTGTAAACTATATTTCAGCGCACACTCGCAGAGATAGCGCCCAAACAAATCGTTGAATTTCGTCCATTCTCCTGCCATTAGTAAGATCTCTAGACATCTTCATGCTTCCAATTAGAACTTGATCAATAACCAGATCCGTCGACAAATCTGCTCAGTAGCGGTCACTCAGTCAAATCACATGGACTTCTTCAGAAAATGTCCGGTACACTTCAGGATGCTTTTTTTTCTGTCTGGTACACTTCAGGCCGACTTTTCAGATATAAGGCTGTCCGGAACACTTCAGGCCGACTTTTCATATATAAGGCTGCCCGGAACACTTCAAGCCGACTTTTCATATATGAGGCTGCAGCGAATACTTGTAATATTGTCGTTACAGTGTCAGGTGCAATTCCTAGTTCTCGTTGTTCTCAGCCTTGATAAAAAAATGCATAATCTTATATAAGGTATTGAATCCATAATTTTGCTATTCGCTGTTTAATCATCGCATCCACTACATGCTTGATTATTTAGGCAATCCTATTCACGGGCTGACAGAACATTATCTTAGTCTCATCATGGAAACATTTCAATAGCCCGGGTTTCTTTCAGGTCTTCGTTTTGAGAAAAAATTTTTGTTGGGTTGATCATCCTCGGTGACATGTGAAACGGGCAAATCATAGATTTTCGCTAAAAAAAAACGCATTCAAGGCAGCATACACTAAAAAGTGAGCACAAATGGCTCTTGCGATTCTTTGGCACTTGACATGGGCTTTACTGTGTTTTCAGTATACACAATTTCAAAAAGGTGTTGTATTCCAAAACAGGTCATTAGATGACCCATTAAAAACAAGCATACATATATGAAACCGATCAAGTAGGAAGTCAAATGATTTCAATGGACTGAAACTAAGTTGTGATTCAACTACCATCATTGCATTGTACAAAAGTGGCTTATCGAATGTTAGAATTGGTTTAATATTGTTTTTTCCTGGCTAAGTCACTAATCTAACATAACTTTGAGAACACGCGGGTTGGCTTATCAGGGCCAATGCCGATCATTGGTAAAAAAAGAAAATAAACATGTGGCTTATTTCCCCGGATGCGTTTCTTTATGCACTGACTGCATTAGGTCTTACAATGCGAGCTTTGACGGCTATAAAATCAGTGAAACCCCAATAGGGACGTCAATATTAGCAGTGGAATCGAACACTTTCTTGTCCTGGAACTGTATAAATGTCACTGGTGCTTTGTTGGTGTGCTGTGTATCTTAATACTTGAAGTTGAGTTTTTCGACCCTTATTATATATTCAGAACGATCCTGAATCTTTGGAACTGGTACAACTATATAAGTTGATAGATAATTAGACTTTACTGTGTTTAAGATAATTCGGTTTTTCTCTTGTTATAACAATGTTATGACTGTTAACTATTTTTTGTACTTTTGGTTTAGTTTGGTTGTTTTTGTTTTATGCATATCAACCCTTTTCAGATAATTTAATGCCGAATCCAAAGATTTTGAAGAACAATTAATTAATAGAATATATTTGTTGTTTCCAAGTCGGTTTCTATTTTACCCATAGTAAGGACCCTTACAGGTACTATCACTCCGGGTCATGAAAGCAATAACAATTAAAGGTTGGGTCCACACTCCCCAAAGCCCGCAAGCTCGTGCCTCACAACTGGATATAGTTTAAGGTCATATCCAGGACCATTTGTACTTTTACAAAATATATAACTACTTTTTTTTTAATAAATGGGCCAGGCGAATTTAGATTTTGTTGAATTCTGAAGGTGAAAGAACTACCCTCACCCAGAAAAATAATTTCGAAATAATAATTTATACATATTACGCGGGGATCTTAAGTCATTATTTAAAACAAAATATCTGGTGGTTACCTATCCTGCAGTTTACTTTCCTTAATTCTCATGTTCATTGCCGAGTTGTTTTTATTCTTACATTTGTGTCATTTTATAGCTGCCATTTTTCGACGCTATTTTCATCTGAGACATTTTCACCAAACACATTTAAACTTATTTATATCAAAAATATTATTTTATCTAGAATATAATATTTTCGACATTGATTGCAGTGACGGTGAAATCACAACGGTATATTCATATTAAAAATAAGAAATATTTAAATTATATAAACTCCATTGTTTTAAGTAAGCATTGTTGATATAGGCATACAAAATTCAAAGTTGAAACAAGTGCATAATTTCTTTTGATTAAAAAACGCATTTATTAGTTAAATAAAATTCGAGATTTCCATACATGACAGGGTCTTCATCAAGAAACCCCTTGTTTCACTAGCATCTGAAGACGTGGAAACATTATAATTACCATGGCACGTAGAAGAAAAATATACATTTTTTCTGATAAAGTTTCTGTAATAGATCGACATATTGAATTTAATTTTAATAAACACATATATATTTATATATTGGCTGAAATTCCGTACTTATTTCGCTTTCAAATCGGTAAATTTTGAATTTTGTAAGAAAGATTTTATTTTATTGTCTTTTCTTTTAATTTTCATGTCAGTTATGTTTTTACTTTTCTCGTCATTTTCCGTTGTCAGTTACCGTTATATTTTCATTGGGACTGAGTGTTTTATGTTAGTAGTTTTTTTCCAGCCTGTCGCCCTTGTTTAAAATGCATTAATTTGGCATTTTTCCAACTTTTTGTTCGATTAAAACAAATTTCGACAACCTGTTTCAATCTTTTAATAATGACTTACACATATAAAGGATTTCAGCGTATTGTGCTTTAACTGTGATTTTAAGACAGAATAATTCTGCAAAATGCCTCGTATCTATCAAGATTTCGAGGCAACGTCTTTATCTATTGAATATGTAATAACGAAAAATCACGCATAACGGCGCTGGAACCTTACACTTATGCAATGCCAATTTAAAAGATTGGTGTAAAAATTTGAAGTGAATGAAGTAATGTTGGCATAGCCAATTTTCCCGGTCAACAACTAGGCTGAGATATCGTTTATAATATATAGGACGATCCTTTTGCTGAGGACTTTCCCTTGGTCTATATTTTTAATTAGCCATATTTAGTCTCGGGAGTAAAACATTTGATTGTCCACTCTCATACAAAAGCGTCGCGTTTTAATATCACTTGTATTACAGACTGTTACACTTTATGACGCGGCTCGCCGTTGACCGAGTAGCATGTTTAGCTGTTCTGTTTCTATGACGTTATTCCAAGCGCAATATAAATCACGTATAAACAAACGTTATGTAACAGCACATTTAATGTTAACGTTCCATCATTTTTCCTTTCATGATTGTGAAAGCTACTCCTTTTGATCCGATCTCGGGTGGAAATCGATAACAGCCCTGTTTGGTTCCCGGTGAGAGTCGAATTTTATGGAGCGTCATATATTTGTTAGTTGTTCGATGACTTGGAACAAATGCTGCCTCTCATCGTTTAAAACAAATGCAATAATAATAATATCCACTCGTTTCATAATTAATTGTAATAGAAGTAGTGGTAGTAATAATGATACTAATAATACCCACACTATCCAATATTCTTGGAGAAGCATCTGTTGTCCAACTACAGTTTCTTTTTTTAATATTATTCTCGAGTAAAACCGGGAGTATATAAGCTGTGATAAAATTAATCTAATATATATACACGGCTATATGTCTGTCTGTCTGTATGTCTCTCTCCATATTTTCAAACTCTATCTCCCCAGAAACTAAAAGTTGCAGAGCGCCGCTAGTGGCCTCAAATGATCGTAATATTTTTACGGGTCACTCTTTTATGGGTCTTCAGCTGATTAAAATTGTGTTAATGGGGCAAAATGGGTCAAAATTAAAAAAAAAAAATCGTTAAACATTTTGTATATTTATCTTAATTTATTTTTAATTTTTAATCAATTTGTATGGGTTTCCCCATGGTACAGTGGTAATGTCACCTGATTTGAATGTTTCGGATTTGATTCTAGCTGAGCCCACTAGAATACTCTTTTTTTTACTTTTGAAATCACGGATCTATAATAATATATACAAAATATGTACAGAGTAAAATATCATATTTAAACGTATTTTACGCCAGTAAGACCCCCCTGCCGCTAGTAATATATAAAGGCTGTTCTTTTTAGCGGTGCTGAAATTAAAATCAACATATATCACAGAAAATTGCGTTTATTATACGAATATGTGGTTTACTCAAATGATTCATTTTTCATTTTATAATGTAAATACAAATTCGGGCATATGGCTCCTACGGCTTGGGCGTATATATCCTAATCTAGAGGTCTGAGTTTAACAAACGTTATGCATTAACTCAAGCTATATTTCGGCGATGACGCATCAGACATGGTCTTCCAAGTAGTCTACTGTGTCTGTTTTTTTTCAGCTTAGACAGTGGACTTTAGAGATTACCACAGAAAATAATATAATGGAGCTTAATTGAATGAACGATGAGATCAGTTGACAAGTCTATTTCGTAAAATTATTCGTTCCCCATATGTTTCCATCAGTAAATAGATCCTATGAGTTACAATTTCAAACATTGGCTGGGTGTCAGTTCCTTTATGATAAATTGCTAAACCATGCCTCTCTTTTTGAAAGTATAATTTCTTCACAGTTTGGAAACTGCTGGTTTCCTGGAATTTTAAACGTTATTTTCCTTTTAAGCACCCCCGAAAACCTAAAATACTGTTTATTCTAAAGGATATTTCGAGCATGGAAAGATACTGCGCCTTACACTGATTGCCTCGAGGTATATGTTGGATTGCCACAAAGTGCTATTTTTATCTAGTTATTCATTTTTGTCATTTTTACCGGTGGCATTTTTAATGTAGCATTTTTCCGGTGCTATTTTTACCTGTGCTATTTTTACGTACATTTCTTTCTCTCTCTCTCTCTCTCTCTCTCTCTCTCTCTCTATATATATATATATATATATATATATATATATATATATATATATATATATATATATATATATATATATATATATATAGCTCTATCACCCTACACATTGTCCGGCATTTTCCGGCAATACATAGTAAATGAGAAAATTCAATGCTGAAACCCAAGCTATTAATTATGAATATTACTTCAAAATAGTGATGTCATCAATATTAATACGAAGACCCATAAAAAATGTAATACCAATAATTATATTGTAACGAAATATTTGATAATATTAAGCGCAAAAACTGGCAATGATTTAAATGAAAATAGTAATGCTGAGAAAATATAATACAAATAAAAATGATAATACTTATAGCATATTCATAATGTAACTAATAGAACCATGGCGATAAAACTGATAGTAAAAAAAAATAACTAAGAAAATAAAAGGAACATGCGAAAGATTATGTTAGGGAATGAAACAACAATATTTATTCTAATATTAATAACAGTAAGACCTTTAAGCGTAATAGTAACAGTAATTGTAACAGCGAAACTTCCAATAGTATAATCAAACTCGTAATGATAGAAGAAAAAAATAATAAAAACAAATAACTACTATTACTATTACTACTAGAAAAATACAATGCTGCATAAAATACGCATAAAATCGGAAGAATGTAGAAAAGTGACTAGTTCTATTAGTAAAAACAGTATCAATAATAACAATACTAAATCCTGCATCATCAACTACAATATAATAACGATGATACTACTACTACTACTACGACGACTACTACTACTAATACTACGACTACGACTACTACTACTACTACTAATAATAATAATAAACGAGACTTACAAAATCCTAGGGGACATGGGCATAAAAACTGAAAAACCCATCCAAGCAAGAAAACCAGATGTCGTTATTATTAACAAGAAAGAAAAATCCTGTGAAATCGTAGACTTTGCTGTTCCAGCTGACCCCAGGGGGAATATCAGAGAAAAGCAGAAACGGAGCAAATACACAGAGCTAATAAGAGAGCTTAAAAGGATATGGAAGATGACGAAAATCAAAATTATACCTATAGTACTAGGAGCACTAGGAATTCACCCGAAAAACTTTGAAAAAAGAATGACAGAAATTGGAACCGGAGGAATGGCTGGAAAAATAAAACGTACTACAATAATGAAAACAGCTAAAATATTAAGGAAAGCACTTGAATTTGGAGACTAACACACACGAAGCAAAAGTGTAGACAAGACAAACTGCTACAGAAACAAAACATGAAGCGCTACATCGAACCAAGAATACTGAGGCTGAATACCTAAAAGTTCTCTAACCACATTCCCATCCCTCAATTACCACATCACTGCTCCCCCCCCCAAAAAAAAAGAGTGAAACCAAATAGCCAAGTAGTCAAGGAGAAAGGAGAGATCAAGGAGTGAGCACTGACCAAACTTGCATTGTATAAGTGGGAAAAGAACTGGGACCTTGGAGAGGCTTATTTACTCTCCAATTCTAGTAAAGAAGAATGGCCACTGCTAACGAGAAATCAATGGTAAGCAGCTGTAACGATAGTGTAAATTTATTTGCAAATGGTATCGAAAGAGGTGGGGATTAATGTAAAATCTGGGGAGACTTGTTGTCACTCAGCTTCAAGGGAATACCACAGACTGTATTCAATGAGATCTTTGATAACTTGTGTAAAAACTCCTTGAGAGCCAATAAAAATACTACTACTACTACTGCTACTACTACTACTACTACTAATAATAATGATAACAATAATAAAATTAATAATAATAATATTAAGAAGAAGAAGAAGGAGAAGAAATCAGTATAATACCTATAATAATAGAAGCACTAGGACTAATTCCGAAAAACTTTGTCAAAAGGAATGGCAAAAATTGGAATCAGACGAATGGCTGGAAAGGTAATCTCTCTCTCTCTCTCTCTCTCTCTTCCTCTCCCTATCAATACTCAATACACTCCCAGACACACACCCACCCACGCACACACCCACACCCACACCCACACACGTGTATATATATATATATATATATATATATATATATATATATATATATATATATATATATAAGAACCCCGCTATGTGGCATAGTATATTACAATAAGCAAATCAGAGCATGAAAAGTAAGATGGTTAAGCTTAAACATGGAAAAGTAAAGAACTAGTTGTTGAAACTGGAAAAGAAATGGACAAGATATTCTAGTGAAAAATAAAATAAATTTATAAATTATATTGCGGCATTAAGAATTGATTATATAATGTTATAAATTGAATTTAAAAACAATTCTTAATGCTGCCATATTTTAAGTTATAAATTTCTTATATTTTTTACTAGAATATCTTGCCCTGTTCTTTTTCAGTTTGAATATCTAATCCTTTACTTTTCCATGTTAAAGCTTGCCAATATTACTTTTCATGCTCGCATTTTTATATTGTAATCCATGACTTTTCAAGGTTTCCGGTAAATTTAGTTGTTCTTCGTTTAATTTCAGCCTTATTTTTTGGCCTACATAAACATAACATACAAATATGTTATACAAATGTACAGCACACTCTGCTTTCAATAAAATCCCCCATAATTATCTCCCTTTCATTCTGTCTGATTCACTTGTTACTTCTGTTTTCGCGAGAGCGGTGAATTGGTAGGAACAGTAGTCGCTGGAGCGTCGTGGTTGCTATAAAAACCAGTTATAAAAACGTTTGTTACCTACTTAAGTTTTTTTTTAATGATTTTAAACACCAATAAATTCATCATAACTTTTGTTTATTGAACGAATATTGAAATTCATTTTCACAATATAGCTCAGTAGGTGATCTATAAACTATAATAGTTGTTTGAAATGTGGTCGAAAAATGAGTGAATGTGAAAGCTTTAAAATAGTTTTAAATGACGAAAACTGCAACTTTACCATATATTAAAACACGTCAGTGTTTCTGGCCTTTGGCCCTAGATCACAGTGTTGTATCTGTTCTTCTGATGCTGCAATTCAATTTCTTGTTCTCTGTCAGTGGAGGAGAAGTCCTTTACGACTGAAACACTTTTAATTTTTGTTCCTTGTCTCCACGTTAAAAGACGACCCTTGTGTCTGACTCTGTCCCGAGCAAATAGGAACATCATAAATAATACTCTAAGGCCGGGCATGTACTGTAAACAGAGACCGGAAAAACGTCGTATTCCTCATCGTACCCTGTAAAAAACAAGGGCCACCATATCCTAGTGTTACCATATATATATATATATATATATGTGTGTGTGTGTGTGTGTGTGTGTGTGTGTGAAAGTAAAAATAGACAAACACTGTCTCTATCTTTGTTAATATCTATATACATACATATATATATATATATATATATATATATATATATATATATATATATATATATATATATATTTTGTGTTTTATTTTTTCATTACCGTTTCATCTATAATTTTTTTTAAATAAAAATAACATAAATAAAACACATATTTGCTCTGCAATAGTATTGAGACCTCTCTTCAGGTTTTTACTAATTACCAGTTTTACCAACTATATATATATATATATATATATATATATATATATATATATATATATATATATAGTAATTTATAAAATATATATGGCGATTAAGCTACACTGAATATTCTGCGTTTCATCCAACTATAGGATTCGTCAGGCTTATGCGCGAATTCTGTCGTTGCTTCTTGTTTTTATACATGTTGAGGATTACTAGTTGGCCACTCAGCTTTCTAGTATCCACCGCGCCCCTTCCTACCAGCCAATGGGCATGCATTTTATCAAACGAAGGATCTGTTTTAGAGCTAGGTTAGTGGTTTTAGGTGGCCGTTCTGCTTCTTTTTTTATATACATATAAATATACCTATGTGTACACAATAATGCACATATATATACATACATTTTATTTTGTGAAATAAAACTCACTCTAGGATAGCGATAGAAAATAGCTTTAAAACTAACAATAACAATACAAAACAAACAAATAAATAAATTAAATAAACATGAATATACATAAACGATCACAATCATATGTGTGTGTATATATACATATATATATATATATATATATATATATATATATATATATATGTATATATATGTGCATTATTGTGTACACATAGGTATATTTATTTGTATATAAAAAAACTACCACATGCAGACATTTAGACGACCCATGTAAATTATGCCTCCATGAAAAATTTTCTATCCTGTACTTTAAAGAACCTCAAAATCTATTAAACTGTAGGCGGGAAATAGCAAACAACTGGGTTCACAAAATAAAACTCACTCTAGGATAGCGATACAAAATAGCTTTAAAACTAACAATAACAATAGAAAATAAACAAATAAATAAATTAAATAAACATGAATATACATAAACGATCACACGCCTATGTGTATATGATTAAAGAAAAAATAGAAAAAACCGAATGAAATTATTAAAAAATCAACGTTTCGTCCTTGTCTCAGATGACATCTTCAGGATAATTGAAATAAAAATGTGATAAAAGAAAAAGTCATAGATCGGGCGAAAAAAGACAGTTTTTTAAAATCCAACCCATGTCGGGAAAGGACGAATATGTGTGCGTATGGGAAGGTTGTTTGATGTCTATATATACAATTTTAAAATGCATTTAAAATAAATATGTACATGGTTTTTTTTTTTCTTTTTTTTTTTTCTTCTGCGAAACTACTCATTTTCCTGAAACATTCAAAGAAAAACGGCTAGCAAGGATCCACCCTGATACCTTGCTCTTTGATTATTATTTTCCCTATGCTAGGGGTTAAATGGTAGAAGCCTTTTCTTTGCGTAATAGTATTAGTATTCAAAATTAGTGCTGATTCTAAAAGTCTTCTTTTAGCTCTATCTATCACGTATTTAATAATTTTCGCTTGATCTAAATTAAATGAGTGATCGTGTTCTGCACAATGGCAAAAGAGTGCATTTAGGGCGTTACCATTCCTCATATCTCTTCTGTGCTCGTTAAGTCTTAATTTCAATTTTCGTTGTGTTTCACCTATGTACGCTTGTTGACAGTTGTTACATGGGATGGAATATATACCGGCATCGGATGTGAGGGTTTTGGGAGAGTGCTTGGTAGTTTTTAATGTCTGTTTTATGGTTGAGGAAGTTGTTTGTATCAGGTGAAAACCAAGTCTATTAAGAGTGTCGTAGATTTTTGTATTTTTGGTGTGGGTGGGAATGAAAAGATGTCTGTTTAATAGTGAGGTATCTGTTTTATTTTTCTGTGTGTTTATGTTATAGTGTATTTTCGTAGCTTTTTTCTTTGCGTAAGAAATGAAATAGGATGGATACTGTAGTTTTCTTAAAACATTCGTAATATATTGAAATTCATCATTAAGATATTGGGGACTGCATATTCTAAAGGCACGTAAGCAAAACCCTATAATCATGCCCGTCTTTATTTTATCATTGTGGTGTGAGTAGTAATGAATATAGTCGTTTTTGTGTGTGGTCTTTCTATGTACTTTGAAACTCAGATCAGTTTCTGATCTGATGAGGAATATGTCTAGAAAAGCTAGGGAGTGGTCTTGTTCGGATTCATGTGTGAAATTTATAGATGGTTCCACTGAATTTAATTTATTTCTAATTTGTTCTATTTGTGTGTTTTTAGGGAGAAAAATAAGAATGGCATCTATATATCTAAAATATGTGGAGTTTTTAGGAAGTCTGTGTTTAAAAGAGTTGGTTTCTAAGAATTCTAAGAATAAGCAGGCTAGTACACCACTAAGGGGGTTACCCATAGGGAGTCCAAATTTCTGTCTATAGTAAGAATTATTAAATTGAAAGTAGGTTCTATCAGTGATGAGTTTTATAATTTGTATTAGTGTATCTGAGGAAAAAGGTAGGTCGGCTTTAATTTTGATTAAGTGCTTGTGGAGTAGATTAAGGCATTTTTGGATTGGAATATTGGTGTACAGGGAAATTATGTCTAAACTATGCATGGTTTAATTTTGCATGCCCATATTTTTTATTCTATTTAGGAGGTCACCAGAGTTTTTGATATGTGAAGTGCTGATGGTGCCCATTAGTGGAGTTAAAATTTGGGCAATAGCTCGTGCTAATTTATGGGTGACGCTTCCAATGTTTGATATTATAGGTCTCATAGGGACGTTCTCTTTATGTATTTTTGGGAGGCCGTATAATATAGGAATAGTGGGG